>NW_024080816.1:2221311-2704175 GCF_003009895.1 Hyaena hyaena | reverse complement strand
GAGAGAGAGAGAGACAGCGTGAGCAGGGGAGGGTCAGAGAGAGAGGGAGTCACAGACTGAAACAGGCTCCAGGCTCTGAGCTGGCAGTCAGCACAGAGCCCGACGCGGGGCTCGAACCCACGAACAGCGAGATCATGACCTAAGCGAAAGTCGGACGCTTAACCGACTAAGCCACCCAGGCGCCCCAAACTGTATTTTTTAAAAAAGCAAACCCCCAAAGCATACACCACCTTTTATGTAAAAAGTCAATTTGCTATGTATCAGTTTGTTGACTCTCATCTATAAATTTACCTTTTTTTGGCCTTCTCTGTAAGAATGGGCTTTGGCCCTTTAAATATTTATTCTTTGCCAGCTGACACATTGTTACCCTTTGTCAGTAAAAGTGTAGAAGAGACTTTCCAAGAGGGAAGGTTTTGCTTCCCGGCCTGTCCTGTGATCAGTGCGGTGCACCTGGCAGTCAGTAGTACCCATTGCCCAGCAGTGTTCCCTGTGCAGCCGCTCCACTCCCCTTGATGCCTCCCCTGTGCAGCTCTTCCTCATACCCTGCATTTCCAGCAGTTCGCTGATGGAGCACCAGAGCAACTTTCTCTGCCCTTCAAGGAGTCACAGCCATGGCCTCTTCAACAAAGCGTGGATCTCAGTCCTGGGGGGAGAAAAGGAAGACTTCTTGGGCACTCTTTGTCCCCCCAAGAGCAGGATACTCTGTATATCTGCTATGCCTATATTCTAGAGTTCTCTGCTTCTTACTTGCTAATCTCTCATTACTCTAATCGTCTGTTGAAGTTAATACTTCTTTAGATTAAGCTTTCTCTGTTCTCATTACTGTGTAGGATTTTATCTCCTAGTTGAACTCTGATAGAAAAAGAATTTTTTTTTTTTTTTTTTTAAGAGAGGGGGTGAGTAGGGGAGGGGCAGAGAAACAGAAAATCCCAAGCAGGCTCTGCACCGCCAGCTTGGAGCCCAGTGTAGGGCCAAACTCACAAACTGTGAGATCGTGACCTGAGCTGAAAGCAAGAGTTGGATGGTTGACTGAGACATCAGGTGCCCCAAGAAATTTGAGACAATAAACAGATATTTGCTTATTTGTATAAAAGAAATGGAAAGGATAAACCACAACTGTAGAGATCGGTTGCCTACAAAGGGTGGGTGGGAAAGGGGTGAGAAGTAAGGAGGGAATGGGAACATGTTAGTAGGGATGAAGACGGAATGACATTTCGTTGAGTGTGCGTGTGCATAAATACATATATATATCTATAACTCTGACTTTCAGAACCACAGTGATGTCTCACGTATCTTTTACAATATCTCCAAAGCAATCAATTAAAACCGACCAGGATGTGAGGGGAGGGGGACCCAAAATAGAGTACATGAATGAACAAATGAGGCTGTGTCACAATTAACACTGAGGAGAATGAGGAAGAAAGAACTAACCTAAGTCCTACAGAAGCATAGTTTGGTTCAGTGTCACAAGGCTGAAAACAAAAAGTCCTTTTCATGACTTAGTGTTTTCTAGACGTGAACAAATAAGTGAATTAATAGGTAATGGGAGCTGGGGTTCTCACTTGTGGAGAAAGAAGTTACAAGGAAAGGTTGAAGGCTAAAATGAGCCGTGTGGTTTTAGTTTGGGATTAGAGTATCAGTATAAACTCATGGTTAAATATATACCGGATGGAAAAATACAGAAATGCAGGTATTTGTATGCGTGTGGGATAATGTACATACACGTGTTTTCTACCTCTCTCCACTGGAAGGTCTGGAAGTTCTGATGGCTGTAGCAGTGAAAACACCTGGCGCCCAGCTAATGGTCTCAAAGCACCTGTCTCCGTGAAGCTCTTAGTAGTTGATTCCAGGCCTGAGACAGGGAAATACGGGGTGAGCCTTGAGCATCTTACGGTGCTAGAAAGTGAGGAAGTACTAAAAAAATGGTGAGGGTTTGTTCAAAGAGCAGGAGCCAACATGAAGGAGCTCCTAATGGCCACACGTGGAACAGTGTGATCAACAGAATAATTTAATCAGATATTAGGTATTAATTAGATACTAACCTACAGAATGAAATAAATATGAGTTCATATTAATATGAATGACCAAATAAGTGGGAGGGAAGAGACCAGTCTTTCTCATAATGCCAGTGAATAAATGCAGAAGGAGGGGAATAGAGAATCACCACGAGGCATATTCCACAGTAATGTGTGCACAAGATCTCCTTTTGAATGCTAAAATTCCTGGATGAAAGTTCAAGGAGAAACAAGATTTGCGTGGTTTCAAAGGATCTTCCCCTAAATACTTAGCAAGTACAAAGGAAAATAAAGTATGTTTCTAGTGTAGGAATCAGGCAGACAGGAGCTTAACCAAGGTAAACCTCACCAGTAACAAGACATGTTAATATCAACACCATGAACTCCTTGGTGTGATAACTGTGAGGACATCATTCCTGGGGTGTTCTTGTGCCAAATGCACAGCCTTACTCTAATTGTGAGGAGACAGCAGTCAGTGCAAATTCAAGAACATTCTACAAAGTAACGGCGTGGAGCTCTTCACAAGTGTCAAGATTATGAAAGGCAAGGAAAAGTGAGGAACTGTAGTCACCTGGAAGGGCAGGAAAGAAGGCATTACATTAAAAATTTGCGAAATTCAGAAAGACTTATCGTCAATAATACTGTATTAATATTAATTTTCTGATTTTGATAATTACTCTCTGATCACGTAAGGCATTAACATAGGGGAAACCTGGGTGAAAGGTATAGAGGACTCTTTCTTCATACTAGTTTTGCAGTTCCTCTTTATTTATTTATTTTTTTAATTTTTTTTTTAAGGTTTTTATTTATTTCTAGGAGAGAGAGAGAGAGAGAGACAGCATGAACAGGGGAGGGTCAGAGGGAGAGGGAGTCACAGACTGAAACAGGCTCCAGGCTCCGAGCTGGTAGTCAGCTCAGAGCCCGACGCGGGGCTCGAACCCACGAACCGCGAGATCATGACCCAAGCGAAAGTCGGACGCTTAACCGACTAAGCCACCCAGGCGCCCCTACAGTTTCTCTTTCAGTCTAACATTACTTCAAAACAAAAGTATGAAAGATACCTTGGAAGACTCAGTAAAGAATATTGAAGTTTGATTTTTCTTGTCTCTCTGGCAGGGTTAGAAAGAGGCTTCTGGAACAGCGGGAAGAAACCATAACGATAGATCGGGTTTGCAGACAAGAAACCTTTGCTTACGAGATGGTAAGAGTCTCCTCTTTTTCTTTTCCCGTGAGACAACGAGCTCTGTCACTGGGCATTAGTGGCATCTCCGTGGTGGCTTTATACTGGATACGCTTGTTGAAAACAAACTGGAGAAGCCTCACTGGGACTGGGAACTAGCAGGAGAGAAAGACCCACAGAATTCAGGTGATGGCACACTTGACTCATTCATATCTCTGCCTTTATTTTCGCTTTTAGCTCAGTCTTGCTCTGGGTATTAGGCTAACTTCATGCCCTTTCATCACCCTGTTCCTGATACTTTTTGTTCTGCTCCTGATTTTGATTTCACCATATTCTTTCTTAATCTACCATCTCTTATGTAAACCCTCAGAAAAATCTAAGATGCTGAGTAATGAGGAATTAAGTGTTAGTAGACATGATGGGTCCATTCAGTACATATTCTTTTTTTTTTTTTCCAATATTTTTATTTATTTCTAGGAGAGAGAGAGAGAGAGAGACAGCATGAGCAGGGGAGGGTCAGAGAGAGAGGGAGTCACAGACTGAAACAGGCTCCAGGCTCTGAGCCGGCAGTCAGCACAGAGCCTGACGCGGGGCTCGAACCCACGAACTGCGAGATCATTACCTAAGCGAAAGTCGGACGCTTAACCGACTAAGCCACCCAGGCGCCCCATTCAGTACATATTCTTGAGGACCTACTATGTGATGCTATGTTGGGCATGTTATAGTACATAAGGGCGTCTATTTTCTCTCCTATATATATTTGCATTGTAAAATTTGAATAACATATACCTTATTATTTTAACCATTTTTAAGTGTTCAATTTAAGTGGCATTAAATGCATTCACTGTGTTGGGTATCCCTTACTGTTTCCAGAACTTTTTCATCACCTCAAACAGAAATTCTATACTGAGCAAGTAACTCCCCCTTTTCCTTTCCCCCAGCACTGAACCTTTATTCTACTTTCTGCATCTGTGACTTGGCCTATTCTAGATCCCTCGTATGAGTGGAATCATGCAATATTTGTCCTTTTGTGCTCAGCATATTTTACTTAGTATATTGTTTTAAATATACTGTGTGTTACAGGTATTAGGACTTCATTCCTTTTTTTGACTGAATAATATTCCATTGTATGGATATACCACATTTTGTTTATCTGTTCATCCTTTTTTAAGTTTATTTATTTTTGAAAGAGAGAGCACAAGTATACATGAACAGGGGCAGGGGGAGGGGGGTAAGAATCCTAAGCAGGCCTCTCACCATCATCACAGAACCCAAAGCAGGGCTCAATATGAACCTCGAGCCCATGACCTTAGCTGAAATCAAGAGTCAGATGCTTAACCGACTGCACCCCACAGGTGCCCCTATCTGTTTATCTCTTGATGGACATTTGGCATATTTCCACATCTTGGCTATTATAATAATGCTGCTGTGAACATGAATATACAGGTGCCTGTTTGAGTCCATTTTCGTTTCTTTTCAGTACATACCTGCGAGTGGAATTGCTCAGTCATAAGGTAGTTTTTGAGGAACCACCAAACTGTTTTCCACAGCAGCTGCATCATTTTACATTCCCACCAGCAATGCACAAAGATTCTAGTTTCTCCACATCCTGTTCAGCATTTGATATTTTCTGGGGTTTTTTTTGAGAACAGCCATCCTAGTGGGCATAAAGTGGAATCTCATTATGGTTATGCATGTCCCAGCTGATCAGTGATGTTCAGCATCTTTTCATGTGATGGTTAGCCATCTGTATTTCTTCATTGGAGAATGTCTATTCAAGTCCTTCACTAGTTTTTTAATTGAGTTGTCTCTTTGTTGTTGAGTTGTAAGAGTTTTTTGCAGTTTCTGGATACTAGACCCTTACCACATGTGTGATTTTAAAATATTGTCTCCCATTCTACGGATTGTGTTTTTACTCTCTAGATAGTGTCCTCTGATATACAAAAGTTTTAAAATTTGATTAAGTTCAGACACCTGGGTGGCATTAAGCATCTGACTTCAGCTCAGGTCATGATCTTCAGGTTCCTGAGTTCGAGTCCCATATCGGGTGAGCAGGAACCCCACTTTGGGTGGGCTTGAGCCTTGTTTTTCTCTCTTTTTCTCTTTAGCATTTCTATATAGCAAGTCTACTATTAACGAACTCCCTCATCTTTTTTTTTTTTTAATCTGAAAATGCCTTAATTTTTCTTTCATTACTGAAGGATAGTTTTGCCATGTATAGAATTCTTGCTTACTGTTTTCTCTCTTCTCATGTATTAAAATATGTTGTCCTACTCCCTTCTCTTCATGGTTTCTGTTAGAAAACACCTATTAATCTTACTGAGGAACCTGATTTCCTTTAGTTGTCTGTGGTTTCCTTGAGCTCTTTGAGTGCATTTAGAAGACCATTGATTTAACATTTTTGACCTGTAATTTCAATATCTGGGCTTCCTCAAGGATGGTGTTATCAGATTTATTTTTTTCTTTTGAACGTGACATATTTTCTTGTTTTTTGTGTGTGTGCTTTATAAGTTTTTGTGGGTACCTGGACATTCTGAGTATATTTTTTCACTTGCTGAGGGTTGGAGCTATCTATGACGTTTTCAAACTTTTTCCAATGTGTGTATTCCTTTTTATGTATGGTTGTGGATATTTCTGTTGCATTACCTCTGTGGGCAGCCAGTGACCTGTTAAGATTTCCTTAAATGTCTGCCTCCACAAATTGGGGGGGGAGGGAATGCTCTGTCTCTAAATGTTCTGGTAGCTGCTGCTGTGGGAAGCCGCTGCTGGCGGGAGGCCCAACACCAAGGCAAGTGTGCGTACGAGGCCATCACCAGACCAAACAAAACAACACCTATTTTTGGGAGAACATGGTCCCCACTGCTTGTCATGTGACGTCAGCCATCTGTTCCAGGAACACAGGCCACTATTTCCACACCTGCAGTGGGGCTAAGAAGTGGGGGTGTAGTTGGTTTGCACCCCATGCTTGCTTACGAAAGACCAGCAGCTTGTGTTTTCATCAGACGCTCCCCTGGTGGATGTAACTGAGCAGTCTCTTTCCATCTTATTGGTTGCTTTGGTGGAGGGACTGATCCCTAGAGCTGCCTTCAGTGCCATTTTGCTTAATGCGTCTCCCTCTTATTTTGTGCATGTACTTCTTACCTAGTCCACCGTGGTGGCCTCTATTCTGTAGTTACCACACACATGAAATAGAGGGTGTAAAGTATTAAAGATGTGATAATGTTGTGAAAAGCAAAACAGTGTTGGTTTTAGAGCTAAATAGATCTGAATTTGCATCTTGCTGATTTATCCGTAGGTAAATCTGAACCTCTGTGCATAATCTGTCAAACAACGTTCATAATAATATGAGAGGAGGTATGTAAAAGTGTTAGCAACTGTAAATGCCAGTGTTATACCAACATTCGTTGATAAACTCCTGTTTTATCATCAGTTGCTAAGCACTTAGTGCCAAACATTGTTAGATCCATTATGTACACATCCCCAGCTATAGTTCTCTAAAATGAGTATTTTCTGATTTTTTACAGAAGATGAAACTAAAGCCTAGAGAGATTTTTAACAATTTTCTTGAAGTAAAACTAAGTGTCAGACCCAGGGCTGTCTGACTCAAGCCCTTACGGATAGCTGTCATTCCGTACTGCCTCTTGTCTGCGTCACAGTGTCTGATTTTAAGGTCTCTTACTCGTTTTTCTCCTTCAGGAGTCACATGCCATAGGCAAAAAGCCTGAAAACCCAGCAGACATGATTGAAGAAGGGGAGCTTATCCTATCTGTAAATATCTTGTACCCTGTTATATTTCATAAGGTTAGTAGTGCAGTCTTTTGAATTTCAAAGATAATATGGGTGACTTTTGTCAAAGGGTTTAATTATTTGGAGAGTCACAATCCTTAGGGTTCAAGATAAATGCAAGCATATGCTGCTTTATCTCACATCCTGTCCGTATCCTTGGTTCTCTGTTTTAATAAGAAATATCGTAAATAAGGTCAAATTTCAAATAATCTCTTAATTAAGAGGATTACAGTGATAATACTGGAATGTATACCTAATTGCTTCACTGGAAGCAACTGAAAGTATATGCAAATCCTCAGTGATTCTAAGTATATGAACCATTGAGGAGGTTGTTTTTTAGTTTTGTGGAGGTTTTTAAAAATTTTTATAGTATGAGAATACAGACCTTTATTAGGTTGTAGTAGTAAACACAGGAAATGTGTTTGGGTAGAAAGCTGTGAAGTTTTGACTTTCTTGTGACCACAGAAGGGAAGTAAGCCAAGGACACTAATGGAATATGACCTGGGGCCTTAAAGACAGATGGTGTGAGTCTCCTTTCTGGTTTCCTGAGTTTCGAATTACATCCTTCCTTCCTTTCTTTTTTTTTTTTAATAACATTTATTTATTTATATACAAGCTAGTAATTAGTTAGCATATAATGCAATAATGATTTCAGGAGTAGATTCCAATGATTCATCCTCTGTGTATAACACCCAGTGTTCATCCCAACAAGTGTCTTTCTTAATGCCCCTTACCCATTTAGCCCATACCCCCACCCACAACCCCTCCAGCAACCCTCAGTTTATTCTCTATATTTAAGAGTCTCATGTTTTGTCCCCCTCTGTGTTATATTATTTTTGCTTCCCTTCCCTTATGTTCATCTGTTTTGCATCTTAAATTCCACATATGAGTGAAGTCACTTATTTCTTTCTCTGACTAATTTCTTTTAGCATAATACCCTCCAGTTTCATGTTTTGATTTTCTTTTTCAAGCTTACTTTGGCTATTGAGGGTCTTTTCTGGTTCCATACAAATTTTAGGGTTGTTTGTTCTAGCTCTGTGAAGAATGCTGTTATTATTTTGATACGGATTGCGCTGAATATATAGATTGGGTAGTATCGATATTTTAACAATATTTGTTCTTCCAGTCCATGAGCTTGAAATATTTTCCCATTTTTTTACGTCTTCAATTTCTTTCATAAGCTTCCTGTAGTTTTCAGTATGTATATGGATTTTTCACCTCTGGTTAGGTTTATTCCTAGGTATTTTATGGTTTTTGGTGCAGTTGTAAATGGGATCAATTCCTTGATTTCTCTTTCTGCTGTTTCATTATTGGTGAATAGAAATGCAACAGATTTCTGTGCATTGACTTCATATCCTGTGACGTTGCTGAGTTCATGGATCAGTTCTAGCAATTTTTTGGTGAAACCTTTTGGGTTTTGCAAAGAATGAAAGTTTTGACTTATTCCTGCTAGTTTGGCTGCCTTTAATTTATTTGTGTTGTCTGATTGCTAAGGTTAGGACTTCCAGTACTGTGTTGCATAACAGTGACAAGAGTGACATCCTCATCATGTTCCTAACCTTAGGGCAAAAGCCTCAATTTTTCCCCTTTGAGGATGATATTAGTAGTGGGTTTTTCATATATGTCTTTTGTGATCTTGAGGTATGATCTTTCTATCCCTACTTTCTTGAGGGTTTTTATCAAGAAAGGATGCTGTATTTTGTCAAATGCTTTCTCTGTATCTTTTGAGATGTTGTCCTTTGTTTTATTAATGTGCTGTATCACATTGAATGATTTGCAGATACTGAACCAACCCTGCATCTCAGGTATAAATACCACTTGGTTGTGGTGAATAATTCTTTTACTGTATTGTTGGATTCGGTTGGCTAGTATCTTGTTGAGTATTTTACATCCATATTCATTAGGGAAATTGGTCTTTAGTTCTCCTTTTTAGTAGGGTCTTTGTCTGGTTTTGGAATCATTATAATGCTGGCCTCATAGAATGAGTTTGGAAGTTTTCCTTCCATTTCTATAGTTTGGAACAGCTTGAAAAGAATAGGTGTTAAGTCTTCTTTAAATGTTTGGTAGAATTCCTCTGGAAAGCCATCTTGCCTAGACTTTTTTTGGGGGGGGGTGGAGATTTTTGATTACTAATTCAATTTCTTTACTGGTTATGGGTTTGTTCAAATTTTCTATTTCTTCCTGTTTCAGTTTTGGTAGTTTATATGTTTCTAAGAAGTTGTCCATTTCTTCCAAATTGCCCAATTTATTGGCCTATAATTGCTCTTATATTATTGTTTGTATTTCTGCAATGTTGGTTGTGATCTCTTTATGTTTGTGATTAACTGATTTATATATTTGAGTGCTTTCCTATTGGGGGCATATATGTTTACAATTGTTAGATCTTCTTGGTGGATAGACATGTTAATTATGATAGAATGCCCTTTTTCATCTCTTGTTGCAGTCTTTATTAAAATCTAGATTGTCTGACAAAAGTATGGCTACTCCGACTTTCTTTTGGAGGCCATTATTGTGATGGTTCTCCATCCTCTTACTTTCAATCTGAAGGTGTCTTTAGGTCTAAAATGGGTATCTTGTTAACAGCTTATAGATGGATTTTGTTTTCTTATCCATTCTCTTACCCTGTGTCTTTTGATTGAAGCGTTTAGTACATAGACATTTAGAGTGAGTACTGAAAGATAAGAATTTATTGCCGTTGTGTTGCCTGTAGAGTTGGAGGTTGTGACGATGTTCTCTGGTCCTTTCTAGTCTTGGTTGCTTTTGTTGTTTTTTGTTTTGTTTCATCTTTTCTCCTCTCAGAGAGTCCTTCTTAAAATTTCTTGCAGGGCTGGCTTAGTGGTCATGAACTCCTTTAGTTTTTGTTTATCTGGGAAACTCTTTATCTCTCATTTTGAATGATAGCCTTGGATTCTTCTTGGATGAATAATTCTTAGCTGCATGCTTTTCTGATTCAGCATGTTGAATATATCCTTTCACTCCTTTCTTGCCTGCCAAGTTTCTGTGGATAGATCTGCAGTGAACCTGATCTGTCTTCCCTTGTAGATTAAGAAGTTTTTTTTTCTCTTTCTGCTTTCATAATTCTTTCCTTGTCTGTGTATTTTGTGAATTTATTATATGCCTTGTGGATGGTTTTTGTTTAATCTAATGGAAGGTCTCGGTGCTTCTTGGATTTTGATGTCTGTGTCTTTCTCCAGGTTAGGAAAGTTTTCTGCTATGATTTGCTCACATAAACTTCCTATCCCTTTTTCTCTCTCTTAGTCTCCTAGGACACATATGATTTGAATGTTATTCCCTTCTAGTGACTCACTGCGTTCTCTAGTTCTTGTTGCATGTTCTTTAGCCTTAGTTTTCCTCTTTATTCTCCATAATTCTTCTGTGTCATTGATTAGCTGCTCTGCTTCATTCATCCTTGTCACTGTGGCATCTTTAGAGATCGCATCTCAGTTATAATGTTTTTAATTTCATCCTGACTAGATTTCACATCTTTTATATCTGTAGGAGGGAGTCTATGTCTTTTTCAACCCCAGCTAGTATTCTTATTTTCATGGTTCTAAATTCTAATTCTGACATCTTAATGTCTGTGTTGATGAAGTCTCTTGCTGACATTTCTTCCTGTTCTTTCTTTTGGGTTGAATTCCTTTGTTTTGTCATTTTGGAGGAAGAAAAAGAATTAATAAAATAAAAAATTAAAATTAAAAAGGTTTTAAAAAGCACAAATCAAATAAAGGAAGCTAAATCCTAGGTATGTTTTAGTCTGGTTGTTTAAAGAACCTTAATTTGAATAGAGAAAAAAGTGAGAAAAAATTTCAAAATTTAAAAGAATATAATGAATTGAAGAAGGTAAAATAGAATAAATTTACAATAAATTTATTTAGTACAATAAATTTACAATAAATAAATTTACAAAAAAATAGTAAAAAAAATTAAAATATAGAAAATGGAAAAAAAAATAATTTTTTTTCTGTATCCAAGAGTAAGAAAAGAAAAAAAAAAAATGAAATGAAACAACAAAACAACAACAACCAAAACCAAATAGGTGGACCAGCAAACAGAAAGAAATCCAAAATTACATCCAGTTTTCCCTAGAGGTCAAACTATGAACCACTTTATAGTCCACACACTAAGCAGGAGAAGAGAGAAGGAGGGAGGGAGAAAGGGAGGGAGAAGAGGAGGAGGGAGAGGAGGGAGAGGCAGAGAGAGACAGCATGAGCAGGGGAGGATCAGAGAGAGAGGGAGACACAGAATCTGAAACAGGCTCTAGGCTTCAAGCTGGCTGTCAGCACAGAGCCCAATGCGGGGCTCGAACCCATGAACTGTGAGATCATAACCTGAGCCAAAGTTGGACCCTTAACCAACTGAGCCACCCAGGCACCCCTGTCATAAATTTTGATAAAGTTTAGTTGAAACATTACTATACATGAATTACACTCCTGAATGAATAGTCGTTAATGAAGCATCTTGAATACAGTTAGTACTAATTATCTTGTTTGATTAAGTTTTGAAATTACCAGTCAAACCAAACCAGTAAAACTGAATTCTGGGTTTGTTAACATGAGAGTAGTATATAGGTTGCTTGACTTCAATGAGGTAACGTCCAGGAAATTTTAAAGCACAGTGCTTCTGGGTGAAGTTATATGCCAGAGGTTCTTCTCGCTAATGTCATCTTAATAGCATCTTGATTATAAACTTCAGTTTAAACAAAGAAGTTCATTGCCAAGTGGCTTAGTCCCTTCTGGCACCTCTAAAAAAATATCACTGACTGAGTGGCTTATAGAGAGCAATTTATTTATCACAGTTCTGGATGCTGGCAGTCTAAAGTTAGGGGGCCAGTACAGTCAGGTAAGGGCCCTCATCCAGGTCACAGATTTCTCATGCGGCGAAAGGGCTCGGGAGCTCTGTGGGATCTTTTATAAGAGCACTAATTCCATTCGTGAGGGCTTAACCCTCAGACCATTCACCAGGTGTCTCCATTATGCCCTGGCAATTTTAATTTATGGATGTGACTGAGGGACCACACTAGAGGCCAATGCCATTGAGTGAAGACTTTTATTACTAACATTTATTGAGAGAAATGAGTAGTATCCCACAGCTGCAGGGCCACGGAGGGAAGCAGCAGTGAATTCAGGCGGCAGAAGCAGTGAGGAGAAGCCAGAGGCGACAGCCTTTACTGAGGTTTCCATGGGAAAAGCCAGGCAGGGCAGGGCAAACAGCTTGGGAATGGCCACTTTGGGTAATTCTGGTGGGTCCTGGGGTGCAGGGCTGTCCCTAGTTGTCTGCTACCTCACCTTACATTGATTTAGGATGGGAAGTACTGGCGTGGTGTGTGAGGGTTAGAACAAGGAGAAGGTTTCAGAGAACAGGGTCTGGATCACAGGGGAGAGGTAAACAGTTGTGGCCATTAGTTCGGACCTGTAATTAATAGATGACAAATAGACAAATACAGAATCCAAGAAGAAATAGAACACTGAGTTATGGAGATAACTTGAAGAAAATCATTTAGATCTGGTCAGGACAGGACTTACTGTTTAATTGCTTTGTCTCTCAGTGGACACTTGCCAATTTACCATCTGACTTTTAGCACAAAGAACATAAACCGTACCAGACGATGCTGGTCTTGGGCAGTCAGAAGCTCACGGAACTGAGGGATTCAATTTGCTGTGTCAGTGACCTCCAGATTGGCGGGGAATTCAGCAACACTCCTGATCAGGCTCCTGAGCACATCAGCAAAGTAAGATGGTTTCTGTCGTTTTTGTTTTTGTTAACTTTCATCCAACTAGAAGAAATAATAATAGTAACAATAATAATATTAAGCTTAGTAAGTAGTGATATTTGTAGTAGTAAATCTTCCAGGAAATGCTTTCTTCTTTTCTGCCATCCCATCAAACTTATCTCTTCCCTTCTTTTTATCATCAAGATGTTTTCAAAGATGAGACTATGCTAAATTTTGATTTCCTTATCTCCCCTTCATGTCTCAACCATTCTGTGTCCACCCTTCCTTTTAAGGTCGTGGTAACCACCTGCCTTCTCCATGTTCACACCACTTTTCCTCACTCTGCCATTTGAATTTACTGTTCCCTCTCTGCTCTTTCAAACTCTGAGTTTCAGTCTGTCATAACTGCTCCCCACCACCTGAGAGCCTCACTGCCCATAGAAGGTTCTGCAAATCCAGCACCAGCACCAAGCAGGGACATAGATACCATCTGATGCTGGTGTTTCCCCCGGAGGTGCGCTCAGAAGGACAGAGAAACTGTACATACTGACTAAGGATGGAAAGGGGCAAAGTGGTGGACCGGCTGGCCACCCACAAAGTTTCAGAAGGGCTTGTTTGCCCAGTACAGTAGTAGATCCTTGTGCATTTCATCGGAGGGCAGACTCGAACTCCTTTTTCCCATGGTGCAGCTCGGGTAGAAGCCCTCAGATTTGCTGGCCCTCTCAAAAGGGGCAGCATCTCCTGTAGATCAGAAAAAGATATTTGGGTCAAGTAACATGGCCATGGGGTTTGGCCAGGAACCATCACTAACATGGCCATGGGGTTTGGCCAGGAACCATCACTGTTTTCGCTGGTTCCTGTGCCACCAGCCATATAAATGTTATAACCTAGGTTTCCTCTTGGTTCTTCTAAATTCTCCTGCTCTTTCGCCATTTTTCATGGTTTTAAGTGGACTCTCACCTCTGTTAGTGTCTCTCTGGTAGCCATGTTCTCTCCTGATTTCCTGATTACTTTATTTACTTTAAACCATTATTTTAAGTGCCTCCCGGGCCCTTCCGCTCAGCCGCACTGCCGCCTCGCACCGGTATCGCGTTTCTGTATCCGAGGCGCTCTGCCGCCGCTGGGGGGCGCTGTTTCACTGAAAAAAAAGGTTACCAGAAAAGGATTTCCATCACCTCTCGCCCACATTCACCTCTCCACCCCTCTGCCCGTGAGCCCCGCCTTCCCACCTGTGACCGTGGACGGACTGAGCCCGCTGCTACCTGCGTCCGTCCGGCCCCTCCCCCCGCCGTCACAAGCGTGCAGTAGGGACTCCCCTCTCAACCCTTCACCTGACCGTGCAGCCTCCTGTAGCCACCGCCTCGGCCTCCTGCCTGCCGCCTCCTCAGCACACTGACAACTGGTTCATAGGACGTGGTGATAATGAGCTCACAGTCGTACTAAATTCATTGTTTCTCTTCTTCTGCCACCGCTTTGGCTCGTGCTCACTTTTGTTCCTCCCAGGCCTCGAAAACCTCTTTTATGGATGTTACCGTAGGCTTCGTTCTCTCCTTTTTTGACAGCTCATCGGCCCTGGACGCACCTGCACATTCCTTCTTCCTTGCAACATTTTCTTTACCTAGGCTTTAGGATATTATAAGCAATTGATTTTCTTTCTTTTTCTTAATGTTAGTTTATTTTTGAGAGAGAGAGCAGCGGGGGAGGGGCGAAGAGAGGGGAACAGGATCCAAAGCTGGCTCTGCGCCGACAGGAGACAGCCAGATGCAGGGCTTGAACTTCCAAATGGTGAGATCATGACCTGAGCCGAAGTCGGACGCTCAACCGACTGGTCCTCCCAGGAGCCCCAGAACTCACTTATTAACGTGAAATTTTCCCTGACTGTCCCTCCCTGTATTTCCTTTGGCCTGTATTACAGTGCTTAGAATAATAGGCTGCTGCTGTTTGATGTCTCTCTGCCGCCGAAGGCTGGCCGCGTCCCGGTCTTTTCAGCGATGGGCAGAGACCAGCATCATGACTCACAGATTTCACTTAAATTTAGTCACCTTGAAAATGGTTTTAAGATCATTGGTTTCTTCAGATTTGACATGTTGTTGCTCTTGGAAATAAATGTTAGATTAAAGAGAAACAGGTTGAATTTCCAGGCTGTATGCAGACCGGGAAATAAGACGCTTACCTTTCTTGTAAAGGAGAAGCAACCCTCTTCTGTAGATTTGTCTCAACCCTACCAGAACAACCAACAACCAAAAAACAAAACCAAAAAGAGCTCAAAACAGGTGGAACTATAAAGTTTGTAGGTTCACTTTAATAAGCAGAAGCTGAATTCACTCTCCTTTGCAGCCAGGTCGTCGCTGCTCAAAGCAGCATGAGTCCGATCTGGGAATGTGTTTTCACTGGAGAGTGTTTTTAACCGGGCTCGGCTGGTCTGTTGTGTTGGTCCGTCAGTGCTGATGCCTTCCCAGCTCGCTCTAAGCAGGGGGCCGGCTGACACATCGCCCTTTTGAAAATATGTTCCTTGTTTTGTAGCTAGGTTTTGGAAAGTGAACTCAAAAATAAGTGAAATTTTGCAGATGCTAACATTTGTTTGGCCCGTGGAAAGATTTTTTATTTCACCAATTGGCATTTATATTTTATGGTTCTGGGTTTTTTTCAGTTTTGCTTTGGAATATTTTTTCCCCTATATATGTGAGTCCTGTTTTTTCTTGGGGAGTCTGGTGCCTCGGAAAATTCTGAACATACACACAGGAAATGGTATGATGAGGCCTGTTGTACCCACTACCTACCCTCACTAGTTCTCAGCATTTTGCCAGATCATTTTCTCTGTTCGCCTCAGGCCGTTGTCACACCTGACAACACTGAAAACTGGTCCTTCAGTTATAATGCTCTTTTTGACCGCTATTTGGCGTGTATTCCACGGGTAACCTTGGAAGAAAAAAAAAATCAATGAGTTTCAGTTCTTGTAGTTGAGGAAAGGAGAATCTTGATTCCAACCAACAAAGCAAGAATTTTGAACATTAACTTAGGTGACTTTAGTATGTGAGAAGTCTGGAAAAACTGGACCAGGATATTTAAATCTCTTAAAGCCATATGTCTAAAACATAATATGTTTTGCTAACACTTGTGTTTGGACTATAGTAGTTAAAGAATGGAGCGCATTTTAAAAATGTATGTATAAGATCAGTGCCAGTATTTTTTACTTAAGTTTTTTGTTTTTGTTTTTGTTTTATTTTAATGGTCCCTCACATTTTAATGTCTGGTCTATTGATTTTTTTAAACATTGCTCAGATTAGTTCTTTTTTTCCTTTTTTGTTGGTAATCTCCTAAGAGTCCTGTGTAGAGGACGGTTAAGAAAATACTCTGCATCCCTGTTACTCTGTTACGTATTGTAAATAAAGCCCTGGTATAGCACACAGAGTAACAAAGATCTAAGTTACAAAAATGTCCTTCCCACACTTCTTCTGCATCTCCTTCCGGGTCCCATGTTTCTGACAGCAGATCCTAGGACTATTTCTGAAATTCTAATATAGCCGATTTGAATGTTAGCAAGAGAACAGATGACTAATGGATGCCTAAAACAATAATAAATGACTTTGTTCCAATGATCATATTAGTTGTCGATAGTTAACTTTGTTTCCAAAATGGAAATAGTTAACAGTAGACTCTCAGGCTACATTAGAAAATAGCAGAAGTAACTAGCTTCTCCGTGTTGGTTGGTGAGCCTCCTGTGAGCCACCCTTCCCCAAAGTTGGTCAGCTGAATTAGCTGACAAAATAGGGAGACTGTTTAGTGAGGATCTCTGGACTGAAAATGAAAATTACCTGGTATTGAGATTGCTCACATCCATTCTCTTTGTATCCTGGGACAAGGAAAAGTTATTTTGGATGACTTAGAATTTGGATGGAAAATAGTTTTGCTCTTTTAGAGTTGCCTTCGAAAAGATGATAGTTGGGCTTAACCAAAAGCACTGAGTTGCCGAAATTACTTAAAATGAAGTTCTGTAGAAGCATTTTGTGATGAAAAAAAAGCTAAACTTTTGTTTTTGTTCCCCAAATAAGGCAGTATTCTTTCAGAGCCTTTATTTTGCACCCTAGCGTACCTCTTTGAGGGTCCAGAAGTATATTTAGTGGCAGTTTATATGTTATTAGCAGCTACATATGGCACTATAGTACGTATTATCCTACCTGGAAAGGAGGTGCTGGTTATACCCCTATGTTACATGAGGAAACAGTGGGTCAGGGACACTTAGTGGACAGTCCAAGGAGAAATAGTACAGCCACTCTGATAAGGGTGTCTGATGCCATTAACAGACAATTTGTAGATAAGGGAGTAAAGAAAGAAAAATAGAAGCTTTGGGGGCTCCTGGGTGGTTCAGTCGGTTAGGTGTCTGACTTTGGCCCATGTCATGATCTCCCGGTCAGTGGGTTCGAGTGCCATGTCGTGCTCTCTGCTGTCAGTGCAGAGCCCACTTCGGATCCTCTGTCTCCCTCTTTCTCTGCCCCTCTCCCACTGGTGCACGCTCTGAAACATAAACATTAAAAAGAAAAGTAAAAAGAGAAGCTTCAGAGGAGGAAATAAATTTGGTTTTCTTACAGTAAGATTTTTGTAATGCCTGAAACTTAGATTATGCGGGTGAGGAAACTGCGGTCTGAAGAGGGTGTACGAAGTGAGAGAAAGAAGCCCTCCCCCGGGGGCTTGATTCTAAGGATATGGTGAAGAGCCGAGTCTCAGAGTTGCACGTATGAGATAATCTCCCGGGAGCTCGGGAAAACCGTGGCGCCTGGGTCACGTCCTGAGAGTCTCATTTCACAGCTATGCAGTGAGAATTGGTCTCAAGATGCAGCAAGATGCCCCTCTGGAAAGCTGCTAGACGGAAGGTTAAGAAACCTCAGGGTTCAGACCAGTTGTGTGACCACTATGGTACTTTGGGGCAAGCGTGCTTGAGTAAGAATAGGTACTCAAATTCTGTCTAAGAATTATCAAAAATTTTACTGAAAAATTGAAAGGAGAATTTTTGTAAAAGTATGCTGAAAATCCTAAAAAAAACCCCAAAACAAAACCAAAATCATAATTCTGTGACGACTGTTATTATTGCTGGGGAAATAGCAAAGACATGACTTCTGGTATCCAAAATAACTCACTGCTGTGTGTGCATATTATAAAATAATATTGAAGTTTTGGGTTCCTTTGGTAAATCTCATCATATCTTTACATTCTTATCCCTGGTAAGTAGCCTAATACTTATCCCATAGGAAGTTCTCATTAAATTGAAAACCAATGAGCTAAGCATATTTTGTGCAGTTGCACAAAGTTACTATAAAGCACATTAATACGTGTGATTTTATGACATGTACATTTTGAATTGGTAGCAATTCATAAATGTTAATAATGGACTTTCTTTTAATCCCATCTGCTTTCTTAACAGGACCTGTACAAATCAGCCTTCTTTTATTTTGAAGGGACATTTTATAATGATAAAAGATACCCTGAGTGCAGAGATTTGAGCAGGTACAGTCTTCAGAAGTCGTCTCAGTCTTTCCTGTCTCTGGTTCTCAAAACAGAGCTCCACAAACTGGTCTGTTGAGGATCTTTGCCAAGGAATTGTTTTGTTAGACCGTTTCGTTTGTTTTGGGGTCAAAATATCTCTGGAGAATTAGTGTGCATGCAAGCAGGGGAAGGGCAGAGAGAAAGAGAATCTTTTTCTTTTTGTGTTTTTCGATTTTTAACATTTTATTTATTTTGAGAGAGAGAGAGCACGAGCAGGGTAGAAGTGGAGAGATGGGTGAAGGAATCCCAGGCAGGCTCTGTGCGGTCAGTACTGAGTCCCACACAGGGCCCGAACTCACACATCTTGAGATTATGACCTGAGCCGAAATCAAGAGTCGGACACTCAACCAACTGAGCCACCCAGGTGTCCCGTGTGTGTGTGTGTGTGTATATACAAACACATATATACTTTTAAAAATTTTATTATTACTGTTTTTTTAAATATCATCCATGCTCAATGTGGGACTCCAGTACACGACCCGCAGATCACGAGCTGCTACCAACGAGGCAGCCAGACACCCCAAGATTTACTGTAATTTCTTCTTTTCTTGTTTTTTAATGTTTATTTTTGAGAGAGACAGAGCTCTAATAGGGGAGGGACAGAGAGAGGGAGACACAGAATCCGAAGCAGGCTCCAGGCTCTGAGCTGTCAGCACACAGCCCAACATAGGCCTTGAACTCATGAACTGTGGGATCATGACCTGAGCCGAAGTCAGATATTTAACTGACTGAGCCACCCAGGCATCCCATGATTTGCTATTATTTCTTTTTCTTTTTCTTTTTCTTTTTCTTTTTTTTAATGTTTATTTTTGAGAGAGAGACAGAGCCCTAGTGGGGGAGGGGCAGATGAGAGGGAGACACAGTCCAAAACAGGGCTCTAGGTTCTGAGCTGTCAGCACAGAGCCCCACGACGTGGGGCTCAAACACATTAACCATGAGATCAGGACCTGAGCCAAAGTCAGATGCTTAACCGACTGAGCCCCCACCGAGATGCCCCAAGAATTCAGAGTTCTTAATTTCAACATGTATCAGCCACTGAGATTTTTGCTTCAAGATGGCAACTGTCATTTTATTGCGCCGGGTTCTATGAAATAATTGCAGTCACACACCTGTGACAAATCTGTCATTTTTAGGTTTTTGAGGAATAACACCGTTGCCTTTTTGCCCCCTTTAGAACTATCATTGAGTGGTCAGAGTCCCATGATAGAGGCTATGGAAAATTTCAGACCGCTAAAATGGAAGACTTCACCTTCAATGACTTGTATATTAAACTGGGTTTTCCGTACTTATATTGTCACCAGGGAGACTGTGAGCATGTTGTCGTCATTACTGACATAAGGTAAGTGGCAGCCCCTGAGACGTTTTGTCATTTGTTCGTTTTCCTTTTTCTTTAGTTCACAGTATAAGGGCACGGGTAGTTTTTCTTTGTTTTCGTTTTTAATAAGAGGAATAAGATGCGTCACCGCAGCTTGGCTTGGGAGCAGCAAAACTGTGTGCTTTCCGTAGAATGCCCACCCATTTGCACTGTTGCTTTGGGGAAGGTGTGCGAGCGAACTACTTTACGGTTTGTGGGAGGCTTCAGAGTGTGAAGAAGCGGCTCCTTTTGTAGATTAGACAGGCAGTACCCGCCCACTTTGTATATCGCAGCCCCTTAGTTTATTGGCAGATTTGCAACTATATATCTAGGTTTCTTGTCTCTTTGCCAAACTTTTAAGGAGATAAAAGCAGTTGGGGGAGAAGAAGAATGCTAAGATTTGACAAATGTGAAATCTTAGTGCTTTTGTAAGTATAAAGGGGGAAGGACTAAAGTAGTTTAAAACGAGATTCTGTGATGATAAGTTTTGTGTAGCTGGTATCTCTCATGCATAAGGCTATTCGTACCCTTATTTAGGAAATGTCAGTTTACGAAGGATCCATAGATAGGAATAAGCCCTGCCGTATCCCTGCTTTGATTCCGAGAGAGCGTTTTTCTGTGAAGCAGTGATCTAACCATCGTGTATAGTATTCTAGTAATAGGAACAGAGGCCCTGAGAAAGTCCCTGCGCCCGCTCTTAGGGGCCGGTGTCGGAACAATTTGACCTCCGTGCACTCCTCCTCAGGAAGCTAGCCCAGGAAGTACTTCACACAGAGTAAACCTTGGAATAGGGGGAGACATACAGGGACTGTCAGAGCCGGGAGGGGAAACCCGGCACGCCGGCCATGCAGCCCGTCGAGCGAGCCGCTGAGTTCCAAGACTGGGGCACGGCCGAGAGCTCGGGAAGCACGTCTAGAACCGCTAGACCTGCCGCTGGTGCACAGCACACGTGGAGAGCATGGCTGTCCTTTTTTGTTTTTAATATTTATTTTTGAGAGAGAGAGAGGCAGAGCAGGAGCAGGGGAGGGGCAGAGAGAGAGGGAGACACAGACTCTGAAACAGCCTCCAGGCTCTGAGCTGGCAGTCAGCACAGAGCCCGACGCGGGGCTCGAACCCGCGAACCACGAGATCCTGACCTGAGCCAAAGTCTGGCACTCAACCATCTGAGCCACCCAGGCGCTGACAGAAGGACAGAACTGAGTTAGCGACAGGTACATTGAAGACTCATAGGCAAATGCAAACACGAGAGAATTAGTAGCTAGAAAACCATGTGTTACACGATGAAAGGAATCTGGAGTCAGTTGAGCAGTGTAGGTATAAGTAGTATTCGTTTGGTATCATGTGAACATTAAATATTTAACCGAAGTCATTTTGGTTCTGAAGAGGGATGTGGAAGAGCTAAATTTAAAGGAAACCGTTCAGAATGCGACAACAGTTGCCATCAGGGAAGAACTGTTGACGCAAGAGCCAGGAGAGCCCATAACCCTCAGAGTTTTACAGGTCTTAAAATTACATACGTTTCTTTGATAATGTGTTAAATTTTTTAGAAGCTGTTCTGTTCTTTCACTCAGATGAAGGGGAATGTGCCTGAGAATTAGCAGAAGATGGATGACAATCCAGTTTTTTATGCTTTTAGTTTTACAGTTGTTTTTTTGTTTTTGTTTCTTTTGAGAGAGAGCACAGAGAGGGGGAGGGAGAGCCATAAGCAGGCCCCACACTGTCAGCGCGGAGCTGATGTGGGGCTCAAACCCATTAACTGCAAGATTACAACCTGAGCTGAAACCAAGAATCAGACGCTTCCCCCACTGAGGCAGCCAGGCACCCCCACTTTTACATTTTTTACTGTACAGCAGTATCAGTCAGTCCTTAAACTCGAGGCAACTTGGGGAAACAGTTGACACTAGGCAGTTACAGTATGGGACTTCTAAGGAGTTAAAAAAATTTTTTTTAACTTTAAAATTTTTTTAATTTAACTTTGTTTTAAAAGATTTTAACTCTTAATTTTATTTGAGAGAGATCATGTGCACAAAAATAAGTGACAGGGGCAGGAGAGAATTTTTTCTTTAAATGTATTTCAAGAGCGAGCAAGCGAGCATGAGCAGGCGAGAGGGGCAGAAAGAGAGGGAGCGAGAATCCCAAGCAGACTCTGTGCTCAACATGGAGCCTGACGCGGGGCTCAGTCTCACAAGTGCGAGATCAGGAGCTGAGCCAATATCAAGATTTGGACGCTCAACAGTCTAAACCACCGAGGTGCCCCAAGTCCCTATTCCCAACATGGGGCCTGAATCCACACCCCCTGAGACTGAGAGTCGTTTGCTCTACCACCTGAGCCAGCCAGGTGCCCCCCGTGAGGAGTTTTTAAATGTAGTTTTAGGCTGCAAGTCATTTTTACCCTCCAGGTGGATGTAACTGTTCAGTGCCATTCCATAGTCTTAAGAGTTGGTTAACTGGTACAAGTGTATTAACCATGTCCTGATGGTAAAGTTGGTAATACTGCTACCCTTTCTTATTAAAAAAAGAAAAAAAGGTAATAATCAAATTTTAGAATTGTCAGAGACATTAAGAACACTCTTGTCCAGTCTATTCATTGTTTGAGTGGAGAATCTGAGGTCCAGCATGGTTAAGGGATTTACTCAGACCCAATCGTCTGATCCCTGGCGGAGTTGAGACGGACTTCCATTTTCAGTTGACTTAATTCTGACACCTAAAACTGAAATCCTGTCAGTTCACATTATACCAGGAGTCAGATATAGATTTTAATAAAGAGGACGGTAAACAAGAGGCACATACCACGTAACTAAATAGGTATAATAGTTGCCCAAACTAGATTTCATGAAAAAGTATGAAGTGTTGAGTGAGCAGTGGCTCTCTGGTGGAATATTTAAGATACGCTCCCTCAGAGCGAGTTAAAGCGTATCCCCATAGCAAGCTTTGGGATGTTTCACAGGAAAGAAAGCATGGTTTAATCCAAAATGATCTTTAGGAGAGTGTTTCTGTGGAACAGTTCGGTCAGCACTAGTGAAACAAGTGATTTTCGACCCAAATCATTTAGAAGGAAAAAAATGAAAAATATACTTCTTGTGTAAACGTTGAGGCACAGATACATTTCTTTCTAGATCGCAACAACGTGCATTTTAATCTCTTCATTTATTCTCATGTACAAAAGGCTTGTCCATCGTGATGACTGCTTGGATAGGACCCTTTATCCCCTTCTTATCAAGAAACATTGGTTATGGACCAGAAAATGTTTTGTTTGTAAAATGTACACAGCCAGGTAAGTTGTAATCATTTGAAAATTACTGGTTTTCAGTAATCAGGTGCTTTTCATTTTTAGTTATGTCAGTGTTTCCTATTCTGAATATGAATCTGAGGATTTCTAGTTTGGGGGTATAAATAGATATGGTTTTATCTGGTAGGTAAGTGCTGCAAATTAGGTCACAACATTTAAACAAGGAAACACATTCTATATAATTAAAGTCCAGGGGTGGGTCAGACTTTGGATGAATCAGTTCTCAGTGACTTCAAGGAGCCGTCGTGTTCTGTCTTTTGTCTGCAGTTTGCAAAAGAAGCTTCACCCACAGCATCCCCTCCAGGAAAAAATAACACAGCATCTCATATACGTAATGAGGTTAAAATATGGTGTCGTAAAGTTTTTACTCTGTGGTACTGCACATTTAGTTTGCTTTTTAACTGTGGATCATACTTGAAAGAAAGCATTCAGAGGAAAAGAGGATAATTGTGTATCCTAGATTTCTTTGGGGCTCCCTGCCCCCACCAAAATATGCTTTGCTAAATGATCAACAGGAAAACATGATGAATCAGTTATCAAATGGGAAATCAGGGAATGTAAAAACATACCTAGAGATGCAGAATTCAAATAGACTGAAGTCTTCCTCTTACTGTGACCAGTAACATTTCAAGCCAAAAAACAATCAGTTGAATATTCCCGTTTATATACACACCCGACATTTTATCCTGAATTCTAGGTGAAACATCTGGCGTTTTCAAATTAAGCAGTACTCATTTACTGGTTAAGATAAGTTAGTTATACAAAAGTTTATTAGGTCTGTAGCAGCTAACACTGTGGGTTTTTCAAGACGGTGTATGTAAATGTTAACCATTACCTGGAGGATAGGGGAGTCATGGCTAAAGTGTAGGATACATTCACATGTGAATTTATGTTTTTCTCTACTTACCTTGAAGAAGTCTTTCAGAGACTTCTGCAGGGTTTCTGTCAGTTGCCCTTTTGCCTTGCAGAGTATTGGTAGTAGTATGTCTGTATTTATCTATCTTTATCTGTACACACACACACACACACCTATCATATAAAGGATTGTAAAGTATTAAGATGGAATGATAACAGTGGGAATGTTTACACATTACTACAGATCATGTTAGTTGTTGATTGTGATGATGTACATCTTATTTTTAAATTACAGATGGGTGACGAACAATGACAGTTTTGCCCCAGAGGACCCATGTTTCTTTTGTGATGTTTGCTTTCGGATGCTCCACTATGATTCAGAAGGCAACAAACTGGGAGAATTCCTTGCTTATCCTTACGTTGATCCCGGAACCTTTAATTAATAACAAAAGTGCACCCTTGTGACGTAACTGCCTCCTTGGGCGGTTACTTTATTTCCAAAACCTCCCACTGAGGAACTAGCTCCAGCTGACAGTCAGCTAGTTACCCACAGCCCTGCGCGAGTTCAAGGCACAGGTGTTTTCTTTTTTTTTTTTTTTTTTATAAAGTCACTTGCGTTTGGAAATATATTGCAAAATATGGTTCTTACTTAGTGCATTTTCCCATTAAGAGTGTTTATCTTACTAAGTTGTAGGAGTGCTTTTTATATTTTGAATACAAATCCTTTGTCAGATTCAAGTATTCTCTTTTGCCCGGCTTGTGGCCTGCCTATTCATTCTGTGTCCAGAGTGGTTTTTACTAATCTATAATTAGAAAACTTCAGCTAATGACACATCAAGTGGGATCATCAAGTGGTTCTGAAAATTCTTGAAGAATGGGAGAGCTACACCTTACACCGTGAGGCTTCCAAGGTATAACATCATTCAAATATCTGTAATAAAAATGAGGGAGAATAAAAGTAGATTTAACAAACAGAATAGCTATTGTGTAATCTGATCTCACAGTGGGCTCATTTAGAGTATTAGGTTTTGTTTTGTTAGAAACTAGTAGGCACACTAAACATTTTAATGAGACTCACTCGCTAAATGAATAATGAATGTAAAAAGATTTTGAGTATATACTCCTACCTTCACAAAAGTAACCTTTAAATTGGTGCTTCATTTCTTGACAAGAGGTTTTTTTTTTTGTTTTTGTTTTTTTTTTTTTCCAGTTTAATGTTATTATGAAAATAGATTTTGAGGCACCTGGCCAGCTCAGCCGGTAGAGCATGCAACGCTTAATCTCAGCTTGTAAATTCAATCCCCACATTGGGTCTAGAGATTACTTAAAATTTTACAAAAAAGAATAAAATAGCAGATTTTATGTAATATGACCACTGGGAAATGGGAAGTCAAGATCCTGTGGATTGCTAGGTTCACTCATTCTGGAGCAATGATACCCAATATTCTTGCATGCAAAAATAACTCTTCCATTCTTCTGTCCCCCTCACTCTGATAATCCTACTTATTCTCTTTGATTCTGGTCCAAAGGACCCCTTTGGTAAACAACCGGATCTAGAGCATTTGAGAAAATTGTAGTTACCTAGTTTTCTATTCTAGATTGAAATGCTTTCTGGAAACCTTTTTGATGGAAAATTTTAAGAATGCTGTAAAATTGTTCCTTTTAAATGTGTCATAAATTCTACTTTCTCTCTCCTAGGTTACTTATTTAAAGTCCATTGAGTTCCACATTCCCTGGATGGCTAAGAGCAGACATTTACCATACAGATCAAAAGCTGACAAGTCCTTTAAGCCTCTAAGTTTAAGAGATTGGGAGTGAAATGTTTTGTGGACTTAAGTTCTACATACCCAGTTAAGCCCACTGGTGCGGAGGACAAACACATGCTTCTGGCGAGTGTACTGAGCGCTCATTCCCTGACTCAGTAGACACAGCACCAGAGGGTCAGTGTCAAGAACTCAGAGGCCCCTCCCTGGCCTGGCTTCCGTTACTGTCTCAATGTTCACTTTCATGTTTCCAGTGATGCTAATAAATTGAACAGACTGAAAATTCTGCTACAAAACTATTGATTTCACCAATTCCTGTAAGTTCCATGGGTAAACATGAATTTCTCCTTCATTTTTAAACTGCATATTAGTATGCAAGGGTCTGTTTACTTTTATTCATTTTCCTTTCCTATTCTCAAAACAGAAAATTCCAAAAAGTGCACTGGTCCCAATGGAAGCATTAATCCATGTGTGGTGCCCACCAATTCATTTTAGGGGACAAAGACTCTCAGTTAAAATATTACTGCTAGTAAAATTCTTTTATCATTAAGACTGTTATCCTGCTGGCTCTTAACTTTTCCATTAAAATTACAAAGGCTCAAATATCTTTTTATCATTTCCTTGTAAAATATAGAGGAAGAAAGGCTAACCAGGTTACTCCCAGAACTTGCCAGTGTATTATTGGTTATACAGGTATCCCACCAAACTCAAGTCAAAAGAACTTCTAACTCTGGAACAAGCCTAAAAGAGGTCTTGAATTGGGGATGTTATAACTGTAAAATTCAATACTGAGCACAACTTAAATTACATTTATTATCTGATGAAAAGCAAATACGAAAATACTGTAATGAACTTGATTAGTATCCTCTGTAGTTAGAATGAGATTTTGATAGAATAGTGGATGAGTGTGCACAAAAAATCAGTATTTAGAAAAGCAATACTGGTTTATCTTTATCAACCTTTGGTATCTAGTGTAAGGATAATTTTACCTTCTCCCAATTCAGTCACAATGTCTTTATCGTCTCTAAGGTTAGAGAAACAGCATAAAAATAAAAGCATTTCTACCTAATAACAGTTCATTTCTTAAGGTCTATAATTATGGGTTTGCTATTTCCAGTAGATGGTCCTTTCTCTGAGCAGTGGCACAAAATAAGGTGTTAGTGAAGCCCTCGCAGCCTCATAAAAGCCTTTGCTCTTATGTAGAATTAGTTGGCAGCCCTCATCTTGACCTGACCTCTTCAACCAGGTAAGTGTGTGTGGGTACAGGGCAATCGCTAGATCAGCAAAAAGTGGGTAAAATGCCATCTTACTATTTGAAACCACAGGATATGATAGCAGAAGGCTTATTAACATAGTCAAGTTTATACATTCAGTTCCTCCAATTCAGATGGTACTTCTGAAATTTCTCCAAAGCATCTAAGAAAATTTTCAACGATTCATTCTGTAGGGCCATAACTTACTCTTTTATTTAAAAAAAAATTTTTTTTAACATTCATTTTTCAGAGAGAAAGCGTGAGCAGGGGAGGGGCAGAGAAAGGGAGACATAGCTCAAGGCCTGGAGCCTGCTTCAGACTGTCAGCACAGAGCCCACACAGGGCTCAAACTCACAAACTGGGAGATGATGACCATGAGCCGAAGTTGGGATGTCCAACTGACTGAGCCACCTGGGCACCCACTACTTTTTAAAAAATGTTCTCCAGTGGTTGAGAAAGCATGACGTTAGGTGGTTTATACATACCAAAAATAATATTCCCCCCTCGTTTGCTGTCTCATTTAAATTATCTTAGTGACTTGACTTATTCAGCGCTGGAGTTTTGACCAAGTACACAATTTAAATTGAGCAAATGCTCCTGGAAGTCACTGGTATTTATGACTTTTTAAAAGTTCTCAGGGTGGTAGTTACCTGTGAACCAGCCTATGGCAAATAGAAAAGAGAAGGCCCGTTACGTTGAATGCCATGTAAGTCAATGGTTTAGAGCAAGGCCTGCCCAAACAAGCAGACATAAATGATCAGAATGCTATTATATAGATCTCCTGAAGTTGAATATTCTGTGGTTTCTCAGTAAAACTATTATCAATCTGTTGGGTCACAGAAGAAAAGGGGAGGGTGAACAAGTGCAACATTCTTAGCTTACTAAAGATTTAGTTACATTGTCTCCCCAGACAACACAATCTCTATACCAAGTTAACTAAGAAATTACTACTCTGTTGGAAGCAAATCCAGAATCCCAAAAATAAATAGCAAAGAATTTACTAGTAGAGTTTGATAGAAAAATCCTTTAATCAAAACAAGTTTACAATGTTGACACTTATGGCTTAACTAGAATAAGTCTGTCCAAATTTAAGTTGGATTAAGGACCAGATATAATATCAATAGTTCCCTCAAAACAGTGGGTCCTGGTTCCACTGGAAGACCTCTCAAAAAGCAAAACTCCAATTACTGAAATAACTCAGACTTTTCATCTGTAGATGAAAGCAATTACCTGAGAGGTCAGAACATACAATGCATGTCACATGCAAACACTGGTAGTATATAGTATTAAGCCTTTTCCCCATATTCATAGTTTCAAAACATGAGAAGTGTCTTAGCTACTGAAAACCACCAACTGACCTAATATTCAAAATATCTTAGAAATGCTATTTGTTAAGTTATCCTAAGTTTTGTTACCCTTGATTTACCCTGACTTAAGTCCATATACATGAATATACAGACTATGAAAGTACTCCTTTACTTTGTCTAACTGCCTCGGAGCAACATGTATTTCTGCTCCTTACAATTCTGTCACATGCAGGATCTCTAAATAATAATTCCCTTCTGATATAGCCATGTTTTCAAATAGGTTAGTTTTCTTCTATAGTATTTACTTCTATTTACTGCATAAGAATCATGGATTTTTTTTTCCAATTAAAAAAATACTTCGTGACTTCCTTAAATGAGTGTGACTTTTTAAAAATTCAGAAACTTGAGACAGTTCTCAAAAATAAACTTTTATCATTTAGTTTTTAGTTTCAGCTACTAGTGCCTGTAAAGGATCTTAGATGGTTGAACCCTAACGCCAGATTCATTCCTATATATACCTATTTTGCTTTCTGCAGGAAGTCAGGTGACTTCACTGAATTCCCAGCCATAAAACCTAAATTACCTTCAAAAGTTAACATGAGTTTTGTACCTTGTAGAATTGTCAGTTCAATGTCAGTTGGATATCTAGTTGTCATACAAAAAGGCATACAGACCACAAATTGTTACAAAGCAGCAGAATGTAGCACAATGTAGACTGTGAGATTAAAATTAACTTTTGATAAAAGAAGTGAGTACCTGTATAGAAGTAACATTTTGTCTACCATAAAAATGCATATAACTTCTACAAAACCCACAAACAGTGAAAAGACAACTCTGGTAAATCCAGTATTTGTAAAAACTATGCACAAAACCCACAGTATTTGGGAAAGAGGAAAGTTTTATACAAGTAGCAGTTTTAAAAATGTAACGTTTTCTCTACTATCAATTACACATTAACATACACACACTAATTGAAATTATGCTACAACAAATGTCTGGAAAAGCAGTTTAACATTTCCTAAATGAATTTTCCCTCACATTTACTGAATAATGTAACTGTTAATACTGCACAAGTACAATTAGCAATAATGTTTTAATTACTTTTAAACAAATATAAAGGGATTTTTCTCCCTCAAAACAAGTTTTCAACATCAAAACCTATGCTTATAAAAATTTAAAACTTTCAGCAGTCTAAATATTTCAAATGAAAACCATTACAAACTTCTCAAATGTTCTTTATATTCCAGGTATGTCAACCTAATTATCTAGTGTAGAATCCTTCAGAGATATTTCAGTCTCTCTCTCTTCACTGGATGGCCTAAAGAAAGGAAAGAAAGGTGTGTCAACTGGGATTGGGGGCTTTTTTCCTTCAAGAGGAAGGGAAAAACACATTATATCCATGCATAATGTTTTTAAGATCACCAAAGGATTAAAAAAAAAAATAATCTTGACTTCTTTTTTTTCAAAGCTTTATTTTACCATGTTGTGTCTTCCTAAAGTAATACTGAGATCAAACAAAAAATAACTCAGAGAAGCGTGAGTTGCCAGGCCCTTTCCATCATTTCCAGCTTCAAACTGAATTCTCTTTGATATCAACATTACAGTGCTTGCTTCGGCAGCACATATACTAAAACTGATACCAACACATTACAAACCTTACTAAAGAGAGGGCATGACAGAGAGATGACAAGATTTCCCTGAATTTCAGAATTAGAAGGGATGCCTGACTCCAAGCCCTCCAAATGTGCAGCAGAACAAGGCAAAACTTGGATAATCCCAGTTCAGTAACTAGTTATTTAGAGTCGGTGCAGCAGAAAATAGCCTGTGATTCTAATTTTTGTATTATTCTGTCACAATTCAAGAAAGTACGAACGTAAATCACTATTAAAGCTGCATCAGTGAAAGAAATCCAAAGAACAATAGTTGCTTAAACTAGAATCCTACTATCTAGCTCTATTCCCTTTGCCTGTTTGATTTTCATCTTGCTTTCTGAATTCAGGAATTGAGTGATCAAAATAGAATTCTTCTACAAATAACACTGGAACAGCAATGTGACTTAAGAATTAAAAATCTACATTATGACCCATTAAAACTTGTCCTCACTTTTTCTTACTGCTGGCCTCGTGCTTGTCTTTGCTTTCTTCACTGCTGTCTCCATTGTGTTGTGCTGGGTTACTGTCTGGAGCATCAGATCCTCCATTCAGAGTCTTTGAACCTTTAGAAGGGTTCCAGAGGAGAAACCATCAGAGCTTCTAATACTTTTGAAATATCCTCTAAATATTCAAAAAATAAAACATGGCCCAGAAGTTTCTAGTACTTAATGTACCCTCATCAGAAATTACACTGTAATCTTTTGAGTTAAGAAGCAAGGTTACTATATATATTTATATGTAAGAGAAAGGAGAATCTTTTAAGTTCTCTGAGAGAGAATGAGAGCAAAAGCACAAGTGGGAGAGGGGCAGAGAGAATCATAAGCAGGCTCTGTGCTGTCAGCACAGAGTCTGAGGCAGGGTTCAATCTCAGGAATGGTGAGATCATGATCTAGCTAAATCAAGAGTCGGATGCTTAACCAACTGAGCCACTCAAGCACCCCAGAAAGAATGCCTATTTCTTACAAAAATGTGAACCATAGTAAAATTTTGTATTTTCCATTGGTATTTTAGAACAGAAGGTGTCAAAAGTACTGCTTACTAATTAACACAATTTTGTGTCCTATTATTAATTAAATGATGAGGGCACTTTCTAACAAATCTCTAAGTCGCCCTTATAAGTGAGAAAAAATCCAGCTCCTTTTGAATATTTGTTTCTATATTTAGCAACAATTAAGACATTTAATAACATGGAATTGGGGAAACTGACAATAATACTGTGATTCTAAGAATCCACCACAAATATTTAGATACCCCGAAATATTTGTGGTGCAAGTAGCAAATCTGGAATTGGCTTCAAAGCAATCTTCAGGGAGGTTACAGAGAAGCCAGATGAGGGTAAAACAGAGCAATGATGGTGTATTAATAATTGCAGAAGCTAGCTGATGGGGACACAGGGACTTCCTTTCCTGTCTACTGTGGGATCAGTAATTCTTCCTGATTGAAGTGAACAGAGAATAACTGCTAACAGTATTCTAAACACTAGTATTTACTACTAAATTAAGCTTGATGAAAATGATTTAAACTGGATGAAAAAGAAAACACAGGAGTATTGAACCTTCGCTTCTGTTTTTCTAAGTGCTTTATGAGACCTTTTCATCATTTAATAAAGACATTAATGAAATCATCTATCAAAGCTTTTTTTAAAAAATAGTCCCAGCAGCAAGCAACTTATCATCACATACCTGTTTGTTCCTTTTCTAGCTTTTTGTTTGGCCCTTTCTTGCCTTGATCTTTGGTTTTATTTGCTTCCTCATGCTGTCTTTGTTCGGCAAGAGATTTATTCAGCACTTGTGTGATCACAGAATCTCCTTCACCAACCAAAAACATATTCTTAAACTTGTTATACAACATTGTCGACTTTTCCATGATAATCTGACTAACTTTGAATCGGCGTATCTGAGAAAACAAAATATACGCTCACAATTGTTTTCTTCACTGATTTTTAAAACATTACTTCTTAATGAAGTGGTGATGAGGAGTTTTTAAAATCTGCACGATTCAAGATCACTCACTTTTTTCAGCGTTGTAATCATCTCTGTGTGTTTCTGAGCTTGCTGCATCGTGACCTGAAGTGAAGCGAGTTCATCCAAGGCCTCAATACATCTGTTCACGTCCTTCGTGACAAAACAGTAACGTCATAACTATTAATTACCACAACCTGGATAATCTATTCCTAAAGATTATTTTTAAAATCTCAAGGCAATACAAAACCACCAGTAGCGGTCCCACTTCTCTTAAATTACCCATATTTATAAAATCATGAGAAAACATGAAGCTATAAAGGCAGTACTGTATTTTTAAATGAGGTATTAAACACTTACAAGATTATCAATTTTGAGTGAATTTTTAATTTCAGCATGTATCCTCTGAAGTCGAGAATCCATTGATGTTTCTATAAATTGAAATGTGAAACACAGTAAATAGTTTTTTCCAAAATCCGTATTTCTGTATAAATCTAATAAACAAAGCACAATGACAAGATCTGGTGAATTTTTAAAAAGGTTCTTAGTAATCTGCCCAGATCACTAAGAAGTTATTTGGCATATTTTAGTATTCAGGAAAGCAGCATTCATCATTTAAAGAAAAAAATCACCTTCTAGCTGCATAGGTGTCTGAGCCGTCTGCATCCAGTAATTAACCCCTTTATACCAATCCTTAAATAGCGGTTTCACCTTACACATTTAACCAAATATAGAAACTCAAACAATGAGATTTGTGAAAAAGAATGAGAAAACATCTAGCTTTTGGCCATGTTACAATAACATGACCATCAGAAAATGAGCAATAAAACCGTAAGCATGACTCCTTATTGACAAGTTCAATGTGTAGAGACTCCACTAGGGATTTGAAAAACCACATTTGTAAGGGACTTAAGAACTTGTATAAAATGATTTAAAAACCTACACATGAAAAATTAAATATATAACTTCCTTTCTCTGTGTAATTTTATACATCTTAGAAAGGGAAATAACTAACCTCGCTTCTTCTCCACTTTCTTAACTTCTGGCTTCTTTCCTTCATCTTTATTCTGCCTATCAAATGTTAACACAAATATTTCAAAACATTGGAACTTTGTGACTGATTACTAAATGCCCAAAATCCCTTATGTAAAAGCTAAAAAAAATTTAAGATAGAAAATCAATAGCCTAGATCACAAGGAATTGACTCTAATGAATACAACTTTAGAATGCCACAGCATTAACTATAAACAAGAAACATATGTAAAAATTAACACGCTAAAATCTAATGTTTCCGTGGCATCACAAATAACTTTAACAGTAGTCATGGTGAAATTTTTTTCCAATGGTAAATAGTGTGTTGCTTAAAGACCCCATTTCAGGATCAATGGACAAACATACCATAGTGGGGAAAGAATGCTTATAAACATTTCATGAATTCTACATTATTTTTAAAAGCAGTTATGTCAAAACAGACTAACTTTTCCCACATCTCCAAGAAGGCAGACAGTTGGGAGGGGTTGTTAAGTTTCAAGGTTAAACCCACTGTTCAAAGATAATAGTACTGTATTAAAACGGGGGGTTTTGGTCAATATATCACACTTAAATGACATTCGCGGACAGTTACATACCATTCTACAAAAGAAAGGTACCATTTTACTGTAAATAACCCTTAAAAAAAATTATTTCTAGTGTCTTGGTTCTGAGTTCAGGCCCTATTATAAACCAATTGAAATAGACAAGAACAAAACAATATCTAAAAATCAGGTTTTTTTTAAAAAAAACTTTATTTTAAAATTTTGGTTACAGTTTCATTTTTGTTTTCTTAACAAGTCTACTGTTTAATCTCTCAGGATTAAAAAAAACAATTAAGATTCTAAAGAATTAAACAACAAAGGAATGTCAAGGGAAGGGCACAACTGCCCCATTCTCTGGGTATAAGAGCTATTCCAGTTTAACACCTAGCTTCAAAACAAAATGAATTTTCATACTTTCTAAATAAAATAATGTACAACCACCATCTTCTAACTTTCAAACACAAAGCTTCATCTTAAGCTTGGTTAAAAAAAAAAAAAAAAAAAAACTTAACAGGAATGATGGCCAACCTTAGGATGTAGTGTGTACCTTACAGGAAATTTTTTTTTTTTTTTTTTTAACAATCATAACACAGTAATAATGCCATTAATGAAGTCCTCAATTTAGAATCTGCAACATTCTTCCATCAAGGGGGGGGAGGGGGGAATTCAGTCCAATGAGTCTGTCTCAAGATCTTCATCTCTTGTTTGCTCCACTTGTATTCTCTTTTCAGTAACTGGATTAATGCTTTGAGCCCAAAATGAGATATATTTTTTATTACTGTAGATTACATGTTGTTTGGCTGGGAATACAATACAATAAACTTTATTTTGCATAATGCATTTCATACAAGCTGCATCTGAAATGCTTTACAGAGCAAAACTGTCCAAGTACAAAGTTTTGTAATAACAGGAGAAGGAAAGAAAACACAAATATTAGAATTTGAGAAAGTTACATTCGGAGGACATTCAAAAAGAAACTGAAACACAAAGATAACTTTGAGATACTGAAGAAGGGCTGGGCTAGTTTTACTCAGCAACGACTGATTTTCTATCTGGATTTGGGGAGCACAATAAAGTTAAAAGCAACAAACAGTCCAACAACTTTTCAGTGAAAGGATAGAAAAGGATAGGTAACAAAAAATAACTTTAATATATTTACAGAAATGGTCAGAAGTCTAACAGACTAGAGGGAGTAACATATCTGACCTTTAGATCTTTTCAATTACTCCACTCAAGCAGCTGAAACTGCTTATATATATTATCCTCCAGACAACTAAGAAAGCAGATAGTCGAACGCTATACTTGTAAAGAGACTTTGGCTCATAACCGTATTTTATAAAGAAAAAGTACAAGTTAATTAATGTAAAGAATTCATTACTTATCATTAAATGTGTCTTAGTGACCTACAGCAGGTCTTTAAAATCACCTCCATTCACAAAAAAACAAGTTTGGTCAGAATAATGCAAGATGCTTCACAAAATGCTTTTCAAAGCAAGCCTCAGAAGTGACAGTCTAAAGATAACTAAGAAAACAAATGTAATAAGCACGTGAATTGTAATCATCATTGCCCGTGCTATTTTCCCTCGAATAAAATTATTTCATAGAATAAAGTTAGAGGAGGAAGGATCCCCCCATGGTATGTACTGTCTGTTACCATCAACACTTTTAGATCCGCTCTCATCTTTCATACTGCACACCTCGAACTCAAACCCTGGGAGCCTCCAGCTTTCCTTTAGTGGCTTCCTGGGTGTCTAGCTGTGCTCTCACTGTGGCGGGTCCTTTGGGAGAGGCCTGCTGGTGGCGGGACAAGGACATTTCCTTCTTTCTCCACCCACACATTATCACCACCTCCTCCGCTTAATACTAAACAAGTGAACAGAGCATGAGGACACTTTCGGCACAGCCACTAACAGTTAAATCCTCTCTGCACTTTCAGTTTAAGTTAAAAATATTCACAGGGTGATTACCTCTGAATTTCACCCTCGTACTCAGCAAAGAATGAAGCCTGAAACATGATTACCATCATATACTGAAGATTTTTTTTCTAACACAGGGGAAAAGTCACTTCTCTAAAAGGCTTCATCAAGGTCTGAAAAATGAGATTCTATCATTTAAAAATTTCATGCTAGCTTAAAAAAATCATAATTTATAATAAAAAAAATACTTACTGCTCAGTTTCCATCTGTTCCTCTTGCTTGCGTTTTCTATCTGCAGCTTCTTTCTCGTGTTGGCCTTTCAACATATTCCTCCTATGGGCAGTCTGAAAGTTTCTTCCACCTTTTCTCTTCTGTTTTGGGGATTAGGATGAATTTAGTTAACTACCAAGTCAGTGACTGTAATTACAATCTTGGGAGGAATAAAAAGCAACTGGTTTTCTTCATGGTCAAAGACCCTGGCTTTTTAAAATCTCAAGAATTATACATGTTGCTGTCCAAACTGAACTTCCCCTTGCTGACTCAGGGAATTAAAATCTACTTCCTGCACTGCTGGGATACACTAAGTGATGTTCTTCGGTCCAAAGTATGTCAGGCTATTTGTCTCCACACCATGGTTCTTATTTCAGTACCTGTTTACTGACAAGTACATTGCTTGGCCTCTGAGAGATTTGGAAATCGCGGGGGGAGGGGGAAGACATACACAAACTGGGTCTGTACATCTCCAAGGCCACATACAATACTTCTTCCTAAACAACTGTGACATTCAAATACCACTGATAAAATGTGAACTAAATAGGCCTGAAGAGTAGATAAGAATTTCACTGTAATAAAGAATAAAAATCCTTGTATAAATGCACCTCTTTTAAGGTTTCTCTGGTCACAGCCCATATGGCTTAATTTCTACTTTTCTACCTTTTCTAGATAGGTGGGTTATTGGAGAGAACATTTGATTTCCATATCATAACTGTGAAAAGGGAAGATAAATTTAGAATGTACAATAAAGTTTCAAATATGCTTTTTAACACAGCTAATTCAAGTTTACACAGAAAGGTAGAGAAAGTCAGTTTTACTTTTAATCACATTCATACTTTCACAGATACTGAAAGCTTCGGAGGTAAAAAGAACGACACAGGAAACTAAAAATAGAATATTTTACTTGATAGTACCTTTTCACTTTCTTGATCATCCCCTTCCTCTTCAGAATCAGAGGTTGATGTAACCCCTGTTTTAGCTAAATTTTTTCTTTTGGATTCAACTTCTTTCTTCCCTTCTTTTTTGTCTGGCTCTTTTCTTGGCTTATCTTCTTCTTTTTGGCCCTCTTCATCCTTTTTAAGCTGCTTTTTAGGTTGTTTTTCTTCTTGTCCCTTTTTCTTACTTTTGTCTTCCTCAGTTACCCTATTTTCGAGAATACAGCAATCAATGGAAAACGAGTTTTTACGTATCATTAGTCATTGTCTTTTAACCATACTCTCCCAAATCAAAGAAATATTTTGGCTAACAATAAGCAATATTTTTTTACTCAGACAAATTTAACATATCTCCTAGTAAAATATAAGAGTGTCTTTACCATCCAATCATAGAAGGAAAAGAACATTCTTTTCATATAAATTAGAAGACACAAAAATTATAGTGGCTTTAGGGTAATAAAAAAGTGATTTTCCCTTTGTTTTCCAAGTTCACTGAAAAAAATAATACTGAGTATGGTCTTTTGTGCAAAGATACAATTCTTCACTGTGGAGCTACAGCACTATATGAGACGGGTGAGATAGCTGGGTCTTAACATTCTACATCATTCTAAGCATAACATGTTTTAAAAAGAGTAGACTAAGAAAAATACAATTGCAGAAGTGAACTGCTTCTGATCAAATATGGTCGTTTGAGAATTCAAAGAAATACTCTGCAAGGTGAAAAGCTCCTAACTTGTGCACATACTGGTAAAATATATGGGAATTAAGCATAATGTCTAACATTGCTAAATTCACTAGCATGAAAGCATTCCCATCACCAGTGGATTTACAGACATCACCAAAGTCAAAACTACCAAAACTGCTCGGTAAGCCTAACATTATTACTGGATGATATTTATGCTAATTAATAGAGCAGAAATAAATATGAGTATTTATGATGCAATGTTAGGCTCTAGGACAATCAAGTGATCCAGTGCAGGGGTGCCTGGGTGGCTCAGTTGGTTAAGCATCTGACTTTGGCTCAGGTCATGATCTCACTGTTTGAGTTTGAGCCCTACATTGGGCTCTGTGCCGACAGTGTGGAGCCCAGAGCTTGCTTCGAGTTCTGTGTCTCCCTCTCTCTCTGCTCCTCCCCTATTCATGCTCTCTCTCAAAAATAAACATTTAAAAAATACCAGCGCTAACCACATAATTACTTTTATGGGATATGTGTTCAACTATACAACTTGAAGCTTGCACAGCTGTTTAAAAATCTCTCTTGGAGGCACCTGGGTGGCTCAGTTGATTAAGTGTCTGACTCTTGATTTTGGCTCAGGTCATGATCTCACAGTTCATGAGATCAAGCTCCATGTCAGGCTCTGCGCGATCAGCTCAGAACCTGCTAGGGATTCTCTCCCTTCCCTTCTCTCTGCCCTTTCTCCACCCATGCTCGCTCACCCTCTCATAATAAAAAATCTTTTAAAAAAAATTAATCTTGGGGTGCCTGGGTGGCTCTGTCGGTTAAAGTGTCCCACTTCGGCTCAGGTCATGATCTCACAGTTCGTGGGTTCGAGCCCCGCATCAGGCTCTGTGCTAATAGCTAGCTCAGAGCCTGGAGCCTGTTTCAGATTCTGTTTCTCTCTCTCTCTCTCAGAAATAAAAAACATTTAAACATTTTTAAAAAAAGTTTTTTTAAATTAATCATTTTACTGTTCTAGGAATTTTAATGAGATCTTCAAAAATCACACAATTTTCTCAATGGATCTGAGAGGTGGAAGAGACTTCAGATCATATAATCCAGCCCATTTCATTTGACAAATGAGCAAATGATAGTGTGAAAGGTCAAATAACTGGCCTATCTCAGTTCCATATCCACGGACCACCTACCAGACACTGCTTCCTTGAACCCTTAAGAGGTTATTAAATTGGAAGAGAAAACTCACTTTTTATAACCTCTTTAAAAATTTGTCCTAACAACCATTACTGGCTATGCTTATTTTCAAATGTCATATGGGTTTCTTTGTTAATTTCTAATCCACATAAGAAAAGGCATGCAAGTAAAATCATTTAAACTTGTTAAGTTTTATATATACTTTATATCTTAAGAGTGATACATACACAGTGGAATAGCATTCAGCTTTTTTTTTTTTTTAAACAGATTAAGAAGTGTACAATAAAGTCATAAGAGATGGGATTATCATCTCAAGGGTTCCCGAACAGTATCAAAGCAGATTGCCACAAACTAAACCATCACAGCTTGCTACAAACAAGTACTTTCCAAAGGGTCCTCCATACCTTTCATGAAAAACACTTCTCCATAGTGACAATTTCCCTTTTTACTAGGTCAAGTCACAGGAGGAAACTATTTGTAAATAATTTAAAAAATGTTAACTTAAGCAAAAATTAATGCAAATACAACCCCAAATATCTTAGTGGCTTATAACAAATATTTCTTCCTTTACTTGAGAATTATAAGATGGTTTCAGCTCTTCTGGGTTCTATTCCACTCTTGTCGACTCACTGCAAAAAAGCTACCACTAACACATACATTCTGTTCTCGTGATGGAGAGCAAAAGTTTAAGAAAAGCTTATATAGTTTAGCTCTGCACTCCACACTGAGTTTGTGCTCAGATACACAGCTAAGACTAGTTATAACCAATACTCAATCTACATATAATGTGAATGAGAAATATTTTAAGTTACCACTACTTGAGGCTGTCCATACATTGCCTTTGCAAAAAGCTCATGGATACAGAAAGTTATGTAATTTATGTAACAATGTGACACTGACTCTGGGGCTGAGAAATCGAAAATCCTAATATATTATACAATGGGTAAAACTGTCATCTTTGATAATGTGAAAGAAAATTCAGTGAATGTGTGGCTTTGAGTGAAGAAGTTTGAAGATAGAATGCTAGCATCCTGAGTTGGTTGTTATCAGGACAGATCTGATAGGGTACTTCAAGACACAAAGGAGTTTTAAAAAAATGACAAAAAGAAAACCTAAAAATTCCATGCATTTCTGCACTGAAAGTCACCTCCATCTTGTAAAAAAAAATTTCAAATTCAGAAAAAGATTGGGGTCAAAGATCCAATCAGCCTTTCCTTAAGAATTCAAATTGGACTACCATGGTCCTTCAAATGAACAAATAGTTTCTAGGAAAGAGACTAAAGCGTTCTCAGGAAAATCTGTAAACTCAAAGTGAGTGTAAATTAAGTATAATAAGATAAGCATGTTGGGGGAAGGTGGTGGGAAAACATTTTTTTAAATCAAGTCTGAGAAAATCCTATAGAAAGACGACTGGGCAGGGGAACTGTGTGGCTCAGTTGGTTAAGTGGCCAACTTCAGCTCAGGTCATGTGATCTCACAGTTGGTGAGTTCAAGCCTCGCACTGGGCTCTGTGATATCAGCAAAGCCCACTTCAGATCCTCTGTCCCCTCTGTCCTCCCTAAAATAAATAAATCAGCTTAAAAACCAGCCGTGGAGAGAAATGGTCTAGCAAGAGACTCTCAGGGAAAACTGGGGCCTCATCAAGGAAACCTTTCTTATACCTAAAATTGGGAGATCTCACACTATTTTCCCAGAATTCTAGATTTCCTGGGGAACAATGACTGCTGTATGCCTCTTAATCTTCTCCTTTCCAAACAGGAGCATTTCTTTACTGTGGTTCCTTATCCCGATCTAGGTGTGTGATAAAGGAAGAGAGGGGAGCAGACACCTTGTGTTTTCAGTTCCTAAGTCTCCAGATCAAGGCCTTATATCAGTTATGAAATCCTAGACTTTATACCTGATGCCACGATTGGACTAGGGCAGGGAACGAATGAGATTTATTTGGCATGTTTAAAAAGAAAAACTCACCTGCATGTACCTTATTTCTTCACTACAGTAGCTAAAACGACACTGTAATATTGTACCAGTATTTTTGAGAATACTTTAATAGCTAGCTTGGCAGTAAAACTCTTTAAACACATTTTAGTCAAAAAGTACCAACCCTGCATATTATGTACCTAAAATTTCCTATAAAAATGTTTCATTTAAGACACTGTAAAAGCCCCTCTTAAATGACCTACTCATTTGAGCCTTCTCTACAAAATCTTAAAACCTAATAGCTAAAAAAGAGTTTTGCCTTTTGTCTAAATACACTTTCTCTCCAGTAAACTTTTTACCCAGGAAAGCCACATAAGATCTATATGCAGAAAAGGTGGCAAGAAAAAAAAACAGTTTTGTTGAAAAGCAGTTAGCATATCAAAATACTTAAAAAAATTTTTTTTAATGTGAATTTAAATTTTTTAAAAGTGTTTTATTTATTTCTGAGACAGACAGAGAAAGAGACTTTATGAGCATGGGAGAGTCAGAGAGAGAGGGAGACACAGAACTTGAGCTCTGAGCTAGCTGTCAGCATAGAGCCCGATGTGGGGCTCGAACCCACAAACCATGAGATCATGACCTGAGACGAAGTCAGGCGCTTAACCAACTGAGCCACCCAGGCGCCCCTTAAAAATTATTTTAGTAGGGCTTTTGTTTTTTTAAGTAATCTCTATACGCAACATGGAGCTCAAACTCATGACCCAAAGATCAAGGGTCACATGCTCTACTGACTGAGCCAGTCCCATAGTAATATTTTCAAACGTCATTCTAAAGGAACTAGAAAAGATTTGTGGAAATTGCTTCAGAAATACTTGGTCTAAAGTTTCCTTGGAACATCCGGGGTGGCTCAGCTGGTTAAGCATCCAGCTCTTGGGCTCAGCTCAGGTCATGATCTCACAGTTCATGAGTTCAAGCCCTACACTGGGCTCTATGCTGACAGTGCACAGCCTGCTTGGAATTCTCTCTCCCTCCCTCTGTTCTCCTCCCCCGACTCTTTCTCTCTCAAAATAAATAAACTTTATTTTTTAAAGTTTCCTTGGGGTGCGTGGGTGGCTCAGACAGTTAAGCTTCCGACTTCGGCTCAGGTCATGATCTCACGGTTTGTGGGTTTGAGCCCTGCATCGGGTTCTGCGCTGACAGCTCAAAGCCTGGAGCATGTTTCAGATTCTGTGTGTCTCTCTCTCTCTGCCCCTCCCCCAATGATACTCTGTCTTTCTCAAAAATACAAAAAAAAAAATTTTTTTTTAGTTTCCTTAAAAAGACCATCTTGCCCAATTTCCCTTTTATAGATTTTACCCATTATTATCCAAGTATCTTTATAACCTTGGTATACCAAGAAAATGTCTTTGATTAATGAAATGATAATCACACATCAGATTTTTCTGGATTCCCCATCAATTTTTACTTTTTACACAATGAAAAACTTTTCAATAGATTTTCCCATAGTTTTTGGACTTGGTAAATAGTTAACAGCTAATATCTTACATTAAAAAATTAACTCACATGTCACTCTCTGAAGGGCAGGGCTGTTTTACCATTTTGGGTCTGCCTCTTGGTTTTGGAATCTTGACTTCTGTAGCTATCATTCACAGGGAAAAACAAAGTCAGTAACTACTCACCTTTCCTTTTAAAATGCAATTCTCACATATAGAGATTACAAATGATATATACCATAAGAATACTGGTTAGTGATTTATTATAGATACTATCTAATTTATTGTTTTAAAGACAATTTCCCCCAATGATTCATGTGAGCAACAACAGAATATTTAAAAGGGGTCAATCAACAGAGTAATTTTCAATCTGTCATTACTATGTCTAAGAAGGCTGCAAAGAACATCTCTCATTTATTTTAACAGGAATATCACAAAATTCAACTCTATAACAATGCCACTTACATTCAATATCCATATACATATTATATAGTACTATGTATATATGGTACGTTTACATCTTTAAAAATTTATATCAGAATTCACTGAATTTTCTAACACCATTAATTTGATCTATTAAAATATTAAATTCAAAGTAAAAAATTATGGAAACAAATCTCAGGATTCTTTTCTGGGCATTATGGATTTTCCCTTTTCAAAGAATCCTATTATGGAGTAGGAAAAAAACTAGCTCTAGGGTGCCAGGGTGGCCCACTTGATCAAGTGTCAGACTTTGGCTCAGGTCATGATCTCATAGTTGGTGAGTTTGAGCCCTGCATTGGGCTCTGTGTGGACAGCTCAGAGCCTAGAGCCTGCTTCCAATTTTCTGTCTTCCTCTCTCTCTGCCCTTCCCCCACTCACGCCATCTTACAATAAAAATTTAAGAAAAAAGGAAAAAGATTGGCTATATTTTGGTTAATTTTTTTTGTTTTACTTTGCCTCTATATTAGAGGCATATCCTTCCAAGCTACGGTATTTCCAAGTTGCCAAACTTGCTCCTAAAACAAAGAATGCAATCATTTCCATTTGGAGAACTTATGTTTTCTACAGTGAGAGGTAAAATAAATTCATCATTCATGGAATTTCACCTCACCATAGCCTCATTTGTGACTATTAAGAGAAAATTAATTAGAGAGGTAAACAGGAAATGAAAAAAAGTCAAACAATTATTTTAAATCTAAATACTTTTTCACACAGCAGAAACCATGTTTATCTCCATTTTATCCTTGTATATTATCCATAACCAATTGCCTACCCACCTATCAAAGGTATGCGAGGTACAAGGCTGTCATTACGGTTTGGAGTATTAACCACAAGCCAGAGATTTAAGTGTTAATAATCCTACCTGCAGGCCGTCCCCTTTTAGGACTCACTTTCAGATTAACAGATGCTGCTGCTGTTGTCACTACTCCTGCCTCCTCAGCTTCTACTTGTTTTTCTGCCTGAATCACAAAGATTTAATTAACTTATTTAGCAAACAGAAGGCATTCCAAATTTAATTCAACAGCAAAGATATGCCACTTTAAGATCAAAGTTTACATAGAAGCATAACTTGTACATGACTGTTATTTTTCAATAGTGAACTCATCAGAGTGACATCTCCAAACACAGCTTATAACTCTAGTGAACAATTCTAAGAAACAAAAAACATCACTTTTTATACATTTTCTCAGCCTAAAAAAAATTTGTAAAAATACAGCTAACACTCCTGATGCAAAATGATGACCCAAGTAGAATACACTTAACCCACACACTGCTTATACGTGTACTTTCACCAAGTATCTCAAAGTCCTAACACTTTACATTATGTACATACTGTGTACTCAGGAGACAACCGAAGTTAATATTCCAATATTTCTAAGGGCAAGAAATTAAGTTGCTGATACAGGTTTTACTTTTGAATTAAGACTGAGATCTCCTGTTTCTCTAGGAGTTACTATTTTCTGTAAAGAGTGACTTACTACAGTACGGTATATAAAGTGACCCTTATGCAAACTATGACACTTGAGGAGACAAGAGCCCAAAATGAGTCAGTTTAATGGATTCAAGCAGTAGAGTAGAACAAAGATTAAAACCACCAATTAGAAAGAAAATGCAAACAACTGATCAAGACAGATAAGGGAGGACAGAGGCAGTGAAGAAAACAAAGAAAAGGAGGGGAGGGGCACTAGGAGATGCCATTATTTAAAATTCAGCATCAAGGGGCGCCCGGGTGGCTTAGTCGGTTGAGCGTCCGACTTTCGCTTAGGTAATGATCTCGCGGTTCGTGGGTTCGAGCCCTGTGTTGGGCTCTGTGCTGACAGCTCAGAGCCTGGAGCCTGCTTCAGATCCTGTGTTTCCCTCTCTTACCCTCTCCTGCTCATGCGGTCTCTCTTTCTCTCTCTCTCAGAAATAAATAAAAAAACATTAAAAAAATTTTTTTTAAAATTCAGCATTAACTACATTAACAAAAATAAAGGTAATAAAGCATGCAAAGACACGCACAACCCAATCTTACTGATAAAAAAAACTTAAAAATCCTTTAATCAACAATCTGATTTACAAGCATTTAAGAGATAATGCCCAGTATTGGTAAAGAAATGAAGAATCATATACTGATTACTAATGATCAATAAACTGGCAACACCCTTCTGAGAGAATATCTTTATATCAGCAATAAAAACTAGGCAAATTTCTGATTTAGCAAGGCCATTTTTTAAAAAGAAAGTTTTAGGGGCGCCTGGGTGGCTTAGTCGGTTAAGCGTCCGACTTTCGCTTAGGTCATGATCTCGCGGTTCGTGGGTTCGAGCCCCGCGTCGGGCTCTGTGCTGACTGCCAGCTCAGAGCCTGGAGCCTGTTTCAGTCTGTGACTCCCTCTCTCTCTGACTCTCCCCTGCTCATGTTGTCTCTCTCTCTCTCCTAGAAATAAATAAAAAAACATAAAAAAAAAAAATTTAAAAAAATAAAATTCAGCATCAAGGGGCGCCTGGGTGGCTTAGTCGGTTAAGCGTCCGACTTTCGCTTAGGTCATGATCTCGCGGTTCGTGGGTTCGAGCCCCGCGTCGGGCTCTGTGCTGACTGCCAGCTCAGAGCCTGGAGCCTGTTTCAGTCTGTGACTCCCTCTCTCTCTGACTCTCCCCTGCTCACGTTGTCTCTCTCTCTCTCCTAGAAATAAATAAAACATTAAAAAAAATAAAATAAAATAAAAAAAATAAAAAAAAGTTTTAATTATCTAACTAACCTCTATATCCCATGTGGGGGCTTAAATGTATAACCCCAAGATATGAAGAGGCAGGCTCTTCTGACTGAGCCAGCCAGGCGGCCCAGTAATCCCACTTCTAAGAATCTTTTCTTATTTTAAACATTATTTTTGCTTTTATACTCAGGATATAATAATGCATATTCAAAGCATTATTAAAAGTCAATAAACTCATTTAAGTTCACCCCTGAACTGTTCTCAAGGAACATCACAAAAATTCCTCCCATTTAAACATTTGCTAAGATTGTAGTTCTAGAATTTTAAGAACTTACATACCATACCCTGCCCCAATCTTGATTCAATAGCTCCCCTAGTGGGGAGCCAGGACCCTGATTTCGTTGTTTTGGGTTTTTTCCCCCCCTTTCTTACCAATACCAAGCTCCCTAGGTACCTACTGTTGAGAACCCAAGACTGTATGCCAACTTTTCCTAGTGAGGTGTTAAGAGGGTACAATCTTCTAAAATTCAGTTCAAATAGATGACCTTTCCAGTGCAAAAAAAAAAAAAACCCCAAAAGCCCACACCTCTCTTCATTTACACTATTTTTGAAAATAAATCAGGATATCACGTAAGAATTAAAGGTAGAATGGATCTTTTGGAGAAGACCCAATAAAAAGGAACAATTCATCAATAATTAATATCATAAATAAAAGATATTAACACTAATATTGAATTTAAAAACCAGCCCTACATTGGAGACTGTTAGAAAAGTCAGGCAAGTCAAAAGCTTTCCTCATGAATATAAAATCAAGTGTTTTTAAGTTATTTCAAATACACATAGATCTAAATCTTAAATGTAAATAGACTACAAATTAATTTCTTCTATATTTTACTTGATTCACTGAGACCTCTAACCCTTTGACACCCACTTTCCCCATTTATCACCCCACTTTCTAGCTACTTCCTTCATCATCGTACCTAAAGCACCCCTTCCCACAAAAAACCTCACGGGGTTATACTATTCAGAGGCATCCTCAAGCCTTCTGTATTCTTGTTTTACTACACCTGTCCCACAAATCTCCAGCAGAGAATTACTATAAAACTCTACTTTTTCTGCTGTTATTCCCTGCTGCGGAGATCTGCTGGAAAAAAACAGAACAAAAAAAAACCTATACAAACACACACTTATTGCAATCTCTGTTGGAAATCTCAAAACCATCCATTAACACCTTTACCCTGTTGTGTCCCCCTCTTCTCCTCTCACCAGCATCAACTTTCAATCTTTTCTTCCTGCCTTACACCACTCATGAAGTCCTCCTTTGAACTGGGTAGTGTAGAAAAGAGATCGTGGCCAGCAGGAAGAAATTTCCTTAATTCCCCAATCTCCCTAGAATTTTTAAGTTTCCTTATTTTTGAGAGAGTGAGTAGGGGAGGCACAGAGAAACAGACAGAGACAGAGGGAGAGAGAGAATTCCAAGAATGCTCCACGCTGTCACAACACATATCCCAACTTGGGGCTCAAACTCATAAACCAAGAGATCATGACCTGAGACGAAATCAAGAGTCAGATGCTTAACTGCCCTGGCCACCCAGGCACCCCTGCCTAGAGTTTTTAAATAACCTCTTCCACACATCCCTTTAATGTTAAAAAGGATGCAATGTCCATCTGCTTCTCCGTTATGGTTCTTCCTTCAAATGTGCCCCTCCTTTCTCTCATCAGATCTCTTTACTACAACAATTTATACTTGATCTACATCTTCAAATCTTTCCTAGCTTTGCAAAGAAAGTGTTAAATCTTTCACTGTATCTTCTCACTTTAACCATGCAAATCCCTGTTACTGCATTCTATTTCCTTCAAAAATTTCAATATCAGTGTAACTCTACCATTAAATATTTTATTCTCCAACTTCCTTCATCTGCCCTTACCACTGGACTTTGAAGTATCCTGGGGTAGGTGTACCTGGGTGACTAACTGGGTTAAGCTTATGACTTCGGCTCATGTCATGACCTCACCATTAGTGAGTTTGAGCCCTGAGTAAGGCTCTGTGCTGACAGCTCAAAGCCTGGAGCCTTTAGTTTCTGGGTCTCCCTCTCTCTCTACCCCTCCCCTACTTGTGCTCGCTTTCGCAGGTACACTCAAAAACAAATAAAAAAAAAAAAAAATCCTGGGGAGCCCAACTGTCAAACATTTCCCAGTATCCTCATTATCAGGACACAGCTGACCCACTCCCCCATTTAAAAAAATTCTCTCTTCCCTGGACACCTGGGTAGCGTAGTCTGTTAAGCCTGACTTTAAGCCTGACTTTGGCTCAGGTCATGATCTCAAGGCTTGGCTTGTGAGTTCAAACCCCACATCGGGATCTGTGCTCAAAGCTCAGAGCCTGGAGCTTGCTTCAGATTCGGTCTTCATCTTTCTCTGCTCCTGCCCCATTCACACAGTGTTTTTTTCTCTCTCTCAAATATAAATGTTAAAAAAAAAAAATTCTTGTTTAGCTTGACATTCTTTTTTCTGATAGTTCATTCTTGCCTTAATTTTATTCAATTTTTTTTTGTTTATTTTTTGAGAGAGCTAGAGTACAAGCGAGGGAGCAGCAGAGAAAAGAGAGGGAGACACGGAATCCAAAGCAGGCTCCAGGTTCTGAGCTCTCAGCACAGAGCCTGATGAGGGGGTCAAGCCCACAAGCCTTGAGATCATGACCTGAGCTGACGTCAGACACTTAACCAACTGAGCCACCCAGGTGGCCCCCCTCAGCCTTAATTTTACAAAGCAACCTCTCATCTCCATTATGCTCCCTCAGGATTCTGGTTTCTGCATTCTTCCTAGTAAACTCTCTTGACTACCTCATCTATTTCCTGTCTTTCTATCAATGACATCTTTTACTTTTACCTTTTCCCCTTTTGATATCAAAACAATTCATCTTCAGTGTAATTCCCCTAGATCTTTCACTTCCTCCTCCCCGTGCCTCTGCTCCCAAACCAAGCCAACCTCGGAGTCATCCTAAATAACTCCCTCCTCCTTCCCACCCACTTCCAATCAACCATCAACTTTACCGTCTGAAGCGCTCTTAAAGCCCGTTTCTCATTCTATACTAAGCAACCTGCTACAAAGTCCCTCTTCCTTCCAATCTCATGCTAACTCCTAAGAAAGCCTTTCATGACTTATGTTACCAAGTCACTATCGGAACTGCCCATTTTAACTCTCACTTTATGTATTTATTGCGTCTCAACAAAAACAGAGACCTTACCTCCTTTACTATACTACTTCATTCTCTGCCTATACCTGAGGTCAGTACTAACATTGTGAATTAATCTGTGAACTTGTTTCACTATCGCAGTTCAGTCTCCATTGTTCACACTGCTTTAAAACAGGATGCATGTGAAACTTTGTTCCCCTCCTCCCACCTCCATCTGCCTGGCAAGACTCAGCCTATGTTAAAATTTTGTTTAAGTTCTCACAGCCCCTTCCACAGGAATAAAAAGCCACAGTTACTCTTCATATTTAACTTGATCATGAGGTACAGAACCCTTAAGTTTTCCCTGAATCTTTAGCATACGATAGTCTGAGACAAAAGGTCAGAAAAAGGTGAAAAACAAAACTTCATATAGTGAAGAAGAAACTTATTACATTAATTAAGAGCACAGCCTGTACCTCCTACTCAAGTGTCACAGTCTCATTTTATGCAACAATGTTGCTAATATTGGAATGAACAATACTTACACAGAAATCACTGTGTACCAGGATTTATTATGGTTATTTCACATGTGTTAATTCACATGATCCTCTCAAAAACCTTGAGTATACAGTACCTATTTTATAAAGAAAACTTGAAGTGCCACTAAAAGGAATAAAAATTGATGCGTTTTATTTCCTTTACCATTCAACTTATCTTAAGGGTGCCAAAAAAGAAACAGTTCTCTAACTGAACAGCATAACCTACCGTTTTAAAAAATGAAGGATATGGAGTAAAGGGCCAACTCTAAACTTAAAAAAAAAAAGTAAGGTCTCATTACCTCTACCACCTTCCTCAATTCAACTAAAATAAAAATCATTTTAAGATCCCTGTAGTTAAGGGCAGCTCAGTAGGTTACGCATCCAACTTTAGCTCAGGTCAGGGTCTTGTGGTCTGAGAGTTTGAGCCCTACATCGGGCTCTGTGCTGGCGTTGTGGAGCCAGCTTGGGATTCTTTCTCTTTGCCTCTGCACTTCCCTCACTTGCGTTGTCTCAAAATAAACAAACTTGGGAGGTAAAAATGATTCCTGGGGTTAAGCAGTAACAGTACCTTTCTCTTTCTCCCTCTTCTGGCAGCTTTTGGAGTGGTTATGTCAATTGCTTTAGTCACATCCTAAAATTGAAAAAAATACATACAGATGAAACTAAACAAATTATGTCAAGACTTATTAAACTAACAGCATATTTCACTAAAGGAGCTAGGGAACCTGTTTTCCTTCTCTGAAATTTAGAATTATCATCATTATAAAGTGAAATAGCCAGTGTCTTAAAAACAACAACAACAACAACAAACTTTCCTCTGCCAGATGAAATGTAAGTCATGCTTGCTAGTACACAAGGAAGTTTGCCTTTTTAAATTTGTAAAACCACTTTTGTCTACATTTTAGGGTTGTAAATTTTATTTTTTAGTATAATTATCAAATGGTTTCCATACAACACCCAGTGCTCATCCCAACAAGTGCCCTCCTCAATGCCCATCACCCACTTTCCCAACCCCCATCAACCCTCAGTTTGTTCTCTGTATTTGAGAGTCTCTTATGGTTTGCCTCCCTCCTTCTCTGTAACTTTTTCCCCTTCCCCTACTCCATGGTCTTCTATTAAGTTTCTCAACATCCACATATGAGTGAAAACATATGGTATCTGTCTTTCTCTGACTTATTTCACTTAGCATAATACACTTCCATTCCATCCATGTTGCTGCAAATGGCCAGATTTCATTCTTTCTCATTGCCATGTAGTATTCCATTGTATGGATAAATCACATCTTCTTGATCCACTCATCAGTTGATGAACACTTAGGCTCTTTCCATGTTTTGACTATTGTTGAGAGTGTTGCTATGAACATTGGGGTCCATGTGCTCCTATCCATCAGCACCCCTGTATCCCTTGGGTAAATTCCTAGCAGTGCTATTGCTGGGTCATAGGGGAGTACTATTTTTAATATTTTGAGGAAACTCCACACTGTTTTCCAGAGGCGCTGCACCAGTTTACATTCCCACTAACAGTGAGGTTCCCGTTTCTTCACATCCTCACCAGCATCTATAGTCTCCTGATTTGTTCATTTTAGCCACTCTGACCAGCATGAGGTGGTATCTCAGTGTGGTTTTGATTTGTATTTTAGGGTTGTAAGTTTTAAATGGCTGAGACTTTGGAGATCATCTAACAACCCATGAGATTTGAAAAGGCTCAATGAGTATCTCCCCTCAAATACAATGATATACAGAGATTAAAGTAAACCTAGAGTTAACAAATTATTTGTTTAGATTTATTTAACAAATCAGTGCCCTTTTCAATACCTCTATCGCACAATACCTTTCTTGAAAAGAATACTAATAATCAGTAACCCACTCTCCTTTAGGCAGACCTCATATTTTGCACAGCAAAACTACATGAAATCAATAAATCTGTGTATCTTTTTCCCCCACTTTTTTTTGGTAGATAAGCTCTGCTCCCAAACTCATGACATCAAGATCAAGAGTTGCATGCTCTACTGACTGAGCCAGCCAGGAGCCCCAACATCCATGCATCATAAAGATGAAAAATTAGTTTACAATACAGTACTTAATAGTCACACAAGGAAATAAGTTTTAAATACTTTCTCACTCATTACTCAATACTTTAACAATTACTTTCTATTATGAGATGAAATGATCAACCCATTTTACAATTTCTTCCTTGCAACAATATGGGTTTAGAATGTAAGAGAAATTAAACACACCTCATTGCTGGCTTTTTCTTCATGGTCAGTATCTTCCTTTGAAACACTTGTTTCTTTTTCTTCAACTTCAACATCAGATGATGCATTCGATTGTTTAGCTGATGCCTATAAACAACCAGCTCTATTAACTTCACAAAGATTTTACCCCATTTCAAATTATTCTACCCATGAAAAAACTCAAAAGCCTATTTACAAGTTATAAAAGTATCCTCATTTCTGTTCCACAAAATGCTTTTAACACATACAATTTTTCAAAAAGCTTTAAATTCTATTATTCCTTTAGGAAAGTCTTATAAGGGGCTGTATTCCTATAATCGAGTGTAAAGGATAAAACGGTGAGGCAGAAATGGAAGTAAAATTACAAAGAATACCATTCTACTGTTCTAACCAATAAATATCCAACAAGATAGAATATAACTTGATTTAGAATAGCACAGACTATATTTAACTACTGACATATTCTAAAGAAAAACTTATCTTAGAACCTTAGCAAGGACATACAATAGCTGTCTTTAAAGACTTTGATCTAGATCATATATTAAGTTTATTTAAAATGCAGACACTTGAGATGTGATTCTGATTTAACAGCAGGTACTGAATAGGAGTCCAGTAATCATCTTTTTCCCTTCAAATTCATGAACCGCAATTCAGGCAGCGATTCCTCTGGGCTCAGGGTAGGGGTGAGAACCAATTACCATTAAATTTTAAAAGTACCCCCAGATGACAAGATACTTAACACAGATGATCTACCAGGGGCCTAAAAAGATGAGCCACAGAGATGACACAATACACACAGGGAGGTGAGGGAAGCACTGGTCTACAGGAAGACAGCACTGCAGTCTAAACTGTGCCCCTTTCTAATGGTTTCCTTTTCAAGCCGAAACTTTTTTGCCTTTTATAAAAAAGGCAATGCTAATAACCCACAAAATGATAATAGTTACAACAAAAAAAGCATCCCCAAATTACTTCTAGCACTATAAATTCTTGTAAATCAGGATGGCCAACTTTTCTATTTTGTTTCGTATACTTGGGGTTTATTGCTTTCTCCATATCCTAGGGATGTGCCACTGGGGACACGTTTGGGCCAGAAATACAGAGTACATCACACCAGTACAATCATTCATACTTCTGTTAAGGACAGAACATTGCTAGGTTTCATGCACACAACCTACCAAAAATTTCATTGTGAGATGGCAAATCCCCAACATACATGGTGAAAACCACGTGGAGATAAGGCAGTACATAGGAACACAGGATAGAGTGACCATGCTGGGCTATCTGGAGGATGAAAAAGTCCTTGAAAGGACAATCTCAGGACATATCCAAGTGAAGTTACAAACTGTCAAGTTTCAGGAAATAATTCACGCCTTTGGACTCCCGTTCTACAACTGAGGCAACAACGATGGGAAACCATAGTCTTACACTTGTGCAACAATATTTAGTGAAGACCTATTCCTGACATGCATGTAACAATACCAGGCGCCATAGGACAATTTCTTTGTTCATGGGGCTAATAATCCATGGCCGTTAAATATAAAAGCAAATGTGATACGGGAGGATTAACAAATTCTGGGTGATAATGAATTTGCTCACAACCATCTACTGCACTCTTGGAGCACCACTGTAAGATTTAAATCTTCCAAAAAAAAAAAAAAAAGATTTAAACCTTCCAGAGAGAATAGCACCTGAGAAGTTCTCCAGAGATTTAAAAAAAAAAAAACATGGCACATGCAAAGAACTAAAAATAGTACAGACTTAAAAGTAGAAAGTCACAGAATTTTGCTACTATATCCTTTAGATTTTACTATCTCAGTCTTATTATGTTTTTGTTGTTTTTTTTAGTGTTTTATTTATTTCTAGGAGAGAGAGAGAGAGAGAGACAGCATGAGCAGGGGAGGGTCAGAGAGAGGAGGAGATACAGAATCAGAAGCAGGATCCAGGCTCTGAGCTGGCAGTCAGCACAGAGCCCGACGCGGGGCTCGAACCCACGAACTGCGAGATCATGACCCAAGCGAAAGTTGGACGCTTAACCGACTAAGCCACCCAGGTGCCCCTTATTATGTATTTTTTTTAAAGTAAGCGCTACATCCAATGTGGGGCTTGAACTCATGACCCCAAGATCAAAAGTCACATGCTGTTTACTACCAGCCGGATGCCCCTTTCTCAGTCTAATTTAAATGAACAAAACCTCTGGCCACATGAAAAACAGAATAAAAAGGAGGTTTAAGGCTGCTCTTCTAGATTCCAAAAACATTAAGTATAATTTGCACAGTGCTATCAGTGCTTTTATCACATATTTAATTTAACCCATTTGAGGTTTGTAGTCTAATACAATTTTATGGATTAAGGAATTAAAATGAGTAAGAAAAGGGGCGTCTGGGGGGCTCATTTGGTTAAGTGTCCAACTCTTGATTTTGGCTCAGGTCATGGTCTCATGGTTCATGAGATCGAACCCTGCTGACAGCACAGAGCCTGCTTAGGATTCTGTCTCTTCCTCTCTCCCCCCACTCCCAAAATAAAAATAAACTTTAAAAAATGAGTAAGAAAAAAAAAATACCTTCTTCAAGTTATACTACCTGAATTTAAGAGAATAGTACATATAGCTTTGAATTCAGTGATACATTAAATAAGCTATCAAGCAGAAGGACTTAATTATTTCCCAGTGTTCTGTTTAACCATGAAGGTAGTATTTTCATCAGTTCAGCTAGACATTAAAGGTCAAGCAAGGTTCAATCGCACAAACAAGCATACTTTAACCTGAAATTTACAAGGCTCTTAATATTTTTCCTAAAGCTAGAATAGTGATTATCCCCCATGACTGAATAAATGATACTCAACTAAATTTTATGTAATATGACGCACCTGTTGACTTGAAAATTTCACTTTCGGATTATTATCTATCTCCCATAAACCTTCATTAAAGCCTTTTCGTTTATTTGGTTTGCCGTACTTTTCCTTATTTTCTGAGTAAGGAAATATATCCTTTGGGCCTAAAAAAGCACTAAAAAAGGAGAGGGAGAAAAATATGAGTGCAAAGCAATTTCAAAAATAGGTTATTAAATAGCGCCACCCTAGGATGCAATTCTAGACAATTCTTAACCCAAAATGCAATAAAAATCTTACTTAAAGGGTAGACACAAATAATTCATTAGATTTAAGTTCAAATACTTTTATTAAATTCAATCACAAGCTGCTAGGACCCACAGGCCTGTATTAAAAAAACATTCAAGTTGTACAATGTGAATGTACTTAATGCCACTGAAGTGTACACTTAAAAATGGTTAAAATGGTAAATTTTATGTACAATTTATAATTTTAAAAAGCCCCAAAATTTAAAGAACTGTGATATAATTGCATTAATCAATCCATTTAAAATGCACTCCAAATACTAATTTCGAAGTACAGTCTAGTACAGACACAACTCAAAATACTATCAATGAGGTACATTACATACACACACATGTACATAAGCTTTTGGAATAAAATATGTTAAAAATTTTACTTTATTCAATGAAGGAATCAGAAGTTATAACTGGTTCATTTGTTCATTCATATATTCATTTAAGTCATTCTTTTATTTGTGGTAGTTATGTTCTACAAAGTCACCACAAACACTGAATTAGTGAATTATGCACCACTGCCCAAGGGAAAATACAGGGCAGGGTTCCTGTGAGCCTCTGGTCACATTTTCACCAACCAATCAACACATAACCTTGTTTTTCACATGTTTCTGTTAAAAGACCTGTTAATATGTATTAGTGACTCATTAACAATGAACTCACAGCCTTCAACTTCTATACCACATACTTGCTCTACATGGCACAGAAAGTCTTCTTGCACTTAAGAATGCTCAATAGCACCTCAGCACCGTACTTGGGGGCTAATGAAAGCTGCATAATGACCAACCCAAAAAAGCACAATAATGCAAAAATTATAGCACAAAACTGCAAAAAGGACACTTGTTTACAGTAGGAGAGTGAAAACAGGGCAAAGTATTGCCTTGGTCAGCCTCAGCTAGGAATGTACGCATTAAATTACTCAAATTTTTGGCCATTTTGCTTGCACATGAAGGCACCATGAGTACTGGGATTACAACTATGTTTTCAGTGAGCAGGCAAACTCACAAACATGGAATCCGTGAAAGATGAGAATTAACTGTGCGCACACGCACTGGAGATGTTCTCCAGAGCAAACCCCTGTATCTCCCTCAGTCAGTCTTCCAGAATCTGTCACTTCTATAAAGGAAGATCCACCAGTATGTAGGAATTTTTTTTGTTATGCTGTTTGGTGTGTATATGTATTCTCCAAAGGAAGAGGAGAACCAGATTACTATTCATTTTGTCTAAAATGTGCTACAGCTTAAGATTATAAATTATTAAGTATATGTCACAAATTACTTACCTGGTGAAATTCTTTTAAGAATTAGGGACCTAATGACTACAGTTATCACTCCAGTTAGAGTATTTTAAGAGGCTTTAGGATAAATTTTAATTAAAAAGACACTTCGAGCTCTACTTAAATAAAACTAGTGCATACAAAAGTCAGCTTTATAATTTAAATTCTGTAATTTAGGAAGACTCACTGAATACATGTATTTTTAGCTGCACATTGGTTAAAGCACAATGAAATCATCATTATCTCATTTGATCCAGAAATTCAGCCTTTTATTAGGAATCATTCATTCCTACCTATCCTCTCAAATTAGAAAAACTATTTAGTTAAAATAGTAAAACAATTCCTCCTACATGTTTCAAATTCCAAGTAAATAACTTGAATTAAATCTCCATCACAAATATACTTCTAGTTAGACCAAAGCAATTCAACACAAATTATCTCTCCTAAAACCTTACAAAAACAACCCGTAAAGCCAAAGACAACAAAAAACACAATACCATCAGAGAATCAGAAGATGGAAAGAAAATTGAAAAAGCTGGATATTAAGCAGCAATATACAAAGTCAGCATCATCCCTTATGGTTCAAAATGCCTCAAAGTTGGCATCAGGCAACTTCCAAAAGTGGTAAGGACATTAAACAGTCAATAAAATTATTGAAAAATGTTTTAAAACTTCAAACATGGGGTATTTTAAGACAGGACTCTAAACCTAAAAGCGATTCAAAAGAGAAGACTGATTCTACCATGATGGTGTGACAGTTAAATTTACGTGGATTATTTTTCTTTTCTCAAAACAGGCAGACTTCACTTTGCATGATAACATAAGACTAAAAAATTGACCATGCAGTGGTAAAAATTATGATTGTTCCATTAACTTTTAAAAATTGTCAAAACATTAACCACTCTATTACTGACAGTGAAAAGACATGAAAAAATATACTAAAAATACTTACACTCTAAAACATCAGAAAACACGGAGACTGAGTTTTTTTTTTCTGTTAAAACAACTGAGCTAAAATAATTTGAATGGTTCTTGCCTTCTTCTGATCATAGAACTTATGTATGGAGTGAGCATATTTTCTATGCCTTGGCGAACTGTCATACTCCTTTCTAAGTCTGATCAGCTTCCAACATTTTATCCTTTGCACTTTCAATGTTGTGAAATATCTTTAATGTTTTTTGTTGGCATCATTTCCTCTGAGACATCTTCCTCCTTTTTATTACCACCACTTTCCTCATTTATGTTGATAAGCTTGCCTTCAATAGGTTCCTCTGGCTGCATATCCAGTCTCTCCAAATGGAGCATGTCTACATTCGAAGGTTAGCGATTTATTCTGTAACTCCATTTGCATTCAGTTCAAATTTCACTTCTACTGTTATTAATTTGTTTCTCTGCTGCCTGCACTTTCAGCTATGTTGGCCAATTCCCTATCTGGTTCTTTAAATGTAATCTGGGCAAGCATATCACTGAAAGACAAAGAGGCAACACCACCACTAAACATTGTGCCATCTACGTGAATTGAAAAACAGATGCACAGTGACCAATCACCAAGAGCCTTTGAAAAAAGTGATGTGTTATGCATCTGATATTACATTTACACTTGTGGACTGAAAAGATAGCAAATTTTGTAGTTTATGCAATTACAGTTAATATTCCAGGGTATGTGAAATTTGAACAATGTTGCTGGGGGACTGGTGTTATCTAAATCATGGCAGCCAAAATTCATGCCCATTGGGCCTGTATGCTTCTCTCCTCCGCATGCTGACTTTAACATTCTTTTTTTTTATTAGATAGCATATATACTACCATTCTTGCTCTCTGTGACATTGTATGGTTATTTGGTCATGTCTTGTTTGAGCCTTTTCTCACAAAATAAGACACAGCTAGATTATTTACTAATCCAATCTAAAAGTCCTAAGAGAATTCTACCTACATATAATGTAATAATTTATACTTGGGTCTTATTCATACCACCTTGTTTGCACACACTTTTTGATTATCCTTGGGTAACTGTTATACTTACTTTTGCTGAATAGGTTTTTAAAATATTCTCCCCTGATCCTCCTTGAGACTCAGATTCCAAGCTCTACTTTCTATTATTTTACTATTCATGATGTTCACATTACAGTTGACCCTTGAACAAAACGGGCTTGAACTGTGCAGGCACACTTATGATAGGGAGGGGTTTTGGTTTTTTTGGTTTTTTTTTTTTTTTTTTTTACTGCATTGTTAAATGTATTTTTTTCTTAAAATTTAAACTACGTTTTCTTTTCTCTAGCTTACTTTATCCTAGGAATAGCATATAGTACACATAACATACAAAATACTTGATAACTGACTAAATTACTGATAAGACTATTAGCAGTCAAGTTTTTGGGGAGTCAGTTATTTGTAGGTTTTCAATGGCATGGTCAGTGCCTCTAACCCCCATGTGGTCGGTCCAACAGTCAACTATATAAGTCACACTTCAATTTGCATCTGTAACCAATATACCAAATTTAAGTTAACTATGCCTGTCTAAATTAGAAAAACTTCATAAATCTGAATAATTTATGTTATGCACAGAAGCTTAGAATATTTACACATGAAAAGATGCTCAAATCATTAGTCATCAGTAAAACGTAAATCAAAACCACAAGATACTATCTTCACACCCACTAGGATAGGTTGAATACAAAAGATAACACATTTTGGCAAAGATATGGAGAAATTAAAATCCTCATATATTGCTGGTAGGAATGTTTAAATGATGCATGGCTGACTTGACAATGGTCTGGCCAATTCCTGAAAGGATTAAACCGAACATGCTGTTCGGTTCCATTTATATGAAATGCTCAGAACAGGCAAATAGGTTAGGGACTGCCTACGGGAAAACAGGTAGAATTGGGGAGAAATGGAAGTATCTGCTAATGAGTACAAGGTTTCTTTATGGCATGTAAAAATGTCTTAAAATTGTGCTAATGGCTGCACTTCTCTCTGGATATACTAAGATGTGTTGCATTGTACACTTTCAGTGGATGAAGAGATAGGAATTATATCTCAATAAAGCTGTTAAAATATTCTTCAGTGAATACCACATCCTACCAAACAAAAATGATCCAAATTTTACCAACTACCAACAGTCACTGGTTCAGCCTGCTTTTTAGCTGTATATATACATATAGATATTAATTTTGATATATATGCTACATAGTCTTCCATACTTTTCCAAATTAAATTGAACATTTCTTCATGGCAATAATTACTAACAGCTACCTACTATTTCACTGAATGGCTATCTCAAAATTGACTTGTCTATTGTTGGACTATTTTCTGCAACAAATTTTCTACTATAAAATAACACAGCCACAATAAATATAATATTTCTCAATCTTTGCATCTATCTTCGTAATATATCCTCAGAAATACTGCTGGGTCATCGAATATACTCAAGACTAAGGAAACTCTTATTAACGAGACTTAAAAAACCATGGAGGCAGAAAAAAGAATCCTCTGACATTCTCATCATAGATAAGGAATGATAATCATGGAACATGCTGGAGGTTTTAGCTACTGCTATAGTGGTAATCATACTGCAATACAGAAATGTATCAAATCATAGTGGTTATCATATTGCAATATATAAATGTATCAAATCAAAAGGTATACATTATTATAGGTCTGCTAGTTTAATTTAAAAAAAATAAATAAAAGCAGAAGCACCACACACACGCACAGAAGCACGCACTTCTTTCTCTGTGGGGATGCGATCCCACAGGTTTGATGAAGAGGGTCCAGATAAATTTTTATTTTATTTTTTTATGTTTATTTTTGAGAGAGAGGACAAGCAAGGGAGGGGCAGAAAGAGAGGGGACAGACCTTGAGGCAGGGCCCAGGCTTTGAGCTGTAAGCATACAGCCAGATGTGGGGTTCAAATTCATGGACTGCGAGCTCATGACCTAAGCCAGAGTCAGACGCTTAACTGACTGAGTCATCCAGGTGCCCCCAGATTAGTTTTTAGACAGACATCGCTAGTCCCCGAGGGCATAACTGGATGTGGCTATGGCTCTGATTCATTCTTCAAAGCTTTCCACTTTAAAATGACATACAAAAAAAGATAAAAAATTTAAAAATTAATATGACTTACAAATCTCAAAGAAAATACATCAAAACATTAACACGTTTTAGGGTCATTTCTAAAAATTGGAGTAAAAATGAGTTGATTCCTTTTTAGAAAACTCTAGGTGGGGTGTGTGTGTGTGTGTGTGTTTTCGTTTTACCAATGAAAAGATATACATTAATTCAAAGTTACCCACCAAATTCCAGGGATGAAAGGAAACACAGGCATCGCCAAAATCTTCATTTTAAAGATTAGAAAATTGAGGGTCAGAGGATTAACTCATTCAAGTAAGGTCATCTAGCTATTAAACAGTAAAGCCTCAACTTTGTATAGTATTCCTTAACAGCGTTCCAGAGTTTCCTTTATCTACTATAATACAGACTTTGAAACATCTACTAAAATACAGACACCATACCCCTATATACGTGAACTCTGGACTTTAAATACCAAAGTCATAGCCCATTAAGAATCAATGCTAATGTAAAATGTCCTAAAAATAGGAAATCATTAACAGCTGCCCTTGAAGAACATGGGGGGTTTTGGGGTGCTGACCCCCCATACAATCAGCCAGAAATCCTCAAGTAACTTTGACTCCCCCAAACGTAACTACTGTTAACTGGAAGCCTTACCAGTAACAGTGGATCAACACATTTTGTTGATTATAGGTTATCAAAGCCCAATCATCACACATCTGGAGCTCTCTACCTTTAAAGCAAACCAGAAGTTGCACATAAAAAATGGAAAAGCTAATCAGAACTGAAAATACAAAACTCAAAACTCATTTAATTGTTGCCGAGTAATAGAAAGTCTTATCTCTTAAAACACCTGCTCTCAGTTGCTGCTTCATTTCTCATTATTAAATCACAAAACATGACATATACTGTTTTATAACTAGTTTTATAACAGCATGCCTTCTTTATAATAGCAAATGACTCAAGAGACAACTGAATATATATTTATTATGTGCCATGAACCTGCTGGTCTAGAGATGAATAAACAGTTCCTCTCCTCTTTCTTGGTACAAGGCTTGTAAGAATCTATGCAAGTCCCATACTGACACACACAGTTACAGCAAGACTACAGAGGTTGTATATGAGAACAAGCACAGAAGAACATACAATCCTAACCTAGGACTGCATTCCTTTTTTTTTTTTTTTTTTAAGTGTTTATTTTTGAGAGACAGAGAGCGAGCATGAGTGGGGAGGGGCAGAGAGAGAGGGAGACACAGAATCTGAAGCAGGCTCCAGGCTGCCAGCACAGAGCCCGATGCGGGGCTCGAACCCACAGACCGCGAGATCATGACCTGAGTCAAAGTCGGATGCTTAACCGACTGAGCCACCCAGGCGCCCCGACTGTATTCCTTTACTCCTTTCCAGTGGACAGGTTATACACAACACTAACTAGTCCCCTCCCCATTCACCTTCACTCCTGAAACTACGTATCTGGCACGTTCTGGAACAGCCTGTGATAGGTATTTTTTCAAGTTCCTAGAATTGAGCATCCAATCTCTTTGTATTAAGATCAGTAAGGAGACACACTCAACAAAAATACCATCTTCACTTAAATTTTCTAGACTTTAGAGATAGACCTGTAAGTGTGTTTCTTCTGTAAGCAATAGCGATCAGTCAGCAAACCTCAAACTGCATTTCAAACAATTTAACGCATCTTCAAAAAATAATATGCAACATTATCTTTAATAGCTGACATTTGTTTAACACATGCAAAGAGCTGTTCTAAGCACTTTTCATGTAATATCTCGTTTGGAACCCAAAATACTGAGGTAAAATATATTATGCCCATTTTACAAATAACGAACAAAAAGACACAAGGCTAGGTAACCTGCCCAAGGTCATGTAGAAGGTAAATGGCAGTCAGAATTCAGACAGCCTTCTGATCTAGTTGTCTTAAGCACTATATAAATGTTGGTTAATGGACAGTGAATTCATAATCAACAAATGATTTTATCTAAAGGGTACACTTTCAATATCAACAAATATTTAACAGCTACTATGCACCAGCACTTAAATGATGATAAACAAGATAGTCCCTGCTCCCCAAACTCCTCACTTGTAGGTGAAGGAAAAAAGAAAAAAAAAATTTTCAATCATCATAGCAAGGAATAATATAAACTTAAAAAAGAGGATTTGAGTTAAGATATAAGTGAATGAAAATCTGAAGGTGCTTCCCAATAAAGAAAAAATAAGCAAGGATCTGAGACAAGAGAAAGATTTATGTTAACAGTGGAAAATCGTGAGGAGGCTGGAGAGGTAAATACAGGCTAATTCATAGAAGTTCTTATGAATAGCACTTAAAGATAGCACTTGGAGTTCTGTTTGTTGGTAATGTTAGTAAGGAAGCCACTGGTGATTTTTGAACAGGGAAATGACAACATTGGACTTGGACATGAAGAGTACAAACAGATCAAGATAGCATTAGGACACTATGGATTACTAAGCTGTAGAGGGGATAGACAAGAATGGAGAGATCAGCATGTGCCTTAAAGGAAAAGACCACGAGTTGCTAGCTGGCTACATGTGGAGGGGAAGCGGAACGACCAGACTACCTCATCAAAGATAACACCAAGACTGGGCTCCAGCAAAAGCACTGGGTCCGTGTCAGTCTCATTTACTAAGAATCTGTCTTGAATATGTTTTAAGATACCTAGCAGATGGCCACAGTTGGTATACATAAGGGCTTATTGTTGTCTAATATTCAAAACTTGATTGCTGGATGAATTTACTGTGAATGTCATAAAATGCTAAGAAAATGTTTCTAGGTCAGAACAAAAATGAATGAAGCTACAAAAGGATTCTGCACTAAATTCATCACTAAATATCGTTTAAATCTTTTAAAATATCTTTTAAAAAATCTTATCTACAGGGGTGCTTGAGTGGTTCAGTCGGTTGAGCGTACGACTTTGGCTCAGGTCATGATCTCACGGTTCATGGGTTCGAGCCCCGTCGGGCTCTGTGCTGATAGGTAGCTCAGAGCCTGGAGCCTGTTTCAGATTCTGTGTCTCCCTCTCTCTCTGACCCTCCCCTGCTCATGCTGCCTCTCTCTCTCTCAGAAATAAATAAAACATTAAAAAAAATTTTTTTAATCTTATCTATAAATCAGTTATGAAGAAGTAGTTCTCCAAATGGCCATTTCTTCTCCTGTGTTCTTCCTTTCCCAAATCCCTAACTACAGGCTGTTAGAATAAACTCTCATTTATGCAAAATCCATACTGAAAAGCTCAAATAACCACACTCCGATGTGGGGGTGGGGCAAGGCAAATCATCAGAAACCTAGTTTCTAAAAATTAACCTTAAATACAAAAAAAAAAGTCACTAGACCAAAAGAGATCTAACAATGCTGTCTTTTCAAAGATAAAGGGTATACTTATGAGAACATGAAGGCACAAAACATTACAGTGCGTCTTGATTTTTGTTTTTTAATATTTTTTGAGAGGTAGAGACAGAGTACAAGTGGGGGAGGGGCAGAGAAAGAGGGAGACACAGAATCCGAAGCAGGCTCCAGGCTCTGAGCTGTCAGCACAGAGCCTGACATGGGGGGCTCGAAACCACAAAATGTGAAATCATGACCTGAGCCTTTTTTAATATTTATTTTTGAGAGAGAGAGGGAGAGGGAGGCAGAAGGAGGGAGGGAAAGACAAAGTGCCATCTGGAGAGGGGCAGAGAGAGGGAGACACAGAATGTGAAGCAGGCTCCAGGCTCTGAGCTGTCAGCACAGAGCCCGATGCAAGGCTTGAACTCAAGAGAACGGTGAGAGAGATCATGACCTGGGCTGAAGTCAGACGCTTAACAGACTGAGCCAACCAGGTGCCCCTCCTCTAAATCCTTCAGTGTATTCTAACTTCTTGATTAATGATTCAGTCTTCATTAATCGCTCAATACCACTATTTTGTTATTAACCAATGTTTAGTCAAAGTTTGGTTGATATTGTTTGTTTTAAAATTTACCAATATTTACAACATAAATATCTTCATTTTTAAATGCTGGGGAGGAAGGTACAGTCATTCCTCTAAACTGAACATAAAAGAAACTGTGTTCTACGAAGCTATAAGGACATAGAAGTATATAAAATCTGTCCCATTTCAGGAAAAAAAAAATCACATTTAAAGAATTCTAAACTTATAAAACTGGAAAATCCTAAGGAATGCCTACTCGCATTACTAGTGTTTCCAAACTTCACATGCATCAGAATCATCTGGAAGGCTTGTTAAAGCAGTTTGCTGGGTCCCACACCCCAGCTTCTGGTTCAGTAATTACGAGGTGGGGTCCAAGAACTGTGTGCTAAAATCCCCATGTGACACTGGTGCCGCCTAACCTAGCACCACGCTTAGGAAATGGCCACTCCAACATGCAGCACACAAATTTTTCATCAAAAGATACATTTTCCTATTAAATTTATAGAAGCTTTTTAAATGATAGATTACCCTACTGAATCAGAAATTCATCATTTCTTACAAAACTAAGTTTTTAGATATGGGATACACCCTAAACCCAACTCAAAATAATTCTGAAGGCCAACCCAATTCTTGACTCAAAGCTGTATTTAAAATAAAATTATGTGGCATTGTAGGATACCGTTGATGTGAAATATCCAGAACTGGCAAATCTACAAACAGTAAATTAGTAGTTGTCTAATTCTCAGAAGGAGGGAATGGAGAATAACTGCTAATGGGAATGAAAAGGAATGTATTAAAATCCACTGAATTATATACTTTAAACAAGTGAAACTTCGGGGCATAAATTTCACCTCCGTAAAGCTTTAAAAAGAAATTATGTGAAAGTTCATATGGTGGCTAAGCAACATTAAATCAAATGTTGCCACTGCAGACACTGTTAGGAATGTATGGTCCTAATCAGAATCAACAAGTATGTTTCTCCGGGTCCAAGGTAAACAAGCCTACTTTCCCAAAATTACTGCAAATGTTAGACTTCAAGAGCAAAATCAGCAAAATTAACAAAACAGACCCTGCAGTAGTCTTGTGCACCTAAAGTAACAGTTCAAGAATATTCAGTTGCAATTTCTGAAAACTTAATTTGCTCTACCCTCTGGCCATGGATCCACCAGAGGCAGCAGAGCAGTCACAGTGGCGCTCAGGACCACATAAATAGACACTGAGAACTTCCCAGCTTTCTTCCTGCTTTTCCCATTATAAACCATTTACGTGGCCAGGATCACAAAGCTTAAATAGGGTGTCAGGCTGTCCTTATGAAAAGCATTTACTGTACTAAATATCAATACCAAATGCTCTGTTAAAACTTTCCTTACATACTGTTGTCTATCAACCTTCTGGCTGCTGAAAAGATCCATACACATCTCCCCCTTTTATCATGGAAATATCTATTCCAATACCAGTTAAACCTGCAGCACTAATTTTTCTGCCCTAAAAATAAAGCTTAAAAGGGAATTTTTTTCCAAAGTTCAAAGATGATTTTAACGTTTCCTATTATTACTCTACTACTTTCTCTTTTAAGTAATCTCTACTTGTTTTTCCTTTTACGCTCAATGACCCTACTAAATTAACTCTGATTTGCCTTTAGAGCTAACAGGACTTACGTCTCATGAGTTCCAAAAAAGAAAATGGGTAGTTTGTTTGTGGGTGGTTTTACAGCTCCATCAGGAACTTCATCTACCTAAAAGAAAGATCAGAAAAATTAAAATCTTTTAAATCATACACACCTCAACACACCAGAATAAAGTGAGAACAAGCCATTCAAAAAGGATCTGATAAAAGTAGACCAGTTCTACAGGTCACAATCCCCATCCCAGTTCTGAAACCCAAAAAGCTCGAAAACACAAAATAATTTTCAGAACTCATTTGGTAGAAAAACCCAGACTGACACGGAGGCAGTTTCATTTCTTTTATGCACCTACTGTTTCTACTGATGCTTCCCTGCAAAGATACTCCATTAGATTACAATGTGTCATTCTGGAAGACCCTACTGGGAGCAAAACATATGCCATATGTACCATTATTACCTTTCTAGAATCCTAAAATTCTGAATTTTAAAACCTATCTGACCCTAAGCATTTCAGATAAAGGAGTCTGAACCTGTTCAAAAACCCTAAATGATGTTTCTGCAAGAAGGCTATGCAAATATTGGAATAATGTAAAAGCAGACATTAATGAAAGTTCCAACCAGTCTTTCGAAAAGTTTGAAATATATATTCTGGAAAGATCTTACACCTACACGGCTGATTCACAGGAAGTTCTGTTCCTTTTTCATTTCTCTTTCAGTCTTTTTTAACTAAGGAAAAAAGTATTAAAGTGCTGTTTGTCTAACACAGCAGTAATACTTGTTACTTTCTCTTATCAATCAAGGGAAAGCAGACCTCAGAGGTAAAGCCATCAGGCAGTACTATCAAGCCAAAATTTAAGCTTTCTATTTTGTCATTACTTAGACTTCATAACATTTTTGTCATAACGTTCATAAGTGGAAAGACATTTAAAAAAATCAGTTAGCTTTGTTAAGAAAAGAACAGACCACCTGAGGACTTACTCTGCTCTGTATGCACTACCATGTTGAAAAAAGCCCCTGAGAGTGATTGGACTGGCAGTCTGAGGTTTCAGCAATCAACAGACTCTGTCACCTAACACTCTTAGACTTTAATTTCCTCATCTATACCATCACTGTACTAGTCATTTCAACTTTTTGAGAAGGCTCCAAGAATTATGAAAATCCTGAGAGCCCTTACAATAAGGGATATTTTCTGTTAACCCAATTCATATGTTCTTTCTGCTGGCAAACAGTTTTAAATGTGTCATACCTACATTGTTAGGCAACTTTTTTAAGTTGACAGCAAAAACAATTATTACTGACACAGGATTACAAGAACATGCAAAAAACTTAAAAAGTACGGAAGTTTTGAATATGGAGATAGGAAATATTAAGATCAAAATAGGAACAAGTGTCACCGTCACGGATGAGACCTTAAGTATATACTCTAATCTCTCTAAAGACATAATTTAAGGTTGGAGAAGACAGAAAAATGAATATAAATTTTGGACACAGACAATATCAAACCAAATTAAGCTGCTTCTAAGAAACAAAGGAGAAAAGAGACAAAATTTTTCCATTCCAATCCAAATGAACTTGTTGAACACAGAATGTATTACACAAAGAAGGAAAATACTCTCGCCCTCTGAAGGCTACTTTATTTTGCTTTTAGCAGCACCAATTCAATCAAAGTAGGTAACTTTTTAAACATTTTCAGCTGGCTTTTAACTGCACTGTAGGATCGAAATGTGAATACAGATATATCTTATAATCTCAGATTTTTATAACACCTCAAAATATATTAGGATATAAAAGCTACGAAAAGAAAGTACCTTGGAGGGGCCTTAAGCCTTCCCAGTTTCCCTCTGCTCTATTCAAACATTTAACAGTGTTTTATAAGAACACGATTACATACTAAGGACTGTGGGGGACATGAAGAAATTCAATGTATGCCTAGTGCCCTCAATTGGAAGTCAAAGCATGCACATTAAGAGTTAAAATCTTATCACAAAGGAAATCCATTAGAGCATCAAATATATAGGTAAGAATTTCAAGGTAAGATTCAATGAAAAAGTAGACTTGAAAGACTAGGGGGGAAAATCTTCCCAGGTTTAGGAAGGGAACCTGTAAACAAGAACTGGATGGGGAAAAAAAAAAAAAAAAAATCAAGAAAACAGTGAACATTTTACACTTGGACAGCAGTCAGCAAACACACTACAGGATTCTCTACAACCAATGGGTATGTTTTCTCCCAGCTGACATAATTAAAACCACAGGATTTAAATGTCTTTAGGAAATACACTCCTCAAAGAAGAGCGAGTTAGTGGATATTACAACTTTAGAATATCAAGTTTATATCTAAAAAGGATCTTAGGCATTCTAATGGATCTCGACACTCTCTTAGTTCTATCACGGTCTTACAACCCGAGTCCTACTGTCCATCAGCTAACAAAAAAGACCTCTTTTTCCAAAAATGGCGCTTAGATATCAAACAGTCTCAATTCTTAAGTGTCACCAAAAAACCCTAGGCCTTACTTAATTACCTCTCTGTACCACTAGATGAGAACCTAGGAATCTGAGTATATCGCTCTTTTGCCTGTGGGAAACAAAGAGGGAAAACAACTTTTTCAAGGTCATGAGGCAAACTTCACAAATAAAAATTTGAAAATAAATTTACATCTTATTGTAAAATTTTCAAGAATATCCAGCCCTCCATCTCGGTATTAAACAAGCAAATCCAGAGGCCTCATCGACTACAAAACATTTTTAAAACCCGGTGAATCCAATTTAATCACATCTGACATCTAAGAGGCTGCATAAACTCCACTCATTCTCTCCATTTGACTCAAAATTTTAAAAACCTCCATGTTTCATTAATCTGTAAACGTAGAAAAAATCCACACTTGATTATTTTCACCTACAATGGAACATTAACAGTCATCACGTTTAAGTATTTCCTATTAAGAAAACCTGCCAAAGTCTGTCAAAAACAAACCATAGGGAAAAGCTTAAGTAGAAACACCTGGATTTTTGCAATTCCAGGGGGCGATTCCCGGGCAAAAAGCTAAAACGAAAGGTTGCAAATGAGCCCAAAGGAAAGCGAGGGGGAGAAAGGACACGAGAAGAAAATTAAGAGGAAGGGTAGGAAGTAGGCCCCTGAGGAAGGTAGCCCCGCACAGATGCGAAGGCTAAAAAATCACTTACTCGAGCTGGCCAATGAGGGTAACCTTTCATCTTGGCGAAGATGAGGTCTCCAGGTTTGAAATCGCGAGTCATGTTTCGGGGTCGAGGCCGGGGGTCTGAGGCCCGGGGAGGAGGCGCGGCGGTGCGCACAGCAAGGGGATGCGGGAGGGCGGACGGGAGCCCAGGCTCCCGGGGCGGCGGGAGGTGGGGGGAAGATGCCTCCAGGCGTCCCGACGCGCCTGCGAGGGAGAGCACGGAGGGCGGTTAATGCTCTGAAACCCGAAGGGAGGGGCCGCACGGGGAGGCCCGGGGGAGGGGGAGGGGAGGGCCGCGAGGGGTGGGGGCGGGAGAGTGAGGGGAGAGCCGCCTCCCGCTCCTCCCCCGCGAGTGCGCGGCCTCCGCAGCCCGGGAGCTACCCCTCCAGGCTTCGGCAGGTCCCCCGCTCGACGACCGAAAAGACGCCACCACCTGAGACAGAGATGCTTCTCGGCCCCCGATTCCCCTTTCTCCCGCCCCATCTTTCTTCTAGCTTTTTTTTCCCCCCCTCCGGGCTTCAGCCCCGAGAGGGAGGGGGTCTGGAAAGAGGGGGGAAAAAGATGGCAAAGGAAAGGGGAACGTTCCCCTCTCCTGCACGCAGGACCTCTCCCCCGACCTGTTCCCCGACGGCCGCAGCCCCAGGACTGCCCCTGGGCTCCAGGGCGGGCCGCGGCCACTTCCCCGGTGCAGCTAGGAGCGAGGCCACTGGGGGGGGGCGGGGCGAGTCCCCGCCGCCCGCTCACCTGCCGGGGCCGCGGGCGCTGAGGCTGCGGTGGCGGGCCGGCCGCCTCTGTCCGCGTCCACGCAAGCCACCTGCGCCACCAGCTGCCGCAGAGGCGTCTCAACGGCTCCGAATCGCAACCGCCGCCGCCGCTGCCGCCGCCGTCGCTGCGCTGCTCCCGCGCGGCTCCCGCTCGGCGCCCGCTAGCACTGGGGCGAGACCAACTGCTCGCCGAGGGAGGGGGGACAACGCAGCACCGGCTTGAGGTGTGTGGCTCGGAAGCGGAACTTCAGAAGACGCCAGATGCCCGAGTTCGCTTTTGCCCATCAGTGACAGCCAGATGGAGAGAAACGCTGGTGCGAGGGAACAAAGAAGTGGGCGAAAATAGCTCGGCCCCAGGCGGCTCCCCCCTGCGGTTTGCAGAGTGGTCGGGCCCGGCCCGCCCCTGCTGGCTCTTCTGCGTGTGTGTATTTGTGTGTGTACTGTATGTAAAAGGCGGGGAGGGTGGAAACGATTGTTGTGGACAGGGTTTGGGGGCGGGTATCCGGGCCTCCAGCCCTTGGCTGTGTGTTAGGGAGAACCTGGCAGCCTAAGTTGCATGTTCTTGCGTCGTTTCTCAGGGTGGAGAGGCTTTAATGCTGCACTTGCGCGGTTTGCACCATCCATCCAAAAAAGAGCTGTGCAAAAACCCATAGATGAAATCGGAGACTGAGGGTGTGCAGCTTGTAGGCCTCTTACACCTCGCTGAATGGGCTTTACAGTACCCTTTCCTTGAAATTGTGATATGAGAAAGCCCTGTTTCTCTTATTTGAAATTTAAAGCACCAAAGAACTGTTAAGAAAACTGCAATCCTAACCAAGGCAGAATGCGAAGGGAAGAAAACAATGACAGGAAAGCATAAGTGTTTTAGATAGGATGTGGGTTTGGGCCCGTACTAAATTTTAGCTGCATCTAAATTTTATTTCTCTGGTAGAATGGTAGCTGGAAGGTGGAAAGTGTGGAAGTGTTTCGAAGCCTCACATGATGTAGCTCTTAAAATACTCTTCAAGGGATTTCTAAAATTATTTTTTGATCCTTCAACCAATGCATTTGTTAATATGTTGGTAGTGATATGCTGGGCTTTCTAATGTGATTTGGTATTTTAATATTTTTACTGTGCCAGAACTGTGTCACTAGAATTGTCTTAATTTTACTTAACCGTTAACATTCACCCAAGTTCCTAGTAAATGTAGTAAATAAGAAGGCATTTTAAAAAATGAATAAAAATTAATCTTGTTTTGTTTCATGCTTCTTTGAATCCCACTTCCTCAAAAAATACCTACTGTGTGTCAAGCTTTTTCAGGTGCGGGGGGTATACAACCATGAACAACAAGCACAAATTCTTCCTGAGGCAGAATGAAAACATGGAAAAGCCTAAGAATACTAAAATATGTAAATAATGGCATGTAGCTCATACATCTTAAAATGAAGAACTCACAACTGGGAAGAAATCAGGAAAAGCTTTATTAAGTAGGAAAAATTTGAAAAGAATTCTTTAAAAGCGATACACATGTCTTTAAAAGGAATGAAGACCTACCCAGTGCAAATTGGCCTGCAGGGAATTTCAGGAGACTAAGTCAAACGGCAGCAACAGGCAGGGGGTTGGAAGTGTTGCAAAAAGAGAAATTGACTGGCAATGGAAAGGGTAGGTAGGTTAGAAAAAGGTCTTGAAGCCTCTCCTCCTGATTAGTTTGATATGATGTAGGCTAGGCAGGGAGGTTGCTGAGCGTCAAAGTAAAGATGAATCTTTCAAAAGTAACTCTTGCTTGCTACAAAGTAGATGACAGTAGAAAGAGCCTGGAGGTTACGTTGTACTCCCTAAGCCACCCATTTCTAGAGGAGACTGGTGACTGAAAAAGGGAAGAGCTAAGAACACAAAAGAATGATTTTCAGGCATTGGCCATAAATCATGCACAGGAAAAGTGGAGAAAGATGTAGTGAAGAAAATTCCAAGACACTTGAGGGGGAGAGACCAAGGCCTCATCCGGCCACCATTTCTGGTGCACCTCCTTTGTTCTAAGCCTCTTAAGGCTTTGCAGTTCCAAGTATTGGTCAAGGGCCCAGCAGCACGGGCTTCCCCTCACCAGTCTGCTAAATCAGAATCTGCATTTTAACAAGACCCCCAGGTGATTCTTATGCATATTCAAGTTTGAGAGACTTCTGCTGTGGAGGATACTACCGGCCACAGGAACACACAATCAAGTAGGGGAAACAGGCCTGTAAGAGAAATTACAATTCATACAAGAAGATAACTTTCTGTTAGTGCTAAATGATAGAACAAGTAAAAAAGGGAGTGGTTACCGGGGGAGGGGGCCTCCTCAGAAAGAAAATGAAAATAGAAGGAAAGTGGAGAACCATTGATGTTTTGGTGGTAATGTTAAAAGTAAAAGTACAAACAGCTCTTGCTATCTTTCAGTTTGGTCATTTCCATTTGTGATAGCCTATAGACAACAAGCTACAGCCTTGAAACCATAAGTCAGGGCAAAACAGGTGGTAGTTTAAGCCTCTAGAGAACAAAAGCCCAGGATCCCTGGGAGTTGCAGTTCAGAATGGGAGGGAAAGGGGAATTGGAAAGGGAGGAGGGAGGATTGTACTCATCGGAGCCACTTGGAGAGCTTTCCTGAACTACTGAGAGCCTGTGCCCCTCTCCAGCCACGCTAGATGCACCCCCCACCCATACACAACCTTCTTACAGAGAATGCTAGGGAAAGTACAGCAAGGTAGAAACGAAAGAGCAATGAGAAAGTTGTAAGGAGAAAGAATACAATTTCCAGAACAAATGAAGCGGTGGGGGGAGGGGGCGGGGGGGGCAGGAGAGCTAAATGAATGGAGGAAGGAACATGATTTACATTCTCTCACTTTACCTTATCCCCATTTTACAGATGGGAAAACAGCCTCACAAAAGCTCAGCAACTTGCCCCAAATCACACACCTAGTCAAGCGGCCAAAGCAACATTCCAGCCAGTCAATTGTGAAGTCCACGCCTTTGTGTGGTCCCACACCACCTCTAGGTGGAGCCGGGGGCCAGCAGTGCTGGATACCAAGGAGCTTATAATTTGAAAATGATGCTGGAAGAAAAAGCACCCAGCACTTTTCCAGCTTCTGTTTTTGGACTTGAAAGTGTTTCCAGCGTAAATTTCCTAATGACCTGCGTCTGCCCCACCCCGTTGCCCAGCTTGTCCCTACCATCAGCCCATTCTATTAACTCCTTCTAGTTTTAAGAGATCCAGCCCCAAAATCACCTCTGGAAAGGCTTCTGACCTCATCTTACTGTGGCATAATTTCTTATTTACAATCCTTATGACTCATATTTAAACTACTTAGAAACAGGCACTACCTTAGTCATCAGTGCCTGGCATTTAGCAGGCACTAAAGAAAATTTGTCTCAGGAAATATTTGTTGAATGCATGAGAGGAAGGGCCAAGTGAGAAACTCCCTTGTCCCTTAGTCTGAGAAATCAGATAAAAAGACACTTTAAAAGGGGCGCCTGGGTGGCTTAGTCGGTTAAGCGTCCGACTTTCGCTTAGGTCATGATCTCGCGGTTCGTGGGTTCGAGCCCCGTGTCGGGCTCTGTGCTGACTGNGAAATAAATAAAATAAAAACATTAAAAATTTTAAAAAAGGTGAACACCTAATGGGCAGGGATTTTTGAAGCTTTGTTCTCTTTTGTAGGTATAACATATAAAACATTGCCTTGTATATGACAGCCATTTATCAGCAATTTGCAAATTTAGCATTGCAAAAATAAAAAAAATAAGAAGCTCTCATCTGTCTTGGTTTTCAATTCTATATTTAAACTATATTAAGGGGCGCCTGGGTGGCTTAGTCGGTTAAGCATCCGACTTTCGCTTAGGTCATGATCTCGCGGTTCGTGGGTTCGAGCCCCGTGTCGGGCTCTGTGCTGACTGCCAGCTCAGAGCCTGGAGGCTGTTTCAGAGTCTGTGTCTCCCTTTCTCTCTGACCCTCCCCTGCTCATGCTGTCTCTCTCTCTCTCTCTCCTAGAAATAAATTTAAAAAAAAATTTTTTTTAAAAAGACACTTTAAAAGACATTTGTTTTTGTTTTGACTTGGTGAATTTTTCATGTACAAAGATTAACCCTTTCAAAGCACTCATATGTTTTTATTGACTAAAATACTTCCATTTATCAATTTTATTAACGGAAATCTTTCTAAATGAAAGTTGATACATATCCACCAAATTTAGCTACGACAGGGATGGAAGGTTGACCTGTGAGTGCTGTTGGTACCTATTCTGAAGGCTGCCTAAACTGTGTGTTCTTCTAGTGGAATTTTTAAAATCACTGCATTTCCTCGTCTGTAATCACTTCTCATCTCAGAAACTTGCTTCGCTTCTTCCTTAGATCTCCACATCCAGTCTCAGCTAAGGCTTCTCTCTTCCCACGTGTCTATGAACCATGTTCCTCTTTATTCTTCTGCTATTTTTTGTAAATTTTCCCCTTTTTGTTTTTCTTCTTTCCTATACATTCTTCCTCGTCGTGTGCTCTCACTTTCTGACCTAGGTCACACCGAGAAGTATAGCTTTGAAAGTGGAATGATCCCTTGGTTTGTCAATAGGCCTACTAATGTGATAATACCTTTTATTATCTCTGTGCCTTTGGTTTTTCTAAGGGTGGAGAAATGAGCAGTGATTGCCAAGGGTTAGGAATTGTAAAGGGAGGGAATGGGATGGCTACGGAGTGGTGACACTAGGCGGATTTTCATGGTGATGGAATAGTTCTGCATCTCCATGGGGGTAGTCATTGCAGGAATCTACGCATGCCACAAAAATGGCACAGAACCGTACATAAACCTTGTACCAATGTCAGTCCCCTTTTCTGTCACGGTACTTAGACTTGGGTAAGATGCCGCTATTAGAGGAAATGGGTGAAGGGATATATAGGAACTTTCTGGATTATTTTTCCCATTTCCTGTGAATCTGTAACTTTTTCAAAATAAAAGCAAAAACACCAGGTATGTATACTGAAGGTTCAAGAGAAGTTTTTTGTTTAGGGCAAGGAAAATCTGCTTGTGTTTACAGGTACTAGAAAGTTAGGGATAGGGCTAGAAGAAGGAGAGAAATGCAATATTGCAGTGTCTTCTAACCCGTATGTGTGCGTGTGACACATGGTTCCTAAAATGCTTTCTTCGTCTATACCACCATAAAGATTTCCCTAGTCTATACCACCTAGAAGATTTCCTATAAACTGCCGTTTATAGTCATTGCAGTTCCTAACCATTGGCAATCACTAATGATTTCTCCATCCTTATAATGTTGTCATTTCAAATTTCGTCATTTCATTTCATTATGTACAAGGAGTCATACAATATGTGACCTTTGCAGATGGGCTTTTCCCTCTTTAATACTTTTAAAATCCATTTGGCTTTTCCGCAACTCAATAGTTCATTAATTTTCATAAATCTACATAGTTTGTTCAGCCATTCACCTATCAAAGGGCATTTTGGTCATTTCCAGATTTTTGCTTCTCTAATGAAAACTGCTGTAAACATTCCTGTTCATGTTTTGTGTAGCTCGAAGTCTGAAGTTTTCATTCCTCTGGGATACATGCCCAGGAGTGCAATTACCGGGTCATGTTATAGTTGCATACTTAGTTTTTAAGAAGTTGCCAAACTTTTTTCCAGAATGACTGTACATTTTACATTCTCGCCGACAATGTACAAGAGATGTAGTTTTTCCACACCTTCACCACCATTTGGAATTGTCACTAGTTTTTCTTTTCACTGTTCTAATAGGTGTGATCTTAATTTGCATTTCCTTTTTTTAAATGTTTATTTATTTATTGAGGGGGGGGAGAGTGTGTATGTGCACCCACATGCACAAGCAGGGGAGGGCCAGAGAGGGAGACAGAGAATCCCAAGCAGGCTCTGCGCTGACAGAGATAGGGCTTGATCTCGCAAACAGAGAGATCTTGACCCGAGCTTGAAATCAAGAGTTGGATTAACCCACTAAGCCACCCAAGTGCTCCTTGGTTTCCATTTCCCTAATGATTAGTGATATTAAACATCTTTCCATGTGCCTATTTACTGTCTGTATACCCTGTTCAATGAAATATCTCTTCATGTCTTTTGCCCATTTTCTAATTGGATTAGTTTTTTTACTGTTGAGTTTTGAGCCTTCTTTATATATTTTTCATAAGAATCCTTTGTCAGGCATGATTTGTAAATATTTTCTCCCGATCTGTACCTTGTCTTTTCATCTTCTTTACAAGATCTTTCATTGACTAAAAGTTGTTTATATTGGGCAAGTCCTATTTATCAACTTTTTCTTTTATAGATTATGTTTTTGTTGTCATGTTGAAGAACTCTTCACCTAGCCCTAGGTCCCAAAGATTTTTCTCCAATGTTTTCTCCTAAAAGTTTTAGAGGTTAATATCTTATGTTTAAATCTATGATCCATTTTGAGTTATTTTTTTTGATATTTAGCTAAGGCTTGCTTGCTTATGTATGTATGTATTTTTGTCTATGGATATCCAAATGCTCTAGCAGCTTTGCTGAAAAACTATCCTTGATTCACTGAGTTGCTTTTTCACCTTTGTCAAAAATCATTTTACCATACATGTGTGAGCTCATTTCTCTTTTTGTTTCAATCGATCATTTTGTCTTTCTGTCTGAGTCATGGTTTCGATTAGTGAAGTACACTATCTTGATTACTGAATCTCTACAATAAATAAAAAGAATAAGATATAGTAATTTCTTCCATTTTATTTTTGGCATTCAATTTTTTTCTGGATATTGTAGTTCTTTGGTTTTCCATAAAAATTTTAGAATAAGTTTATCTATTTAATAATCTTCCTGAGATTTTGATAGGAATTATGTTAAATTTACATGTCAGTTTGGGGAGGATTTATTTAAAAAATTTTTTTAATGTTTACTTTTTGAGGGAGAGAGACATAGAGCATTGGTGAGAGAGGGGCAGAGAGGGAGATGCAGAATCTGAAGCAGGTTCCAGGCTCTGAGGTGTCAGCACAGAGCTGGATAGGAGGCTCAACTCACGAACCATGAGATCATGACCTAAGCTGAAGTCAGATGCTTAACCAACTGAGCCACCCAGGCGCCCCAGTTTGGGGAGGATTTATATTTTTACTTGGGTGGGTCTTTTAATCCATGACCACAATATGTCTGCCCACTAATTTAAATACTCTTTAATTTCTTTCATTAGCATTTTGTAATTTTTGTCCTATAAGCCCCATATACGGTTTGTTAGATTTACAACTAGGTATGTAATTTTTTGGAGCTATTAAAAATTTAATTTTAGTGTTTATTGCTAGTTTGTAGTTTATTGCTAGTTTATTGCTAGTTTGTAGAATTGATTTTTGTATATTTATTTTATACTTTGAAAACTTGCTGAACTCATTTATTAGTTTTAGGAGAGGTTTTTTTTTTGTCTCTTTGTGGGATGTCTTTGGTAATTTCTTGGGATTTCTACATAAACAATCATGTTATCTGCAAATAGGGACAAAAAAACACACATTACATAATTTTATTTTATTTTATTTATTTATTTTTTTACAAATAGTTTATTGTCAAATTAGTTTCCACATAACACCCAGTGCTCATCCCCACCAGCGCCCTCCTCCATGCCCATCCCCCCTCCCCCCCACATCCATCAGTCCTCAGTCTTTGTCAGCACTCAAGAGTCTCTCATGGTTTGCCTCTCTCCCTTTCCCCCACCATTTCCCCCCTTCTTCTCCCCCTTGTTCCTCAGTTAAGTTCCTCCTAATCCTCCTATACGTGCAAACATATGTTATTTGTCCTTCTCTGCCTGACTCATTTCGCTCAGCATAACACCCTCAGGGTCCATCCATGTTGCTACACATGGCCAGATTTCATTGTTTCTCATTGCCATGTAGTATTCCATGGTATAGATAAACCACATCTTCTTGATCCATTTGTCCATTGATGGACACTTAGGCTTTTTCCATGCTTTGGCTATTGTTCACATTACATAATTTTAGTTCTTTTAAATTTTTTTGAGGATAGTTTTATGGCCGGCCCAGGATGTGGTCTATCCATATGTCTGTAACGACTGCATATTCTGCTTTGTTAAATAGAATTCAATGAATTTATATCCTATTCTGCTGGTTGATGTCATTGAGCTCTTGTATATTCTTCATTATTTTTGTTTATTTGTCCTATAAATTGTTGAAAGAGAGATATTGAAGTCTCCAACTACAGTTGTGGATTTACTATTTCTCCTTTCAGTTCTATCAGTTTCTTCTTCTGTATTTTGTAGCTCTGTTGTTTGGAATACATACACTGAGAATTGCTATGGTTTTGCCATGTTTTCTTTATCATCTATCATTATTTATTGTTTTTCTCTATTTTTGGTAGTTTTTTTGTTCAGAAGTCTACTTTATCTGATATTAATATAGCTATTCTTACTTTCATCTGATAAATGTTTTCACAGTATAGGTTTTTCCAGCCTTTACTAACTGTTTTATATTTGAGGTATATTTCTTGTAGACAGCAGATAGGTGGGTCATATTTAAAAACAAATTTTTTTTATGTTTATTCATCTTGGAGAGAGAGGGAGAGAGACAGTGTGTGGGGGCCGGAGGCAGAGAGAGAGACACACACAGAATCCAAAGCAGGCTCCAGGCCCCGATCTGTCAGCATAGAGCCTGATGCAGGGCCTGAACCCACTAACTGAGAGGTCATGACTCGAGCCAAAGTCAGATGCTCAACTGAGCCACCCAGGTGCCCTGGGTCATATATTTTTTAAGATTTTCTTTTAAGTAATCTCTATACCTCACATGGGGCTCAAACTTACAACTCTGAGATCAAGAGCTGCATGCTCTACCAACTGAGCCAGCCAGGTGTCCCAATTAGGTCTATTTTTAGTCCATGCTGCCAATCTCTGTCTTTCAATTAGACCACTTACATTTAATGTAATCATTGATATGTGAGAGCTTAGTTCTGGTATTTTTTGTTTGTTTCCTTTATCCCACCTTCCTGTAGGTTATTGGAACCTTTGTTGAAATTCCATTTCGATTTATCCATTGTTTTTTTTAGCATATTTCTTTCATAAATTTTTCAGTTGTTGTTGTAGGTATTACATTATACATACCTAATTTAGCAAAACCTACTTCTTGATATTTCACTAGTTTGAAGTGTAAAAATCTTACCTTTCTTTAAGTCCTTTTACTATCCACCATTTATAAGATAATTATCTTAAATAATTCCCTTGCACACACTGAAAACCACATTAGAAAGAGTTGTACTTTTTGCTTCAACTATAAAACAGAATTTAGAAACACTCAAGAGGGGAAGTAAAGTCTATTGTATTTACCTATATTTTTGCTCTTTCCATTGTTTTTTTTTTCCTTCCTTCCTGATGTTTTAAGTTTCCTTCTTTTATCATGGAGGTAGGACAACAGGTTTTCTCCTGGGTGTTTGGTTAGAGTAGGTATTAATTATCTAAACTTTTCTGTCTTGCTAGGCTGCCCCTTTCCTGGTTCATTAGCTATAAAGAGCAGGCTTTCTTCTTTTTTTATGCTTTCTTTTGTTTGTCCAAGCACCTAGTCCAAGCACTCAGTCCAAGATATATGAGGTAAAAGAAAACCCAGCAGATAATTCATTACTATGTCATTCCTTGGGTCCCAAACTCTGTAGTCAGTATGTAATATCTCCACCTTTCAGAGACTTTTTATATTTGCTTTATTTACAATGTCCAGTGGACCTATTTTTCTCTTTCCTTTCTTCACCAACCTCATGGGAAGAAAATAGTTTACTAACAATAGTTTGCCTCTACTTCATCATTCGCATCTTAACTTTCATCTCCGGTGGAACTGAACTCTATGAGAGCAGGGACTTGGTTTTGTTCATGACTATGTCACAAGGATAAAGTGCTGACCCAAAGCAAGCTTTGGTAAATATTTCGTGTCACTACATTATCCTAGTAACTTTCCTTCTTTATTTTCTCAATGTCCCACCCCAGTATAGAAACTTCATTAGCTCATGCATAAATTCAAATATGTATGCTTTTCTTGCTGTGCCTTTCTTTACACCATTAACTTCCTCAGAAATGCCCTTCAATCATTCTGTTTATTAAGTTTTTTTTTCTCTTGAAAGTCCAAATCTAGTTAAACTTCTTAGGTCTCTTCTTAGCTTCATCATCCTATTCTAAAATCCTATATATGCTACTTTCTGCAGTACTCTTTTTTTAATTAACATATTGTTTCAATTAAAAATGCTTTCAGCTTTAATTAAGAGGAACCTCTACTGTAGGGGTTTATGCAAAAGAAGTTAAGAGAGAGATGCTGGCATTGCAGCTTGATTACTTCAAGGCCAGTGTCTCTTCAATTCGCTTTACCTTTTCCTCATGCTAGCTTGTCTATTTGTGAGCAGAAAATGACTGCTCTTCTGAGAGCCACATCTGAATTTTAGGAAGACTGGGCAGAGAATGAAGAGATAGGCTACCCAGGTCCATCTCTTTTCATTTATAAACAGAAGTTCTTCCAAAAATCACATCAAGCAGACTTCTCATTTTATCTTATTGAACAATATGTTCTTACATAGCCACTCCTAGCTGGAAAGTTCAGGTGAGAAAAGGGTTGTCAATAGGAAGTCAGTTAGCCAAACAATGATATCTGCCATACACATACATACACAGATACATGTATATATGATACATTTAGGTAAATCTGTCTCCCTAATTAGTTTGCAAGATCTTTACAATCAGAAATCCAATCAGAGTTAGTCATTTCATACTTCACACCAGATGAATGGAAGGGTCTCCCTCGGCTCATATATTTCTGCTACAAACAACAAAGAAAGTATTTAAAGGGGGACTTTAAACCTAACATAACTATTTAAGAATTATTTAGTTAGCTAGGTTTTCTCTGAAATTAATAACTCTTTTAGTCAGGGAGAACCACTATGTAGTCATAGAACCACTATGAGTTCTGGGAGAAGAGTTTCTTTTTTCTTTCTCTTTTTTACAAGTAGACCTTACATAATCATGGGGGGCACTGGAGAAGTAAAGACCCAAGAAGCACATCAGAAGATGAGAGAGGTAGAAACTAAATAATCAATCTAAGAAACTAAGCATGTCCAGTTGCCAAAACAGGACTAGATAAAGAAGGCTTCTAGGGAGATCTCTGGGAAGTCTTGCCTCCCTTCAAGTACCACCTTTGTGGATTAGCCACCAAATATCTGATGTTGGGCCTGGGGCCACTGTTGGTCAGCAAGGTCAAAAGTTGGGATGAAGAGCCAAGTGTGGATTGGAGGAGAATGAAGACAAGCTGAAATCTGCTGTCCTCTCCATCTGTCTCTTCCAGCTTCTAACCACAATAACCTTCAGGGGACTGGCTGATACTTCACTGCCACCTTCCACATCTCTCTGAAATTATTATTTTTAAATTTTTTATGTTTATTTTTGTGAGAGAGAGAGAGGGAGGGAGAGAGAGAGAGAGAGAGAGAGAGAGAGAGAGACAGCACGTGAGCAGTGGAGGGGCAGAGAGAGAGACACACACAGAATCCCAAGTAGGCTCCAGCACAGAGCCTGACATGGGGCTCTAACTCACAGGGCATGAGATCATGACCTGAGTGGAAGTCCGGTGCTCAACCAACTAAGCCACCCCCAGGCGCCCCTCTCTGAAATTCTTTTGGCCAACTCAAATTTGGAGTCTTTCAGGGAAGAGGATCTGGGGAAATGTGATAGAGCTTAATAAAGTTAACATAGGACAAACCATCACACTAAGGAAACTATGCAAATGGAAGTTGAATTCTCCATCTTCAGGCATCGGAATGCCTGAAGGGCCAGGACTAGGTCTTGGTCCATTTCTTCTGTCCTTTTTATCCTAGCCAATAATTTGATTCTTAAATCATCTGTTATCCTCATTGATCTTCCCGTGCAAGCTAGTTTTTCCTCTGCCCCAGTACCCATCTCCTAGAAGGAAAAAAAGAGTCCTTTCTTGGCTTTAGGCAATAACATGCTGCCCAGGCAGTCTTGTCTTTGAACTTTTAGTGGTTGTTTTGCTCTCAGTTCTTCTATTTCTGTCGGCATTCCTCTTCTGTTTCTCTATTCTGGCTACCAACCCTGTGTGTTCTCTAGTACATCTAGCTGCTTCTTCGCTGCCTGAGTGTGTTCATGAAACATTACTTTTAGGTTAATTTATCTTTGGGTGATGTAGTTCTCCCATTTTTGTTTTAACTAACCGATATATATTCAACTGCAGATATTTATTGAACATCTCAGACATCATCTTACCCTCCAGAGGAATTTCAAGTACAAATATATCTACATAACAAGAGAAGAAGTAGAATATACCAACATAAAGCAACAAATTTCAATAGCTCTCAGAGTTCAGAGAAGGGAATTGAATTCTGCTTTCCTACGGGCCCTTTATCTACCTTTTCCAATCAAGGAACTTCATATAAGATTTCCAGATCTTCATAATATTGCCCTGGTATTTATATTATAAGTTAGCTATGAATAGTAAAATTTGTTGCTTTCGTACACAGAATTTAAGCAATATTAGATAAAACAGTATTGGAAAAATCTATATACAAACATTTGTAAAGGAAGATGTAATAATAATTTTAAACCACATTAAAATTGAAGAAACATTGACTGTGAAAATGTAAATACAGAACTACGAAAATTAGGCTGTAATTTTATTCCACTGACTCTATTTGGAAATTATTTTCCTTCTTGCACTGCTTCGGTGACATGGCCTTCTGGAGCTCATTATTATTTAGTGTTGCATACATTCATTCAAGCTTAGTTTTCAGTTCAGAAATTCTGTGATTTAATAGCACGAGTAACCAATACACTGGTAGTAGTTTTAGAACATTTTACCCACATACACCATCATCACCAATGAATGCCAGTTTTTTGAGGGCAGTGAAGATGTAGAAAGTGTTGTCTTTTAAATGAAGTTATGCATTTCCCCTTTGTATAAAAATTAAATACCAGGGCACCTGGGTGGCTCTGTTGGTTGAGTGTCGGACTTCAGCTCAGGTCATGATCTCATGGTTCGTTGAGTTCGAGCCCCATATTAGGCTCACTGCTGTCAGCACAGAGTCTGTTCGGATCCTCGGTCCCCTTCTTTCTCTGCCCCTCTGCTACTTCCTCTCTTCCTCTCTCTCTCTCTCTCTCAAGAAATATAATAAAGTATAATAGTCCAAATAGCTGCAGGACCTTGGAAATGGTCATAAATGCTGTGCAGGAGCAATGCTGAGAAGTTGTCATATGTTTTCTTTTTCTTTTTTAAATTTTACTCATTTATTTTGAGAGAAAGACTCTGTGTGTGTGTGTGTGTGAGAGAGAGAGAGAGAGAGAAAGGAGGGGAAGGGTATAGAAAGAGGGAGACAGATAATCCTAAGCAGGCTCCGTGCTATCAGCAAAGAGCCCCACATAAGGCTCAAACCCATGAACCATGAGATCATGACCTGAGCTGAAATCGAGAGTCGGATGCTTAACCAACTGAGCCACCCAGGTGCCCCTATATTCCATTTTAGAAGTAAAAGAAATGCATAGCCCCTGACTGTCTTTCAATTACTAGTTTAATTATAGAATATAACAAGAAAGGTAGATGGCCTAAAATATCCCAGTTTGGAGTGGTGTTTATAAATATGAAACATGAGGGGCGCCTGGGTGGCTTAGTCGGTTGAGCGTCCGACTTTCGCTTGGGTCATGATCTCGCGGTTCGTGGGTTCGAGCCCTGCGTCGGGCTCTGTGCTGACTGCCAGCTCAGAGCCTGGAGCCTGTTTCAGTCTGTGGCTCCCTCTCTCTCTGACCCTCCCCTGCTCACACTGTCTCTCTCTCTCCTAGAAATAAAATAAAAACATTAAAAAAAAAAGAATAAATATGAAACATGATTTTAAAAGCAGGAGTCATAAACTAGAGTCCCAGAAGTTGAATCTGAAAAGTAATTTTTTTCTGAAAAGTAATTTTTTAATTTTTAAAGTTTATTTATTTTGAGAGAGAGAGAAAGAGTAGGCATATGTGCACAAGTGGGGGAGGGGCAGAGAGAGAGAGAGAGAATCTCAAGTAGGCTTTGCACGGTTAGCACAGAGCCAAACAAAAGGCTTCATCTCACAAACCCATGAGATCATGACCTGAGCTGAAATCAAGAGTTGGACCCTTAACGGATTGAGCCACCCAGACGCCCCTGTCATGTGTTTTCTTTGCTGACATTTTAGGTAAAGGGAATGTTAAGATGTAGAATTCGTTCTAGAAGATGCAAAACTCAACTTCTCTTTCCAAATCGGTTCCAAATCAATCCAGCTTAGATTTGGTCAAGCCTCTCAAATTCAGTTTAGTATGCTTTTACCCACTCCTACTTCATGCCTCCTGGTTAGGATAGAACAAAAAGGAGAAAAAAATATATACTGAATTTTTATCTTAATCTCCTGTTTTAGTTTACTATCAGTATGGCACCTTAAGGCTTTCAAGGTTGGTTTTTTTTTTTTTTTTCTATTTCAGGATACCTTACAAAAGCTAGGATAGCTGCATTTTTTTTTTTTTTTAGTTTATTTCTGGGAGAGAGAGAGAGAGAGAGAGAGACAGCGTGAGCAGGGGAGGGTCAGAGAGAGAGGGAGTCACAGACTGAAACAGGCTCCAGGCTCTGAGCCGGCAGTCAGCACAGAGCCCGATGCAGGGCTCGAACCCACGAACCGCGATCATAACCAAAGCAGAAGTCGGACGCTTAACTGACTAAGCCACCCAGGCGCCCCTAGGATAGCTGCATTTTTTAAAAAAACATTTTTTATTGTGGTAAAATATAGCATAAGATTTACCATTGTAACCATTTTTAAGTGTGCATGCAGTTCGGTGGCATTCAGTACATTTCCACTGTGTTGTCACCGTCACCACCATCACCACCATCTCCATCTCCAGAACTCTTTCCTGATCCAACATGAACCCTTCTTGTCCTAATTTACTTGTTCGAGAGTAGGGTCATTGGGAAAGAGAGGAAACTGAAAAAAGAAAGCATATTCTATGTTAGTCATGCCGCTGATTGAAAGAGAGTGAGCAGCAGTGTCTTGACCTTGGTTAGTAGTCTACTTCCAGAAGCCATGAAGAGATATGTATGGAGAACAGCTCAGATAACGCATAACATTACTTGCTAAGGAATTATGCCTTTGATCCCCAAGGTGTAACTCTTGGATTTATTGTGCTGGGTTGAATCTCAAGGGATCTTATTCTATTTTTTTTTTAATCCCTATAGTCTCAAACTCACTACAAACAGGCTAACCTTGGCCATTCCTAAGGGCTATGAAAACTTTAGAGTTGAGAAGGGGCTCAGAAAGGTAAAGCCAAGAAAAAGAGTGACAAAGAAAAAGAAGTTCTCGTGAAGGCATAGAGCAATAGGTCAGAGACATCTACATCCTCCCTGTCTTCTGAATCTTGGGCCCTACTCTGAATTCTCCTTGTTCTAGACAGGGGAGGGGGTGGGAAGATGAGACCCTAGGCTTTCTTTCTATACCAGCTGCATAAAACAGGATAGGATTAAACAACCCAAGGAAATAGGACATTTAAAAAGAAGAAAATTGCAAGACCAAAATAAAAACTAAAAATTCCAGAGGGAATAAAGCAATCAAAAACGTATTCCCCAAAGATCCTAAAATCACGATGTTAATAATAATTTTAAAAATTATTGAATGCTTATTATGTGCTCACAAAACTACGAGGAAGGTACAATTTTTACCCGTTAAAATTTTTTTATGTTTTTATTTATTTCTGAGAGAGAGAGTGAGAGAGAAAGAGAGAGAGACAGCATGAACAGGAGAGGATCAGAGAGAGAAGGAGACACAGAATCCAGGCTCCAGGCTCTGAGCTAGCTGTTCAGCCCGACACGGAGCTCAAACCCACGTATTGTTAGATCGTGACCTGAGCTGAAGTCGTACACTCAACCGACTGAGCCACCCATGAGCCCCTAAAATTTTTTTTCTAATGTTTATTTATCTTTTGAGAGAGAGAAATAGAGACAGAACACGAGCAGAGCAGGGGCAGAGAGAGACACACACACACACAGAATCTGAAGCAGGCTCTAGGCAGCAAGCTGTCAGCACAGAGCTGGACCCAGGGCTCAGAACCCACAAACCGGGAGATCATGACCTGTGCTGAAGTGGGACACCTAACCAAATAAGCCTTGAATTTTTTTCCCAGTTTTTGATGAGGAAACTGAGGCACATAGAGGCTAAGAGGCTTTATTTAATCCATTCATTCCACTAATACTTATCTGTTTGGTGAGAGGTGCTAGGGATTCAACATATTTGATACTGGCCATTCTGCCCTCCTGTAATTTGCAATCATTTGGAGGATGGAAAACAAACAAACAAAAATGCAAGCAGGCAGATGAATGTTTCAGATCGAATCAGGTGATATGAAAGGAACATATGAAAAGGAAGAGAGTTTGGGACTAATTTAGGCAGGGTAATCAGGGATGACATTTCTACAGAGCAGAGGTCTAAACAGTCCCTTAAAGGAGGAGAAAGAGTTAATCATTCCAGGGGTAAAAGAGGAGTTCCAGGCAAGATGAATAGTGTGTGCAAGGAGCTTGGTATATTCCTGAAGCTCAAATAAAACCTGTTTGGCTGGAGTGTGGAGCAATGGGTGGGAACAAAGCATTAGCTGATGTTGAAAGACTCCAGATCATGCTGGGCCTGTAGACCGCAATAGAAGGTTTTGACTTTACTCTCTCTTTTTAATATATGCCCATAAATTAACTGTCATTAGCTCCTGGTAGTGGAGTTAGAGTTGTTTTTTATCTTTTAATTTTTTTTAACTTGTAGTTTTGACGTATTAAAAGCAAGCACATATTACTTATGTGAAAACAAAAACAAATCTTTTTTCTTTTAAAAGTGGACATGATGCTATATGATTGCATATAGTACTCACTTTCACATTTATGTGAAATGTCAGTACGTGGCAAATCTATAGAAAAAGTATGCAGCTCAGATTGTGGTGCTGGTTGTTTAGCTCTATAAACAAACAAACAAACAAACAAACAAACAAAAAACCAATTTAATTGGTTGGGCACATTTTATGGCATGTAAACTATACCTCAATAAGTCTGCTTTGAAAAACGGAAGTGAGCACAAACATGGGATAATTTTTAAAACCAGAGACGAAATAAATTCTCCAGAGAAGACCAAAGAAAGGCTTGGCTCTTCTGGAGCCTGTAAAGAAGCTTAAAATTTTGCCCAAATTTGCACCCTTTGAGTCCACTCCTTCAACGTTCTCTTGGTTCTGACATTCGCTCTTAATTGAACAGGAGTTACAATGAGAAGTGGGGTGGGGTACAGGCAGAATATAAGAATAATTTGTAATTAATTATAAGATAAAAATAATAAAATTATCCATAACAGAAATAAAAATAAGGGCTGCAGTTGTGACCATCAAACTCTGAGTTTCCAGAACAGTTTTTTTAAGGTTAAAATATTTGGGGCTGCTTAGAATCTTCGGAGTAACTTCTTCAAAATTTGAGAACTCTCCATAGTAGGAAATCTGTCTTCTCAAATTACAATCCCTAACTTATGTTTCCAGACTTTCTTGTTCCTAGACTTGTGACCTAAGTTCCACCAATCATAAGCATTTGCAGGAATTTTTGATTCAGAAGTGAGGTTGCAGGTAGGACAGAAGCAGCCATATCAGAGGAGAAATGACCTGCAGAAGCAATGTGTTTGTGTGATTGGCAGTGGTGGGCACTTTCTTACCAGGTCAATTCTGTGGTATGATTTTTCCCTTCAGTTTGAGAGATTCTTCTGGTTATTGCCGTGTGACAAACAACTTCAAAACTTAGTGGCTTCAAGAGACAACTGTATTACTATTTCTCATAATCCTGTGGGTCAAAAATTTAAACAGGACACAGAAGGAATAGTTCATATTTGCTCCATGTGGTGCCTGCAGTGGCTGAGCCATCCAAGATGGCTTCTTCACTTACACGCTGGCGCCTGGTTAGAGTAGCTCAGGCAGCTGGTAGTTGGCTGGAAGGGCTCAATATGGGTCATATGTCTGTGGCCTTGGTTCTCGAAATTGGCTGGGTTCCTCCTCAGGTCTTCACTATATAGTCTTGTGCTTCCACTCCTCCATGTGATTTCTGCAACTGGTTTCTCCCCTGGGGTAGCTGGATTTACAGGCGGAGAGTTTTTCCTCACTGAGAGCGAACGGTGCCTAGTCTTCCTAAAGCTTAGGTCCAGAACTGGCAGTCTCACTTTACTGCATTTTATTGGCTAAAGCAAGTCCCAGGGCCACTCCAGTTTTAAGGGATGAGGTCTCCACAGGGGTTTGACAACCAAGAAGCACGGCTCATTACAGGCCACCAGGTTACAGTCTCCTGTACTCAGCATAAAACCTTTTCCTTCAGCCCTTCTCGTTCCTCAGTAAACTCTTGCATTAGATATAATAAATACCCTTCCGCTTGAAGTACTAGCTTAAGATTCTAGTGACAAAAATTCTCAATGCAAGTCTATTCTCTATGATTAAATTAAAAACCGAAGTCCCAATAATAGTAGCAACATGATTTTTCTTCTTTTTATCCCTATGTGATTATCAAAATTCCCACATTGTCCCCTAAAACCTTCTACAGTTATTTCTAGGAGCCCGTGTGGCTGTTCCAAGTCAAAAGTGTCTCACTTCAAAAGATATTAGTGAGGCATAGAAGTTTTTTTTAATTTATTTTTTTATGTTTTAAATTTCTTTTTCTTTGTGGGAGAGAGAGAATGAGAGGGAGAGAGAGAGAGAGGGCCAAGTGGGGAAGAGGCAGAGAGAGAGAGGGAGACACAGAACCTGAGGCAGTTTCCAGGCTCTGAGCTAATATCAGAGCCTGATGTGGGGCTCGGACTCACGGATGGTGAGATCATGACCTGAGCTGAAGTCAGACGCTTAACCAGCTGAGCCACCGAGGGTCCCCAGGCATAGAAATTTTAAAGGTAAGTTCTACCAACCTTTGAAAGAAAAAATTATTCTTATAGTATTTAAATATGAATATGAAAAGATTGCTAATTTATTTTTACGACTCTAGAATAATGCCAACACTAAAACATATTTAAAAATATAGCACGAAAGGAAAAGTATAGGAGCGCCTGGATGGCTCAGTCGGTTGGGCGTCGGACTTCAGCTCAGGTCATGATCTCACCGTTGGTGGGTTGGAGCCCCACATTGGGTTCTGTCCTGACAGCTAGCTCAGAGCCTGGAGACTGTTTCAGATTCTGTGTCTCCCTCTCTCTCTGATCCTCCCCTATTCATGCTGTCTCTCTCTCTCTCTCTCAGAAATAAAACATTTAAAAATGTTTTTAAAAAAAGAAAGAAAGGAAAAGTATAGCCCAATCTCATTTATGAATATAATTACAAAGTTAAAAAAATGGCAACTCAAATCCAACAGTTATTACAAATACAAAAAATTCAAATATAAACTCGAATGCAGTGATCAAGTAGTCTTGGAATTACAAAGATGACTCAACATGAGAAAATATTAATGTAACTTATCATGTTAGTAAGGTAAAATAGAAAAATGATTATGTGGTAGGACATCAAACTTGACATTTCAACTGAGGTGCTGGTCAGCTTCAAAGTGAGTCATGAGGCACATGTAAATACAGAGAACAAACCGATGGTTGCCAGAGGAAAGGGCATGGGCGCCTGGGCGAAATTGGTGAAGGGGAGTGGGACATACAGGCTTCCAGTTATGGAATGGGTAAGTCACAGGAATAAAAGGAACAGCATAAGGAAAAGAGTCATTGGTATTGTAACAGCATTGTACAGTGACAGATGGTATCTGTCCATCCCAGTGGTGAGCATAACATAATGTAGAAACTTTTGAACCATTAAGTTGTATACCTGAAACTAATGTAATACTGTGTGTCAACTATACTCAAAAATGACAACAACAATAAGTTAAACAAAAGAAATGCAACATATTTCACAAGAAAGGGAAGCTTTTCTTATTTTGTTTAATTACTTGATAAAATTAATTGTATTTATTTTTAACTTTATTTCGTAATGTTTATTTAACCTGGAGAGAGAGAGAGACAGAGTGTGAGCGGGGAAGGAGCATAGAGAGAGGGAGACACAGAATCCAAAGCAGGCTCCAGGCTCCGAGGTGTTAGCATAGAGCCCAACGCGGGGCTGAAACCCATGAACTATGAGATCGTGATCTGAGCCGAAGTCAGATGCTTAACCAACTGAGCCACCCAGGTGCCCTAATTTTATTTATTTTTAAACATATTTTAAAAATATTTAAATTTTTATTATTTATTTCATTATTTTAAAATGTTTATTTAATTTTGAGAGTGGGGAGGGGGCAGAGAGAGAGATGGGACAGAGGATCTGACACAGGCTCTGTGTTGATAGCAGAGAGCCCGACGTAGGGCTTGGACTCACAAACCATGAAGTCATGACCTGAGACAAAAATCAAGATTCAGATGCTTAACCAACTGAGTCTCCCAGACACCCTAAGATTTTTATTTATTTTTAAACATTTTTTTAGATGTTTATTTATTGCAGAGAAAGAGAGAGAGAGGACAGATCGTGAGCAGGGGAGGGGCAGAGAGAGAGAGACACACACACAGAATCCCAACCAGGCTCCAGGCATCAAGCTGTCAGCACAGAGCCCAATGACATGGGGCTCAAACTCAGAAACTATGAGGTCATGATCTGAGCTGAAGTCGGACACCCAACTGACTGAGACAGCAAGATGCTCCGCAACATTTTTATTTTTAAGTAATCTCTACACACTCAACATAGGGCTTGAACTTATAACTCCAAGATCAAGAGTTGCAGTCTCTACAGACAGAGCCAGCCATGTGCACCTTGATAAAATTAATTTTATTTATTTATTATTATTTATTTTATTTTTTAGATTTTTTTGTTTATTTATTTATTTTGAGAGAGAGAGCACACGAGCAGGGGAGGGGCAGAAAGAATCCCAAGCAGGTTCTGTGCCATTAGCACAGAGCTTGACAGGGGACTCAATCTCATGAACCCATCAGATCATGACCCGAGCAGAAATCAAGAGTCGGTCGCTCAAACAACTGAGCAACTCAGGCACCTCTTATTATTTTTCTAAATATTTATTGATTTATTTTGAGAGAGAGTGTGTGTGTGTGCTCGTGTGGGGTAGGGGCAGAGATAGAGGGAGAGAGAGAGGGTTCCAATCCTGGCTATGAGTGCAGAGCCCTATGTGGGGCTCGAATTCACAAATCTGTGAGATCATGACCCAAGAGTCAGGTGCTTAGCCAACTGAACCACCCAGGCACCCTTATTTTATTCTTTTAAAGATTTTATTTTTAGTGTCTACACCCAAGTTGGGGCTCAAACCCACAACCCCAAGATCATGAGTTGTACATTCACTCTACCAACTGACCAGACAGGTCCCCCTCATAACATTAATTTTAAACATTTACAAGAATAATAAGCAACAATATTAAAAAAGTTTTTTTATGTTTATTTTTGAAAGAGTGATAGAGAGACAGAGCATGAGCAGGGGAGGGGCAGAGAGAGAGGATGACACAGAATCTGAAGAAGTCTCCAGGCTCTGAGCTGTCAGCACAGACCCTGATGCTGGGCCCAAACTCATGAACTGTAAGATCATGACCTGAGCTGACATCGGACACTTAAAGGATTGAGCCTCCCAGGTGCCCCAATAATCAATTATTAAAAGTCCTTTCCCTTGAGGTTGTTTTCCAACGCACATAATGACTGTGATGTGGACTGATGGCCAGTAAAAGACAGGTAAAAGATGTTCATAGCAGAATTATCCATATTAGCCCAAATCAAAAGCTTTCTAAATGTTTGTCAACAGTGAAATGGGTAAATAAATGTGATATATTCATACAGTGGACTATTATCCCGTAGTAAATTAAAGACAGGCTTACTGAATCATTTAATAAGATTGATAAATCTCACATGCATTGAGTGAAAGAAACCAGATACAAAATAGTACATTCTGTATAATTCCATTTATGGAAAAATAAAGAAAATAGGCAAAACTAGCCTATATTGATAGAAGTTGGCATAGTGGTTGAATATAGAGTAAGCATAGTGAGTAAGAGGTGTATAAGGAAGAGTTCTGGGGTGTGGCAATATCAAGTTTCTTGATCTGGGTGCATCTAGGTACATGGATGTTTTCATTTTATAAAATTCTATTGAGCTGTATGATATATAATACTTTATTGCAGAAATTTACAGATACAGATGTTCCAGACCCAGAGAGTATGAGATCATCTTACAACAGCAGAAATTAAGTATAAATTGTCTGCTCCCCTTTTACCCCCTTCCTTCAGGGAGCAAATGAGAAAAGAAGAAGTTCACTACATTTTGCTCTATAAAAGCTAGCCTCCTAGCTGAAACCAGGCCCTACTTAAAGTTGTGTGGTTGGGGAAATCTTAACCTTTGCATGCAGCTTGAAGTGTTAATGTAGATTGATTCATATATTGGACAAGGCATCCTAATTACTGAATTGAAAATAGATGTTGCCTCTTCCTGCGATATCTGGACTTCCCCTTATGGAAGAGGGATGAGAAAAATCAAACCTGAGTTTCATTCAGGAAGGTGGAGTAAACCTTGCCCTCTGAATACATTTTAAAGGGACCATGAGAAACAACAAATAGGTGCATTTTGATTATATCCCACCGGTTTGCTTGTTTAATATATCACTTACAGATCCCTTTGTAGTTTATAAGCACGATGATTGAGTGTTCGCACTATTGTGTGACACGCACCTCCCTCAAACCTTGTTACAATATTGGCACATCACCCATGTGAAAAAGAAATACCACTTACAGTGCTTACTATCAATGCAAAAACAAGCTTTTGGTTTAAAGAAAATGGGAAATTAGTAAGAGAAAGATAATTTCTTAAAATAAAAATAATTTCTAATAAATAATCCATCAAAATTATATTTCAAGGGAGTAAAGGTTGGGGGGTGCCTGATCATCTATCGTTTAAGCGTCTGACTTCCACTCAGGTCATGATCTCGCTGTTCATGGATTCCAGCCCCGCATTGGGCTCTGTGCTGACAGCTCAGAGCCTGGAGCCTGCTTTGGATTTTGTGTGTGTGTCTCCCCCTCTCTCTCTCTCTGTCCATCTCCTGATCACGCTCTGTCTCTTTCTCATTCAAAAATAAATAAATAAAAATTAAGAAAATTAAAGGGAGTAAAAGTAAGAATTATTTCACATTAATGTCCCATGTAAGATGTTTTTGCCCCTTTTATTCATAAATTTTCTGAGAATCCTATCCAAGGTAGTAAACTAGGTAACACAAGTTAATTATAACCACCAAGACTGAAGAGAAAAAACTCTCTGGAGTTCCTGGATCAGTTGGTACAACCCGTGACTCTTGATTTCAGAGCTGTGAGTTCAAACCCCACAGTGGGCATAAAGCTTAGTTAAAAACATTCATTATTTAAAGGCAATATAATTATTACCAAAATATTCCAAGAGGATGAATTAAATGGACATTGACATTAATTCTGAACTATCTTAAGGTAACCATAGTGGAATATATTAAAAATTAATAGTTATTCTCTATATTATATTTACATATTCATGTGATTATATTTAGATAAGGGTGAAAAACAGGCAAAACTAATCTGTCTGATAGAGGTCAGGATAGTGGGTGAATTTAGAGTAATAGTCATGACCTAGAGGTGGTCTAGTTAGAGACTGTAATGGGTTGGTGGCAGGAAGAATCTCATTTACAATAGCAAAAAACCAAGTCAAACAAAAATAGTCTCTTAAAACCTAGTAATAAACTTAAGAATTTAAAAGATGCGTAGGACAAGAGCTATTGAGGTTTACTGAAGTACATAAAAGAGAGTCTAGAAAAAAATGGAGAGATATGACATATTCTTGGGTGGGAAGACTCAATATCATAAATATATCAGTTATCCCCTAAGTAATCTAAACATTTCGTGTGATTCTTTAATAAATGAATTCTAAAGTTCCCCTGAATCGTTTCCCATCCCATTTCAAGAAAAGGCCCTATACAACCTATTTCCCTTCTATTACCTTTTATTCCTCATATCTCAACTCTCCACTATTTACTCTCTTTAGCCATACTGGCTTCCTTGTGACTTCTTCAACATGCCAGGTAAGTTTCTACCTTACACTCTTTGCAATGCTATTCTTCTTTCTGGAATGCTCTTTCCCTAAATAGCTGCATGCTTGCTCTCTCACCACTTACAAGTCTTTGATCAAATGGCATCCATGTAGGAAGGACTTCCCTGATTACCTAATCTAAAATTGGAATGACCACATCTACCCACCACCCACATGCATTTCCTTTCCCACTTCTTTGGCTTTTTTTCTTTTTTATAGCACTTATGCCTATCTGGCATGCCATATATTTTTTACTTACTTGTTTATTGCAGGTATCAAGTGTTGACCTCCTCTAACACACACACACACACACACACACACACACACACACACAATCTGTTGATCAAAAAAAGTCAGCTTATGTTACTTTTATTTAAGGGAGAATATCACAGGGACAGAGTTCAAGGAGTGCCTCAAAATGAGGAAACTATGGAAAGGTAAAGAGATGTAGGGCCTGGGCTACCTGATTTATACAAGGTGAAGAACTGGTTGGCAATGCAAAGTTTATGAAATAATAGTTTGGGGTTAGTGGGCTCAGTGAATCAAGAGTGTTGAAGTGAATCTTAATGGGCTAGCTGTTTTGATAAATAAGCTTTTTGGTCAATTCACATTATATTCCCCAGTCAGCAGCTGATATTTTGCTTTGTTATTATTTAACACAGGGACTTGAGAATTATGTCAGTTTAAATTCCCAGCTTCCCCTTTTATCATTCTTCAGGCTAATCTGGAAGACAATTATCATTTGGGGACATATCATCGATCCAGATATATAACCTAATTTGATATGTTGATATAGAACATGTTTGATATGTTGTGGTTGAGTGTATTTCTTTAAGTAAGCTTATTTATTTTGAGAGAGAGTGCAAGCAGGGAAGGGGCAAAGAGAAAGGGAGAGGCAGAGTCCCAAGGAGACTCCAAACTGTCGGCACAGAGCCTGATGTGGGGCTCAAACTCACAAACTGCAAGATCATGACCTAAGCCTAAATCAAGAGTCAGACACTTAACCAAGCCCCCCAGGCACCCTGAGTGTGTTTTCTGATGGTAGTTATTCCAACCTCTACAGGTGTTGACTTTTCTTGTTCTTGGTAAAAGATCAGCAGGATTCACAGTGACTGCACAGCAGCATTTATGCCTCTGGAGTTCCACACTTGTACATCGCGACACAAACAGATGCTAATCTAATTTGGGCAAACATATCCTAACTGAATTAAGAAAATAGATTCTATTTCAGCTACGAAGAGCCCACAGAACCAGATATTTAGGTATTAGACAAATTACTTTACTTCATGGTATCTTTATTTGTTTTTCAGATCTTTCTTATGATATAAGGGGCCCTGCAGAAATCTGCAAAAATAGAAGTACAATATTATTTCCCTTACAGAGCACATAGTCTCCTTCAAGAAGAGGCTATTATGTCTAATGACTCTATGTTTTGAGCTAGCATCTGTCTAATCTCATGAAATTCTTAGGGGAGAAGTTCCATGGCCTTGGACACATTATTTAGTTTTACTATTTTCTGAACCCTAACATGTAGGATTACTCCTACCTTTCATGCCTTTTGGAAAGCATAAGATGAAAAGTTTGGGTATAGAAGAAGGCAGTCCCACCCTCAAAAACCCCTTAAGTTTTTAAGGGTTTTGAACTCAAATCACAGACTTGTTTCCCTCCTTATTGAATTAAATTATGTAAGTAATTTTTTGTTTTGTTTTGTTCAGGGAAGGGAAATTTGTGGGCTAAAATAAGTCCTGGGTGATACCAGGGCTTATCCTGATATTCAGTGTCAATTAACCAAGATAACATATCTCTGTCCAATCTGCTGCTAACAGTCAGTTTTTGTGCCACAAATTTAATACCAATTGCCAGAGGCCAACCAATGATACGTTCTTGGTGATGATAACTGTATGGAGTTGTCAAAGCATCTGGACATGTTTTGCAATATTATGTAAGCGTCACTGTTGTCAAGAAATGATATTTTTAATAAAGAGATTACTATAGCTTTAAAGTATAAGATCTTGTGATGAAGTACACTAATGTGCCTTTCGTGTAAGATCTATAAAAGTGAAACAGTCTTTGAATATACTCCATCTCGTTTTGAATCTTCTTCAAGCTCTATTTCTATTGGTTGCTAAGGCTAGCTTCTACAAAAGCTTCCTACAGTGAGTTTGTCAAAATGCAAATTTTGAGAGCACAGCTCTTCACATGCTGCCTTCACTCCAGACACCAGCCACAAATTTGGGCGGCTCCAGGGTGACTCTCATTTCTGACCAGTTGACTACAAATTGAGAGGGTCCCCTGACCACCTTCAGGTTTGAGAACTTACCAAAGAAACCCACAGAATTCACTAAAAGTGCTATACTTATGATTGCAGGTTTATCATAGCAAAAGGCTACAAATTAGAACCAGCCAAAAGAAAAGATGCATAGAGTAAGGGTTTCAATATGAAGCTTCCATCATTTTCAGGGATGTGTTGCCCTCCCGGCAACTAAATGTGAAAATACTCAGAGTCTTGCTAACCGGGAACTCCAGAATTTCTGCTGAAGTTTTATTACATAGGCACGATTGATTGAATCATTGCCTGTGTGGTTGAACTCAATTTCTAGGCTTCCTTTCTTTCCCAGAAATCAAGATGATATTACATGACTCAGAACACCAATGTGGTTGGTCTTTCTGGCATGACCATCCCCATGTGAGTCACCTCACTAGCATAAAGCTATCAGGTTTGGTCTGAGGGGTCCACCATCACCCCTATTTCACTCAAGAAATTATAAGAGTTTAGAAATTATCTCCCAGGAACTGAGGCCAAAGGCTAGCCAAACTATTTATTATACAGTCCCCAAGTATTTTTTCTTTAGAGGAGAATATGATAAGGGATTTCTGGCTGTCTGACCTGTTGTGTTACCCTAAAAAAGTCACTCTTTGAGGCCCAGTCAGTTAAGCAACAGACTTTAGATCAGGTCATGATCTCACAGTTTGTGAATTAGAGTCAGTCTCTGTGCTGACAGCTCAGAGCTCAGACCCTGAAGTTTACTTTGAATTCTGTGTCTCCGGCTCTCTCTGCCTCCACACCCACTTATACTCTGTTCTCTCTCTCAAAAATAATTGAGCATTTAAAAAATTTAAAAAGTAACTCTGTGATCGACCTCAATTACCTAGGAAATCAACTAATTTATTACAAGGAACTAATAGAAAAGCAAAATGAATGGTACCCTAAGGAAAGCAAATATGAATTCAAAAGTTGGTTTGATTTTGTGTTTTAACCAAATCACAAGGAAAATATAGCCAAGCATCAGACTTTTACCAAGGAGTTACTAGGAATGCAAGAAGCATTATTGAGCAGAGAGATTTAATAGATATCATAGTCAACAATCCAAAACCTTAAAGTAACCAAGAGGAAATAAAATGGCTTGGCAAATGACTGACACAAGCATGGTGATCGAAGCGTGGCAGTCTGTACCTCCACCCATCCAGATCTGATTTCATGAGCCTTCCCTGGAAGTGATGTACTTCATGCAGTCATCGTATCAATCTGAAAGTCTTACATTGTAGCGATAGCCTCCTGATGTTGTCGTTTCTGGTTAGTACAGTTTTCCAGTAATTTAACAATGACTTCAATTTCTTTAGCAGAGACGTGGTTCTAAGAAATAACACTCTAGATTTTTAGCTGTCATATTTGTTGTTTACAGTAACTGATAAGATCCTTTTCAACAAGCCTCAAAGGCTATATTTCTCTGAAGTCTCTTCCTCAAGATGAAGTAACGTGGGACTAAAAGGCAGTAGAATTCTTTCTTAAAGTGTGACAGAAAACTAATATAGAAGGATGTAATCAATGATTATCTTTTGAATAGAAACATATTATGAACGGGAAGGAGACTCTAAGGCTTTTTGATTTGTACCACAAAGTGTATTATGATGGTCCTTGATTGACAAAGGCATTGGAAATGAATAGCCTAGAAATAAAATCTTTTTGGAGACAGTTACTGTATCAATCCTTGGACATGAACAAAAGTATGTTTCTAAGATATGTCTGGTGACTCAGTTGGTTAAGTGAGTGACTTCAGCTCAGGTCATGGTCTCATGGGTCGTCAGTTCAAGCCCCACGTCGGGCTCTGTGCTGGCAGCTCAGAGCCCGGAGCCTGCTTCAGATTCTGTGTCTCCCTCTCTCTCTGCCCCTCCCCTGCTCATGCTCTATGTATGTCTCTCTCTCTCTCAAACAAGGAATACACAATAAAAAATTTTTAATAAAGAACAATCACTTAAAAAAAAATCACCAACTAGTAAGAGATAAAGGAGGACTCTAAGGGATCCAGAATAGCAGGTACAAAAATGCAGTACTATCTCTAGACTGGAGGAAAAGGAGCAATACAGGAACCCAATGACTAAGAAAAGATCCTCCTTCCACCACCACTCCCCAAGGCTGAGATTCAGACCTCCTCAAAGGGGACATGACTACTACTTGCACAGCTACACAGCCTACCAGGGGTGAAGAAACTTGCTGAAGGGGTCCATAGACGTGCTCCCCCCCCCCCCCGCCATTGCTGGAGAATATTGCTGGGTCAGGCTATAGAGGTATCTAGCTTTTGCCAGTGGACCTTGTCAAAGGACCCTAAGAAGAGAGAGCCTTGGCTGAAGCTACAGCTGGAGCATCTCTCTTGGCTTCTTGTGTTCAAGAATAATAATAGAAGTCAAGAGCCTTAAGGAAAAGTGTCTTCCTGCAGCATGTGGCCATGCAGTGTCACTCCAATGCCCTCTGCTGATCAATCATAACATCTCATCTGCTGGCAAAGGAGAAGTGGTTGTAGGGTCCAGTACTGGTATCACAAATCAGGGCAAAAACGTGCAGATTTGGAGCACAGCGATAATATTAAACTGATAACTGGTGCAGAAGACGTTCATAGTCATTGAAAAATACCAATAATTTTATTTTTATCCTACATTCCATAAAGAGTTCTCATACTAATGTTTTAAGTTAATTAAAATTTGGAGAGTATCAAAAAAACCCCCAGTTGTTTCTACTGTCTTTCTTGTTTAAGTTGAGGAACTGAGTCTTTGACTTGAATTGGTTGCTATTCCAGCAAACTCAAAGAAAGTTTTATTTACAAGAAAGCTTAACAGTCTGATTATTTGGGATTTGGGATGTGAATCTGGAACAAAATCAAGAAGAGTCGTCAGAGGTGATAAGATAGAAACATAAATTATTTTATTCAAAGACCACAAGACATTGTTGTATGTAATAAATAGGAAACACGCACAATAGGTAGTCATGTTGTTAGGAACTTAACTTTTTTTTTAAACTTCTTATCAAAATAATTCTGAACCATGCCAAAAATCTAGAGAATTAACTGAATATTTTAGGAATGAAAAATAACTTGTTTATCCGAGCCAGAGTAGGTTGTTTTACAGAAAAAAATGCAGACTCTAATTTTACTTTTTGTTTTCCATCCATATAATAATTTACAGTAAAGAATACATAAGCTCTCAAATTTGTCTCTCATTACCTTTTTAGTTTAATTTAATTTAATTTAAAAAATTTTTAATGTTTTTTATTTATTTCTGAGAGAGAGACAGCATGAGCAGGGGAGGGTCAGAGAGAGAAGGAGACACAGAATCTGAAATAGGCTCCAGGCTCTGAGCTTGCTGTCAGCACAGAGCCTGACGCAGGGCTTGAACCCATTAACTGTGAGATCATGACCTGAGCCAAAGTTGGACGCTTAACTGACTGAACCACCCAGGCGCCCCTACCTTTTTCATTTTAAATAAACCTTTTAAAGTTATCTTTATATACATTTATATGTATGCATTTACACATACGTATATACATGTATGTGTAGTATGCCAATAGATTACTAAATTAGCCATTTAACTAGCTTTAAAATATAATTAACATTATTACTATTAAATAAAACAATGCATATATTATGTTGTTGAGTTTAATATCTTAAAAAAAATTTTTTTTATTAAGTAAACTCAACCCCCAACATGGGGTTCAAACTCACAACCTTGAGATTAAGAGTCACATGTTGTAGTGTCTGAGCCAGCTAGTGCCCCAAGTTTAACATCTTTATATACTGCAACAATATCCTTAAACAGAAAACAGGCATAGCATATTTATGGTTTTGTTTGCATATTCCTTTTTCTGTCTAATAATTCTCATTATCACAAACATAACTAGAGTAATCAATTTTGAACTTTTCAAACACAAGAGAAATTAGAAGGGAATTATCTTGCTTATTTTTTCCTTGGAGCGTTTATTTAAAAAATTTTTTTTTAACATTTTTATTTATTTTTGAGAGACAGAGAGACAGAGCATGAGCATGGGAGGGGCAGAGAGAGAGGGAGACACAGAATCTGACTGAGGATCCAGGCTCTGAGCTGTCAGCACAGAGCCCAACATGGAGTTCTAACTCAAACGGCGAGATCATGACCTGAGCCATGGTCAGACATTCAACTGGCTGAGCCATCCAGGAGCCCCTCTGTGGAGCACTTATTATACACCTTTAATACATTTTCAGATGGAAGAATAATACATATACACACGTACATGGATGTATATATATGTGTGTGTGTGTGTAAAATAATTTTAAAACATTCACACAACTTGCTAATCTATAGCTATTATGTATATAAAAATAAAGAGAAAGAGTAATTTAAAATTATACTTAGTGCTTATTTGTTTACATAAAAGTTATTTGGGTAACCACAGTATATTTGTTAACTTATTTTAATATGAATTTAAGGTCTTAAAGTTGACTAAAAATCTGTAAATTACACTTTATGTTGCCCCATTGCATCCTTAACACGTGCAATACTCCGTGAGATAAAAACCTTTAAAATGTCCATTATTGCAATTTCATTCGGCTAAACACAATTTTATGTTTACCTGTGGATATAATAACTTGCTGTACCCACAGAATTAACCCAGAAATGTTAAAAGTTTGCTTTTTAAATTTTTATTATTTCTTTAAAAAAATTTTTTTTTATGTTTAATTTTATTTTAGAGATTGAGAGAGAGAGAGAGAGAGAGAGCAGCAGGAGAGGGAGAGAGAATCTCAAGCAGGATTCACACTCAGCACAGAGCTGGATCAGGAGCTAGAACCCACGACCCTGGGATCATGACCTGAGCCAAAATCAAGAGTCAGATTCTCAACCGACTGAGCCACCCAGGCGCTGCTAAAAGGTTTAAATCATAAGAAACTAAACCCAGGTCATATATTTACGAAACCATATTGGGCTAACGTTTTCATTTTGTGAGAAAGTCAGGAAGACAGAAAGGTGTTTCAAGCTAAAGTTTTATCACTATAATATGTCTAAAGAATTACCTTTTTATCAGTAATATTACACAGGCTTCTAAAAATTATAAATAAATCTCTTCATTTATATATAAAACATTTTTATATTTATTTATTTGTTGAAATGTTTATTTTTTAGAGAGAGACAGCACAAGCAGGGGAAGGGCAGAGAGAGGGAGACAAAGGATCTGAAGCAGGTTCTGTGGTGACAGCAAGTTGGATGTAGGGCTTGAACTCATGAACCACGATATCATGACCTGAGGCCAGACCCCCCGGGCCCCCCTAAAACACTTTTAAAAAAAAGATTTGTGAACTCATGCCTAAAGTTCTGAGTGTCTAGCTTTTCTCATTTAAGGATCAAAGCTATTGCCTAAACTCACCTCTGTAGTGCCTTACAGTGAAGAAATTAAGAGAGAATCTTTTCTATAAAGATTTTAAAAGGTGGTTTTTGCTAGCAAGGAACTTACTGGGGTGGCTGGATTGTTGGGCACAGTGTGAAGGAACGTCTTGAGGCAAATTATAAGAAAGCTCTTAGTCTTGATAAATAATCTGTTTAGTTCACAGCATTATCTTCCAGGAATAGGTATTTTCTGGAGCAAATAGGTGAATTATTTTTCCTTGGTGTCAGTCTTATTTAATTTATGGGCAAGAAAGCATGCTTGGTCCTATGAGGGTGTGACACGTGGGTGGGGATTATGATGGTATCACTTCTTGCTTGTGTCCTCTCATTAAAATGTAAGCTCCATGAGAGCAGAGATTTTTGGGTATACTGCTTGCTTTTATATCCCCAGAACCTACAGTATCTAGCAAGTGTTCAGTAAATATTTTTTTAACAAATCTAAATTAATAAATGCATAGAATAACCAAAAAATTTTTGAAAAGTGAGGAGATGATCAAGCCATTTAAAAATATACTGCATGGGGTGCCTGCGTGGCTCGGTCGGTTAAGTGTCCGACTTCGGCTCAGGTTATGATCTCGCGGTTCATGGGTTTGAGCCCCGCATCAGGCTCTGTGCTGACAACTAGCTCAGAGCCTGGAGCTTGTTTCAGATTCTGTGTCTCCCTCTGTCTCTGACCCTCCCTTGCTCATGCTGTCTTTCTCTCTCATAAATAAATAAAACATTAAATATGTTTAAAAAATAAATAAAAATGTACTACAAACTTACAATACTTAAAAGTGTAATATTGGAACATAGATCCATTGAACAGAGCAGAAAATTCAGAAATACATATAGACACGTATGTGCGTATTTATCCATGTATATGTGTATGTATACATATATGTATATGTATATGTATATGTATATGTATATGTATATGTATATGTATAGATAAGTATCTTCCAAACTTCTACTCCACCTTAAGGGACATCTTCTCAAGTATATTTTTTATATGGGAAGGGATTTATCTCATGATTGCTTCTGAGCTGACCACTGCTTCTCTGTGAACCCTCTCAATGCTTCTGTGTGTTCCTTTGGGCTGCTCACAACCTGGAATTCATTAACTGCACGTTCCTCCTTCATTCATGCTGATGTCTCTGCAAGGGCTTCTTTAGAGAGCTAGCAGAAGGTACTAGGGGGCAGGCCTGCTTTCCTCCATAAACTGGTTCTGACTTCATCAACAACTCCAACTACAGAGTTGTTAATTTCTCCAATGGAGTCATAACATTTAAAACTATACATTAGGGGCACTTGGCAGGGAGGGCTCAGTTGGTAGAGCATGCAACTCCAGATCTCCAGGTATGAGTTTAACCCCCACGTTGGGCATAGAGCTTATTTTATTTATTTATTTATTTAATCATTCATTCATTCATTTAATGTTTATTTTTTGAGAGAGAGAGAGTGAGACAGGATACACATTGGGGAGGAACAGAAAGAGAGGGAGATACAGAATCCAAAGCAGGCTTCAGGCTCTGAGCTGCCAGCACAGAGCCTGATGTTGGGCCTGATCCTAGGAACTGAGAGATCATGACCTGAGCCAAAGTCAGACGCTCAACTGACTGAGCCACCCCGGCGCCCCTAGTTTACTTTATTATATTTTAAAGATTATCTATTTATTTTGAGAGATAGCATGTATGTGAGTGGGGGAGGGGCAGAGAGAGAGAGAGAGAGAGAGAGAGAGAGAGAATCCTGAGCAGGTTCTGCACCATCAGCACAGAGCCTGATGGGCACCTTGAAGCCACAAACTGTGAGATCAAGAACTGAGCTGAAATCAAGAGTTGGATGCTTAAGCAGCTGAGCCACTCAGGGATCCCTAGAGCCTACTTAAAAAACAAAACAAAACAAAACAAAACAACCCAATACATTAAATGTGAAGTTTTATGGGTTTGGAGACAAAGATGCTCAGTAAGTTATACATTTGTTAGTCCAATATGGACTCATTTGGTTTCTAACTTATGTCTTCAGTCCTCAGGTCCACCCTTCTTCCGCATAGTACCTCCTTTTTCCTTTTGGAAAATCCTAACTTCTAACCACTAAGGCTGGTCTCACTGTGGGAGACATTCTCCTCCCTGGAAGTACAGCTCTTTAGATTTATTTAGTCTAGGACAATAGCTCATAGCCTCAACAGAGAATTCTAAGGTGAGCTTTGCGAGATGAAATTCTGTCCGGAAGTCACATGCATGCAGGTTGTTAACAAATCTGGACCTCTTTCAGGTCTTCCCACCTGAGATAAATGCACATTCTCTCTTTACTTCTCTGGAAGTCTATTGTGTGAGCAACTATTGGATTAGAGATATATACATTCATGTCATTTAAGGATAAATAGCAGAGAAGAATGCTTTTCTATATTTACAAGTATAAGAGAAACACTTTCCAATTACATATAATTTGCAAGAAGACCACTATTTATGGTGAAGTAATTATTTTACATTGTTTTACATACCAATTTTAGTTCCTTTCTTCCATCATGCCTCACCACCACTCCTTCGACATTTCTGTTTTCCAGCTGTGCCCCTTAGATGGGCTCGGAATAATGATAAAAAGCCTCAATACTTATCAATGTATTTCTTTATAAGATGCCGCCTCACCTATCAAGACTTGGCTATAGCTTTATAATAATTCTTCATAAGGTTATGCCAAATGCTACTGGATTCATCTTCCCCTTGTGGGCTCTCCTGTGTGAAGGTCTGTTTCTTTCCCTTTTCTGCCCCTGTGATCTCACCCATGGATAGCCCATGAGTCCATCTGGTTGCCCATCACATTTTTGCCCTTCCTCTCCTCTTGAATGTAGCCTCTTTACTACATTTACTTGTGGAGTTTATTCTGCCAGTCTTCAGGTCATTTTATGAGTTATTTATACTGATTTGAGTGTTATGTAGTTACACTCATGGGAGGAGTTAAGCTTAGTTCCTCCTACTCCACTGTCTTCTCTGAAGTCTTCATCGTAAGGTTATGAATTAAATTCCTAGGCGTGGCAAATTCTCCGCTCTAATTTCTGTTAGCAGTGGCGGCATAACAGTGGTTTCATGCTTCCCAGAACATAAGATTAAAACGGCATTTCTAGATTTAACTGAACTTCATTAATGATTAAATAAATGCCAATTAAAAGAACATTAGAACCATGATGCATCACTTTTGGCCTATCAGATTGGAAAAGTTTTAATACTGTAAAATATCTAGTGCTGGGCACCTGCATGGCTCAGTCGGTTAAGTGTCTGACTTCTGCTCAGGTCATGATCTCTTGGTTCATGAGTTTGAGCCCTGCATCAGGCTCTGTGCTGACAGCTCAGAGACTGGAAGCCTGCTTAAGATTCTGTGTCTCTGGCTCTCTGCCCTTTCCCGACTCATTCTCTGTCTCTCTCTCAAAAATAAATACACATTAAAAAAAATTATCTAGTGCTGCCAAGGGCAAAGGGAAGCAGACGTTCTCTCACAATGTTGCTATTTCTTTCTTTTTTCTTTATTTTTTTTTAGCCTTTATTTATTTTTGAGAGAGACAGAGATAGAGTGCAAGCTGGGGAGAGCAGAGAGAGAGGGAGACATAGAATCTGAGGCAGGCTCCAGGCTCTGAGCTGTCAGCACAGAGCCAGATGTGGGACTCAAACTCATGAACTGTGAGATCATGACCTGAGCTGAATTTGGATGCTTAACTGACTGAGCCACTCAGATGCCCCATTTTTTAAAAAATAATTTCTACACCCAACGTGGGGCTCATGACCCCTTATGATCAAGAATTAGGTGCTCCACCAACTGAGCCAGCCAGGTGCCCTGTTTCAACTTCTTAAGTGACAATGTATTACTGGGGTAAATGATAAAGATATTTGCAGTTTTGAAAAAAATAAGGGGGTGCTTGGGTGGCTCAGTCGGTTAAGTGTCTGACTTTGGCTCAGGTCATGATCTCATGGTTTATGGGTTCAAGCCCTGCGTTGGGCTCTGTGCTTACAGCTAGCTCAGAGCCTGGAGCCTGCTTCCGATTCTGTGTCTCCCTCTCTGTCTGACCCTCCCCTGCTCATGTTATCTCTCTCTCTCTCTCAGAAATAAATAAAACATTAAAAAAAAGAAAAAAAAGAATAAATGTGAAACAACTTAGCATAGTTCTTGACACATATATTTAATAAATAATGTGTTAGAATTTAAATCTTTTGTATTAACCTATATATCTTAAAGCTTTAAAAAATTTTAATTCTAGTATGGTTAACATACAGTTAGTTTCAGGTGTACAATATAGAACTATAGAGAGCTTTCTGTTTCTTTTTTTTTTCTTTCCTCATTTCTTTTGTTTCTTAAATTCTACATATGAATGAAATCATACAGTATTTGTCTTTCTCTGACTGACTTATTTCGCTTAGCATTATACCTTCTAGCTCCATCTACATTTTTGCAAATGGCAAGATGTCATTCTTTTTTTTTTCTGGCTGAGTATATATATATACCACACCATCTTTTTCCACTTATCTATCTATGTAACAGTTGGGATGCTTCTACAATTTGGCTATTGTAAATAGTACTGCAATCAACATGTATCTTTTCAAGTTTGTGTTTTTGTATTCTTCCGGTAAATACCAGTAGGGTAAATCATGGATAATGTGGTAGTTCTATTTTTAATTTTTTGAGTAAACTCCATACTGATTTCCGCAGTGGCTGCACCAGTTTGCATTCCTACCTACCGGGCATGAGGTTTCCTTTTTCTCCACATCCTCACCAATACTTGTTGCTTCTTGTGTTTTTGATTTTGGTCATTCTGACAGGTGTGATTTGGATTCACATCTCCCTGATGATTAGTAATGTTGAGCATCTTTTCATGTGTCTGTTGGCCATCTGTATGTCTTTGGAGAAATGTCTGTTCAAATCTTTTGCCCATTTTTTAGTTGGATTATTTTTTTGCTGCTGAGTTGTATACGTTCTTTATATATTTTGGATACTAACCCTTTCTCAGATGTGCCATGTGCAAATATTTTCTCCCATTCAGTAGGTTTGTCTTTTAGTCGATTATTTCCTTTAAAAAATTTTTTTTAACAGTTTACTTATTTTTGAGACAGAGAGAGACAGAGCATGAGTGGGGGAGGGGAAGAGATAGAGGGAGACACAAGATCCAAAGCAGCTTCCAGGCTCTGAGCTGCCAGCACAGAACCCGACATGGGGCTCGAATCCATGAACCGCGAGATCATGACCTGAGCCAAAGTTGGATGCTTAACCAACTGAGGCACTCAGGCGCCCCAAGTTAATTATTTCCTATATCAAAATAAAAAACTTTGCAGAAAGTCTTTTTTTTTTTTTTTTTGCTATAATCCCAATAGTTTATTTTTGTTTTTGTTTCCCTTGCCTCAGGAAACATATCTAGAAAAATGTTGCTACAGCTTATGTCAGAGAAATTACTATCTGTGATTTGTTCTAGAATTTTTGTGGTTTTAGGTCTCACATTTAGGTCCTTAATCCCTTTTCAGTTTATTTTTGTGTATGGCCTAAGAACATGGTCCAATTTTATTCTTTTGCATGGTCCAGTCTTCCCAGGACCATTTGTGGAAAAGACTGTCTTTCCCATGGTGCAGTCTTATATCATTGTTGAAGATTAACTGAGAACATAATCAGTCTTAAAACTTTTAGGGGTGCCTGGGTGGCTCAGTTGATTAAGCATCTGGCTCTTGGATCTTGCCTCAGGTCATGATCTCGCGGTTCATGGGATAGAGTCTCGCATCAGGCTATGTGCTGACAGTGTGGAGCCTGCTTGGAATTCTCTATCTCCCTCTCTCTCTGCCCCTCCCCACTCAAAATAACTTAAAAAATTAAAAAAATATAGTTAAAAAAATTTTTAAAGCTCTTACTATACGTCCTTGCCTACATCTTACTCCATGTATTCCTCAATGTTTTGTGTTTTCCATTGCTATGTGAAGGAAAGGGAAGATTTACTGTTAGAAAGGAGAAGGCAAGGCTAGAAAGGCAGGTAGGGACAAGACTGGGGCCCTTGACTGATGAGGGAGGGGGAAACAGTTAAGTCTGGTTTTTATGCAGTAAGGCCTGAGGAGCCATTAAAAGATTTGATTGATAGGGTAACATAATCTGAGTTACAATGTGAAAATTATATATGTAGCTCTCATTTTCCACCAATGAACTTTTGTTCACAACAATTCCTCCTGATTTTCTCCTTTCCTCTATAACAGGATGCTCCCTCCTTTTGTTCTCTGGACTTGCCTGTGGTTCCCCATAGTGGGGATGTTCCAAATTGCAGCGCCTCTGCTATTTTGGAACAAACTCATTTACTGCTTGATAACCTCTGTTGTTTAATTTTGAAGGTTGACAATGCTTTAGAAGGATCATTTCTGTTGTAGCACACAGAATGGGGACTGAAGGAGCAAAGGACCAGAGCCACTGAAAGCAACAATTATGGCAAGGTCTTGCAGTTCTGAGAATTGATACCAAACCAGCATAATAATCAAGCACCTGGTGTTTGAACCTTCTGAGGGAGGTTACTGAAGGGTCAAAAGGATGCGGTTCATCTGGTGCTTAAAAAACCCTGAGGCTCACATGCATAAAATCTGCTCAGAACACTCCCCTAGTGTCAGAAAGGTACACATGTGCCCTTAGGCCTGCTTTTGATTTCCCCCCCTATTTTTTGATCTTCTTCTTTCATATTTACCAGCTTAAAAATGCCCTAGATGCTTAGTTGTCAACTTAGAAGAATGTTGAGAATTTGTACAGAAACGTGAGGAGAGTGACTTGCATCGGGCCACAACACAGGTTCTGATCACAAGCGACTGAATATGAAGCAGTAAAGAAATACATACATGAAGGTGTTTAGTGGCAGGTATAGAAATAAGACAGGAGAGTTGGAAGAAACTAAGTAGGATTTAGTGATTCTTAGATGTAGGGATTGAGAGCTTGAGAAAGAAGAAAGATTCTGAGGTTTTGTTTTTTTTTTTCTGTTTTAAGTTTTGTTATTTATTTTGAGGCAGCAAGTGAGAGAGAGGGAGGAGAGAATACCAAGCAGGCTTGGCACTGTCAGTGTGGAGGCTGATGGGGCACTCAATCCCATGAACCGTGAGATCATGACCCGAGCTGAAATCAAGAGTTGGATGCCTAACTGACTGAGCCACCTCAGTGCCCCCTCGTTGATGTTTTTCACTGGGGTGTCTAAGAGATCAGTTAAAAAAATTTTTTTAAACATTTATTTAGTTTTGAGAGAGAGAGAGGGAGAGAGAGAGCGAGCAGGGGAGGGGAAGAGAGAGACGGAGACACAGGATCTGAAGCAGGCTCCAGGCTTTGAGCTATCAACACAGAGCCCGACGCGAGGCCCAAGCTCATGGACAGCGAGATCATGACCCAAGTTGGACCCCCAACCAACTGAGCCACCCAGACACCCCAGAGATTAGTTTTAAAAATAGGTGGAGGAGCAGTTTGGGGGGCTCCATTAAGAATTTAAGAAAGATCATGTTTAGATATGTGGAATTCAATATTGCCAGATTTTATTCAAATGAGAGTTAAAAATTCACAACCACAGGGGCAAATTTGGGTGGCATAGTCAGTTGAGCATCCAACTCTTGATTTTGGCTCAGGTCATGATCTCAGGGTTATGAGATCGAGCCCCAAGTCAAGCTCCACTCTGAACATGGAGCCTGCTTAAGATTCTCTGTCTCCCTCTCCCTCTGCCCCTTCCCTGCTCATGCTCTCACGTGCTCTCTCTCTCTTTCTCTCAAAAAAAAAATTCATAACCACAGCTGAGTTTATGATATTATAATGTCATGTGGACACAGGGATGGACGACATCACTGAGGAAGCTTATATGGTAATAATATGAAAGTTGAGGGCCGAAACCAGGAAACTATCACCTTGAGAGGCCAGAAAGGGATAACAGTTCTCTGAGCGGCAAGCAATAAAAAGGTCAGAGTTGGAGAAACCAAGAGTCTTACTGGAGAAAAATCTGAGGAGGATCAAAGTGTCAGTGAATTCAAAGGGTCTGGGATTTAGGAATGAGGTCATTATTGGCTTTGGTAGCTGTTTTGGTGGGGTGCTGGGGATGACTTGAACATTATCTTGAAAGTAAAAAGAATGAGGTGATTATTGTGACTCTTAAGGCTAAAAGGGAAGTGAATTTGAGAATATCTTTACGTACAGCGTTTTGTAAGTAACAGTAGCGTGTTAGGCAAACAGAAACAGAAGAGAATTAACCTTGTAACTATTAGAAAAACATAGAAAACCTCCGAATATTTTTAAACAGTCTGATTGTGTAATTATTATAACTTTTCTGCTCAACACCCTTTGTTAGCTTCATTGCTTGATGAACTATAGTAGTCTTCCCTTGTCTGTGGAGGATACATCCACGACTCCCAATGGATGCCTGAGACGGGAGATAGCACTGAACCCTATCTACACCTATGACAGAGTTAAATGAAAAATTAGACATAGTAAGAGCTTAACAACAACAATAATAAAATAGAAAAAAATATATTGTAGTAAAAGTTACGTGAATGTGGTCTTTGTCTCTCTCAAAAAAACCTTATTGTACTGTACTCTTGAGATGGTTAAAAAAAATGTGAGGAGAGGAAGCAAGGTGAATGATGTAGGCATTACGACATAGAGTTAGGCTACTACCCGTCTTCTGAATATGTCCGAAGGAGGATGATCTGCTTTATGACCTTGTTTGACCTCGGGTACTGGAAGCCTTGGAAAGAGAAACCATGGATAAGGGGGACTAGTGTATGACCTAGAAGGTCCTTGTGATTTGGGGTTTTCTTCCAGGTTTCCAAATAAATACTTCATGCTGTTTCCTGTGCTGGTGTGTAGCTTCCCGTCTTCCTGTTCCTTCTCAGCCTCATGAATCTATAACCATCTTCCCGGAGTAAGCTAACAGTGCTCTGTCAAGCCTTTGGGGGTGCTCTTGGTTGTTGTTAACATTTGCCTGTTTGGATTCCCATTGTGCTTGTATTAAATATCCTGTATTTCTATATAGTTCTGTGTTCAATAAATACTAATGAACAAATAAATAAAGATCGCTAGGTTTCATGTGGCACCTAGTCCTCATTTGAAAAATACCTGTGCCATACAATATTCAATTTTGTGATTAAAAAATTTTTTTTAATGTTTTATTTATTTATTTTTATTTTTGAGAGAGAGATGGCACGAGTGACGGAGGGGCAGAGGGGCAGAGAGAGGGAGACACAGACTCTGAAGACAAGCTCCAGGCTCTTAGCTGTCAGCACAGAGCCCTATGCGGGGCTCGAAGCCATGAACTGAAAGATCATGACCTGAGCTGAGGTCACTGCTCAACTCACTGAGCTAACCAGGCGCCCCAATTTTGTGATTAAAACAAACAAACAAACCATAAATAAGAAATCTTGTAAATATTTAAAACTCGTTAAGCCAAAAAAAGCGCTAATCTCATTAGTCTGTTGTAATTTTCCACCGCATTTCTAAATGTTAGAGTGGGCTCTTTTTTTCCTTTCCGTAAACTCTTTCCTTTGAAGTATTATCTTCTTTTTGGCAAAATGATTAGGAAGCGGGACAGGCTTTCTTTTTTAATCTAAGTGACAACTCAAACCAATTGAAGTTTCAGTTACAGGAATCAAGGAGGCTTTTTTTTAAATCTCAACTTATATTTGCATTTATGACCGTTGGCCTTCCCCAAGGAGACAGGGAAAGGCCGGCCCCTACACCTGGTTTCAGGTTGATTACAAACAAATGGGACAATTTTAGCATTAAAGGTTCATTTTGTATCAAACAGCTTTTTGAGGGGAGGAGGTGGAGGTGGTGAAGATAAAAATCCTCACTCAAAATCCCCGCCAATTTGCACCGTTCTTTGGGGAACAGGTTTTCAAATGCGAAGGAACAAAAGAGGGTTTGGTTTTCCAATCTTCCTGGGGCGGCAGCAGATTGTGAAGCAGCGACCGGAAGAAACCGAAGTATAAATTATCAACTGGAGGAAGGCGCGTGTGCGCGCGCGCGCACTAGGGGGCTTGGAGGAGGAGTGGGGAGAGGTGGGAGCATATGCTAAGGCTCTAAGGACTTTTTTTGCTTGGTACCTCGTTATGTAATATTTATAACGAAAGGCGCTGGAACACTATCAGCGCGCTGACCCGTATTTTCGCGGCCCTGTTTAGCACCCCAGGCTGGGCTACAGTGGGGATGGGGGAGGGAACAAGAAGCGTCTGGCAGGCAGAGAGCGGGCTAAACAGCGGGAAACCAGCCACTTGCGCAGTAGCGTAGCCCCGAGAATTTCCCCCAGGCTTTGGCACCAGTCCACAGACCCCGAGGGGCTACGCTGGCCTTAGGATCCGCAGTTTAACGCACAATCAGGGATCCGGCCTCTTAAGATTTTTATTCAGCAGCGGCGGAAAGGGGTTAAGGCTTCGATATTTGCACGGCCAGCCGCCTCTGGGGATTCTGAGACTGCGACCCGGAGACCTCAGGCTGAGAACAGCACATTGGATCGTGGGCCGGGGCGTTCCCGTGCCGGAGGGACGCGCGCGGCGCGGGGATGCGCGCGGGCACGAGCGCGCCGCTTCTCAGCAACGGCGCATGCGCCTGCTCGCCTCCCCCTCCGCGGCCGCGCAGCTTCGCGGGCTTAGCTCTTCCAATCCGAGTCCCGCTTTCTCCGAGTGCGTATCCTGGCGCTGCGGGCGGCGGGAGGCGGGAGGAAAGAGGTCGCCTGGGGCGGGGCCGGGAGGCCTGTGAAAGTTTGCGAAGGTCTGCGGGGGAAGCCCAGTCTCCGGAAGTGGCCGTTGTAAACACCGCCGTCTCCCCAGAGCTTGTCCCCTCCGGTCCCCCTTTGCTATTCGTTCCCCCTTCCCGGGTCCTAGAGTCCGTCGGGTTCCAACAGTTTTTTGCTCTAAGCCCCCGCCTCGATCGGCCTAGGCCTCTTTCTACCATTGAGATTTGGAGCTGCCCCTGGGGTCTTGGGTGTGCGGTCTGGACCACGGGAGCCCCCTGAGGTAACCACGGGGTGTCGGGGCTTCGAGGTGAACGACTTGGGCGGGGAGGTGTTGAGAGGAGCGGTATGGGTGGCTGCAGTGAGAGTTATGGGGAACCCCGAGTTAGTTTGTGGTTGTCCTGGGGCTGTTGGTGCCGTTTGTGGGGACACGCCTCCAGCTCCGCGGGCTGGGCCTCTCCGCCCACCTGGGGGAAGATCCCCTTGGGGCGCCCTAACCTCAGACCGCTGCAGCTGGACCCGGAGGACTGGCTAGGGACCCAGAGGGCATGCACTTGGAGCTGCTAAGCTTTACATATCCTGACTGCCGGGCTTTTCCCCTCCGAGAATCAGTAAGCTCTTGGAGGACAAGGACCAAGTCTTTTCCATCCTTAAAAAAATGCCAGCCACACATTAGATACTCTATAAATGTTTGATCAATGAAAGATTGAGTGGTGTTAGGTTGTCATCTGTAGCTTCTACTGCTTACTTTCTAGGACTCTAACAGATGTCGAAAATTTGGCAGTTTTTCCAAGGCTGTGCATTTTCTACAGAAGTAGAGCCTCCTTTTGACTGTTCTTTACTCCATCATGATGATTATCCTACGCAAATAAGTATTTTTTCATTTTAAGTAGATCTCTAGTGATTCTGCATAAGTTTACTCAGCAATTTCAGTTGGTCGCCCACCTCTTTAAAATACAAAACACACATAATTTTGGAGAGAAGACCCTCCCATTTTGTCACCTGTTTTATTGAAGGGTTAGTGCCTAATAACAACAAAACAATGGTAGAGCGGAAACTACACTGGTCTCCCCTGATATGAAGAAGAAACAAAGGCAGTGCAACCTGCTAAGAGGAAAGGAGGGAGTAGTTTTGGTCTGGAGCTTTGGGTATTAGTCCTGGCATAGAGTTTTATTAGCTTAGTAGCCTAAGGTAAATCACCCAAGCTTACTAGTCATTAGATTCCTTATCTGTCAGATAAGGAGGATGGACTAAATAGGATGAAAGTCCTATTTAATTCTAAAATTCTTTGATTGTCTCAGCCCCCTTGTCATGATCTTGTTTTGAGGAAGGACCCAGACATCCTTTTAAAGGTGAGATATAGAAGTCTGCAGATAGAATTCCCCAACACAGGTGTTATTATTGAAGAAAGCCCTATGTTATGAAAAAGGGTGGACTCAGGAGTCAGCCAGAGGTGAGTTTGAATACTGATATCTTTATGCAGGTTACTCAGCCTCTCCAGACCTCAGTGTTCCTTATCTGTGAAACGTGCGTAATCATCTCCTAGGCTATTGGGAGGATTCAGTGAGATCAGGGTATGGTTAGCACAGTCTGGTACATAGTAAGTGCTCAATAATAGTGGCTTTTATCTTTTCATCCTCCCCCCGCCGATCTGTACAGACATACTAAGAATTGAATACATTCTGGATGAGCCACTGAAGGACCCAGCTGTGAGGTAGGAAAACTTTGTACCAGCAGTGGCTCTGAAACCTAAAGTAGAATTGTGTTTCTGGCTGGTATTTACTCTTAGGAGGTCTAGATCATTGGTCCCTTGGCCTCAATTGCCGCATTACCTATTTCTAAAAACCTTGTTATTGAAGAAGGATATACATAATATCCCTCATCTATTTGAGTAAGAAAAGTCCAACCCCACTATGAACAGAAGACTAATATATTAACATAAAAAGCTGAATTAAACTTTGCCCTTATCGACCACTGCTACAAGATAGCCTGGTTTGGGCCCAAGCCTGTGGTAGTACATTTGGATTGAGAATCCACCAGAGGTCTGAGTCCTCCTTCATTGGGAAGGACTTGTAGTTAGTTTAGTTGGGGTAGGGGTGCAGGGAAGAATGAGCTGTGTCTGAAAAATCTGCAGTAGGGAGCAGAAGGGCTTCCCTGACAAGCAAGGTCTCACATGTTCTCTGGCTGGGTGTGAACCATGTCTCGAAGGCCAAAGGCAAGGCGCACAGCAGACCTTATGGAGTAGGCTTGAATCCAGACTGTCACTTACTAGAGACATGACTTTGGGCAAGTGATTGAATATCTTTAAGCCCCAGTTTCCTTACACAGAAAGGGAGGACATTAACAATATCTTCCCCTTGGGAAGTGTAGGAAGAAATAGGTAATCTATAGAAAGTTCTTAGCACTCTGTCTGGAGATGGGATCTTTGTCACAGTGGGCATGATGATAGTAGGAGTAGCTTTGACGTATCAGATCATTTGTTTATAGATGACGTACTGAATGTTTTCAAATGGAAAGCTTTATTTACGGAGTCAGATACATATTGGAGAAAGGCTGATGGTGATTGTATATCATAAGGAATTTGTAATTACTCATGCAGATTAGCTAAAGTATTTATTTTAATTTGTGATATTTCATAGGAAGTTTCAAGTAAAGCTTGGGACACATTATGTGAGGAACCTGTAATTCTTTGACTTAGCTCCCTATTTCGTTGACATTTTCATTACTGTACCTAGCTACTTGTCTCATTATTCGTTACCTTCTTTTCCTTTTTTTTTTTTTTAAAGTTTATTTATTTTGAGGAGAGCGTGCGTGTGCACAGGAGAGAGGCATTCAGAGAGGGAGAGAGAGAATCCCAAGCAGGTCCCACACTGTCAGCTCAGAGCCTAGTGTAGGGCTTGATCCCATAAACTGTGGGACAGGACCTGAGCCAAAATCAAGTCAGATACTCAACTGACTGAGCCACGCAGGTGCCCCTTATCCCCTTCTTTTCACTCTGGTGTATGAAAAGGGAGATTTTGCTACATCTTCTCTTCCATGTTCAATAGGATAGAACTCTGATTATAGTTTAAATTCAGCCACAGATCTGACTTTGGCTCTTCATTAGTCTTCCTAAAATACACTCTTGAATCCCAGTGTCATCAGGAGCTGATACCAGAGACTGGAAAAAAATAAGATGTTGCTAAAAAGGAGACTTTATTTATTTATTTATTATCATTATTACTTTTAATGTTTATTTTTATTTTTGAGAGAGGGAGAGAGAGAGAGAGACAGTGGGAGGGAGAGGGAGAGAGCAGGGGAGGGGCGGAGGGAGAGAGGGAGACACAGAATGTGAAGCAGGCTCCTGGCTCTGAGCTGTTAGCACAGAGCCTAATGCGGGGCTCAAACCCATGAAGTGTGAGATCATGACCTGAGCATCTGACTGAGTCACCCAGCCGTCCCTAAAGGAGACTTTAGATAGGATTTTTTTTCTTTTGATGATGAATTTTAAAAATTGGGATATAACTTACATCTCAAAATTCACTATTTTAAAATGTACAATTCATTGGTTTTTAGTATAGTCACCACATTGTACAGCAATCACCACTATCTAATACCAGAACACTTCCATCACTCCTAAAAAGAAACCTCAAACAGTCAGACCCAAATCCCCCTCTCCCCGCCCTCTGGCAACCACAGATCTACTTTCTGTTTCCATATATTGCCCATTCCATACATTTTATATGCACGGAATGACAGTATGTGGCCTCTTATGTATGGCTTCTTTCACTTAGCATACTATTTTCAAGGTTTACCCATGGTGTGGTATGTATCATTACTTACTTAATTTTTTTAAAAGACTTTATTTTTAAATAATTGCTCCACCCAACATTGGACTTGAACTCATAACCCTGAGTTATAATAGAGTCATATGCTCGACCAACTGTGCCAGCCAGGTGCCCCTACTTAATTCCTTTTAATTTAGCTTTCTTGAAACAGCTTTACTGAATTTGGTAAACTACCTCTTCCCACACTTCTCTGCCCAAGATAAAACCAAAACACAACACAACAGACATTATTAAAGCCCTATCCTTTTACTGTGAGTTAAGGGTTTTATTTGTGCCTTTTGTGACACATATGCATACGTGTGTGTGTGTTTTCTTTTTTTTTTTCACAGAAATAGAAGCATTTTATATATCTACTTTTTAGCCTTGGACATTACTCTTAGTATATAAGAGTCCATTCTTTCTAGATTTTAACTCTTTAACTTCCATTCTGAGGACAGTCTCTCTGAAGTCTGACCTTTGGGGGCGCGGTGGTAAGGTGAAAAGATTTGGGAACTCAGTATCAGAAGAGCTTGATTGAGTCCTTAGTATCTACCATTTAGTTGCTACTGACCTTGAGCAAGTCATTTAGCCTCTGAATCAGGTGAGTTTCCTCAGTTGAAGTGGGGATAATTAACCTCAGGTACGATCATCTTTGCATTGCAGTGTTACAAGGACCAGGGTTCTGCGTATGAAGCAGAACAGGTACAGTGCACTGTAGTAGGTGCTCAGTAAATTGACAGCAGTATTTATCTGCCACTCTTTCCAAACTTAGTCTTTTAGGTCCCTGGAGAAATAGGATTCTTCCCATCATGTTGTTACCATCTTCTTTGTCCTGGGTCAAACTATTGTAGTATTAGCTAAATCACTGATTGTTTTAAAAGATCCCTAGGTGTTTGTCAGTAGAAATCATAACTAGGTTCTCAGCATTGCAGTTTTGTCTCCATCTTGGCTGGCAAAGCAAAGCAATGGCCCAGATCAAACTGCAGGAGGAAACAGGGCCAGGAAATCTCAGAAACAAGCTACCGTAACTTTTAACATTCACAAAAACAACACAAGACAGCATTCCATGAAGTCAGAAAAGCTTTCCTGAAGCTTGGCCCATACTCAAAGTTTGTGTTCAGTAACAAAGCAATAGAGGATAGGGTTTGTGTTCAGTAATAGAAACGTACAGTGATTGAGCACTGAATATATGCTGAATGTATTATTTCAGTCTCAAATATATGAGATTGATGTAATTATTCCCTTCTTAAGATTGAGGAAGCAGGCTCACACAGTGTAAGCTACTTGCCCACGGCCACACTCATAAAGATGCTTAAAGGCATCCTAAGTCACATCTCTCTGAGTCTGAAGCTTATGGTCTTTCTTGGGCTATTGGACTTCTCCTAGGGATACCAAGGGACACTTGTGGGATCTTGGTTATTTGTGTCTGTTTGGGCTTAATTATTGTTATCTCTGTTTAAATTATAATCCTAGAGATTCCTGCACACTACAGATATAATAAAGCAACTTACTTTAAATGGTTGGCTTTGTATAATTTGGATTATGTCCCATAGAAGAGGGTTCCAGAGAGGCCAGTGAAAGTGACAACTACTCTCTTTATTCTTCCTTGGTCCCTTAAGAGAAGGACTTTCAAAATTACCATGAGATCATTTGTTGGGAGTACTTTGGTCTCTTTGATTGTGGCATTGCACTAAAAATATCTCACTTACGCCCAGTACCTGGAAGGCTCAGTTGGTTAAGCATCTGACTTCAGCTCAGGTCATGATCTTACGGCTCCAGAGTCTGAGCCCCGAGCTGGGCTCCACAGCGAGAGCGTGGAGCTTGTCTGTGATTCTCTCTCTCTCCATCTGCCCCCCAACTTGTGCACCTGCTCCCCCCCTCAAAATAAATAAGCTTTAGGGACTTAGCTTTCTTTCAAATGAATTCCATTCCCTAGAAATAGGTTCTACATTCCTTTTCTAGTTCAAGAGTAATTGGTCACTATTTTTTAATTTAATTTATTTTATTTTTGCTAATTTTTCTTAGTGTTTATTTTTGAGAGAGACACACACACAAAGAGCCAGTGGAGGAGGGGCAGAGAGAGAAAAGGGAGACACAGAATCTGAAGCAGACTCCAGGCTCTGAGCTGTGAGCACAGAGCCTGAGGTGGGGCTCAAACCCATGAACCCGTTAAATTATGACCTGAGCCAAAGTCAGACAGTTAACTGACTGAGCCTCTCAGGTGCCCTGGTCACTATTTAAAAAAAAATTTTTTTAAATGTTTATTTTTGAGAGAAAGAGACAGAGAGTGAGTGGGGGAGGGGCAGACACACACACACACACACACACACACACACACACACACACACAATCCTAAGCAGGCTCCAGCATCTGAGCTGTCACCACGGACATTAGACTTTTCATTAGAGAAATTAAAATAATATCATAGAATCTTGTTCCTACAAGAAGGAATATCTTTTTAACATTTTGCCATTTTTGCTTCTAATCTTTCTTGAAAGAAATCAAATGCAATAGCTTTTAAAAATACAAGAATTTAAATGTGTGTTATAATTTAAAAATATGAGTAAGTTGTAGAAAAACACAAAAATCATTCATAGTCTCAAGACTCACATGTATAACTACTGTGATACTGTTTACTATTTTAACAGACTTCAGCCCACCTAACCTGTAAGCCACAGACATCTCGGACGGTTTTAATCATCAGTAACGAAGTATATCATTACGACACTGGGCCATTTTGAAAGTTGGAACTTACCATGAGCTTAAACACTTCAAGTAATGCCCTTGGTGATACCCAAAGGTAAGCGCCAGTCTATTCCTTATGTTGAGGAGCGCTTTTGGGTTGTAAGAAGCAGGGAGAAGCAGTCGGGGTACTGACTGTAAGGATTCTTGGGGTGCGCCCAGAGAAGCAGGTAGGATGTTTCACAGGCACCAGAACCGAATGTGGGACTTCGCTCCTTTGTTGACTTGTCCATGAATGTCAGAGTGTGTGTGCTTTTTCCTGTCCTTAGAGAATTGCTTATTCGTTTCTACTTCTCTAAATCTCTTCTCCTTCTATTTCTGCTTCTTCACATTTCTGTGTGATCCTCCCTTCGGGCAGCCCTAGTCTGGCAGCTTTGGTCTTCCTTCTTGCCGCAGCGGTAGTTTACTGACTTCTGTTTAGGCATTCATTGGTTTTCGCTCCCATTGCACCTGCTCTTTTACTTGGAGTTCATAGTCCAAGAATTGCTGTTGCTTGTCTTTTTTGCCCCACTGATATCTGCCTTTGGAGAAGGTGCTTCTAATGTGAAAAGTAGAAACTCTGAGTCTATCATATAAGACTGAGCCACTTTGGAGAGTGCAACCCAAACCGTGGTTTACAAAGAAATAAGTACAGAAATTGAAAGTGTTTAGAAACTTTCATAATCATCTAACTGTAATTTTCTGTTCGTTGAATCTGGTAATAAAACACTTGGGGTTGGGGCACCTGGGTGGCTCAGTTGGATAAGCATCTGACTTCGGCTCAGGTCATGATCTCATGGTTTGTGGGTTCATGCCCTGCATTGGGCTCTGTGCTGACAGCTTGGAGTCTGGATCCTGCTTCGGATTCTGTGTCTCCCTTTCTCCCTCTCTATCTGCCTCTCTCATCGTACTCTGTCCCTCTCTCTCAAAAATAAACATTAAAAAAAAACACTTGGGGTTGTATTTTATCTGTTTTTAAAATTTCTTATTTAGTTACTCATTTTAATCTATTTTCGGGGCACTTGGGTGGCTCAGTCCATTGACCCTCCGACTCCTGATTTTGGCTCGTGTCATGATCCCAGGGTCATGGGATTGAGCCCTGCATTGCGCTCCATGCTGAGTATGGAACCTGCTTAAGAGTCTTACTCTCTCTCTCTCCTTCTGCCCTTCTCCCCTGCTCATATTCTCTCTCTTAAAAAAGATTAAAATGTATTTTACATTTTGCAAAAGCATCACTTGTGGGGTTGAGGGGAATAGTGCTTGCTCATGTTTAGTTTGAGAAGAACTGATCTCGACTCCTTGTTCAGCAAGGATGTGTGGGTGGGGCAAGGACCATGACTAACATGTACTTCAACTATAAATAGGATTTGCTATAGAAACATTTTCCACCTATCTTTAGAAGCTACCTTAAGTCCTGTTGGAGAAAGGTAGGGAATGAAATATAACCTTTTGCTAAAAGCCTTTTCACTTTTGGAGGGGACGTTTTACCACAAAAATATATACCTGTCATGATTTTTAATGACTAAATTATTCTTTAGAATTCTAGAATCTGGCTAAATGAAGTTAAACTCTGCTATATACCACTAATTTACTTTCTATTTCTATGGATTTGCCTTTTCTGAACAATTCATATAAATGGACTCATACAACATGTGGTCTTCTGTGTCTGACGTCTTTCACTAGGCATGTTCTTCAGGTTTATCTTACTGTTAACAAGTATCAGTATTTCGTTTCTTTTTTATTGCTGAATTGTATTCTGTTGTATGGAAACAGCACATTTTGGGTACCCACTCACCAGCTGAAGGACATGGTAAATTGTTTCCACTTTTTGTACAAGTCTTTGTGTGGAGATGATTTCTCTTGTGTAGCTTCTTAGGACCAGCATTACTTCATTGTACAGTAAGTTTATATTACATTTTTTTAAAGTTTATTTATTTACTTGAGAGAAAGAGAGACAGCAAGAGTGGGGGAGGGGCAGAGAGGGAGGGAGACGGAGAGAATTCCAAGCAAGCTTGTCACTGCCAGCACAGAGCCCGACACGGGGCTTGAATTCACAAAACTGTGAGATCATGACCTGAGCCGAAACCAAGAGTTAGACGCTTAATCGACTGAGCCACCCAGGCATCCCTATGTTAATTTTTTTTAAGAAACTGCTAGGGGTACCTGGGTGGTTCAGTCAGTTAAGCATCCAGCTTTGACTCAGTCATGATCTTATAGTTCGTGAGTTTGAACCTCGCATCAGGCTCTGTGCAGACAGAGTGGAGGAGCCTGGAACCTGCTTTGAGTTCTGTGTCTTCCTCTCTCTCAGCCTCTACCCTGCTCAAGCTCTGTCTCTCTCTCTCTCTCTCTCTCTCTCTCTCTCTCAAAAATCAATAAATGTAAAAACTAAATAAATAAAAGAAAGTGCTAGATTGTATTCTAAAATGGCTGAACTAGTTTACATTTCCACCAGCAATATATGAGGGTTTTAGTTTCTCCACGCTTTTTTTTTTTTTTGAAAAATTTTTAATGTTTTATTTGTTTTTGAGAGGGAGAGAGAGACAGCATGAGCAGGAGAGGTCAGAAAGAGAGGGAGACACAGAATCCAAAGACAGGCCCCAGGCTCTGAGCTAGCTATCAGCAAAGAGCCTGAGACAGGGATCGAACCCACAAACTGTGAGATCATGACCTGAGCCGAAGTTGGACGCTAACCGACTGGGCTGCTCAGGTGTCCCAGTTTCTCCACATTCTTGCCAATACTTATTTTCTGATCTTTTTAAAACATTTACTTAAATTCCAGTGGAGTTAATTAACTTGATGTGCTATATTATTTTCAGTTGTACAATATAAGTGAGTGAATTTTTTTGATTGACTTTTTGCTTACAGCCATTCTAGTGAATGTGAAGTGACATGTTATGATTTTAATCTGTATTTTCCTAATGAGTAATGATGTTGAGCATCTTTGTATGTGCTTTTTTGCCATTTATATATCTTCTTTGGTGAAAAGCCTATTCAGATCTCTTGCTCATTTTTAAACTGGTTGTCTTTTTGTTACTGAGCTTTAAGAGTTTTTTAAATATTCTGGATACAGATCTTTTATTGGATATATAATCTGCACATATTTTCTCCCATTTGTTGCCTTGACTTCATTTTCCTTTTTTTCTTTTTTTTTTTTGAGAGAGAGAGAGCACATGCATGCACATTTGGGCAGTGGAAGGGGCAGAGGGAGAGAGAGAAATCCCAGGCAGGCTCGTTGTCCAGCATGCAGCCTGACCTCTGGGCTTGATCCCATGACTGACTGACTGACTGACCAAACTGACCATGAGATCCTGACCTCAGTTGAAATTAAGAGTTGAATGCTCAACCCCATTGACTTAATTTTCCCAATAATGTCTTTTTGAAGTGCAAATGCTTTAAATTTTTTTGAAGTCCAATCTGTGTCTCTATGAAACCTTTGCCTAACTTAAAGTCATGAAGATTTTTTTCCTATGTTTTCTTCTAGAAGTTATATAATTTCAGTTTTTACATTTAAGTATGTGCTCCATTTTAAGTTACCTTTTATGTGTGGTGTGAGGTAAGGGTCTAAATTAATCTTTATGCATGTGTGGATAGCCAGTTGTTTTACCACCATGTGTTGATAAGACTGTTTTTTCCTGTTGAATTGCCTTGACACCTTTGTTGAAAATTAATGGGCCAAATATGAGTTTATTTCTAGAGCCTTAATTACGGTGCATTGATCTATATGTCTTTTCTTAATTTAATTCCATACTATTTTCGTTACTGAAGCTTTGTAGTAAGTTTTGAAATTAGGAAGTAAAAGTTCTCCCATTTGTTGTTTTTAAAGATTGTTTTAGTTATTCTGAGTCCTCTGCTTTTCCATATAAATTTTAAGATCAGCTTGTCAGTTTTTTTTTTTTTTAACCAAAAAAGCATTCTGGGATTATGGTAGGGATTATGTTGGATGTGTAGATCATTTTGAAGATAATTGTCACCTTAATAATACTGACTCCTCCAACACATGAATGTGAATATGGAATGTCTTTTCATTTATTTAAGTCTTTAGTTTCTTACAACAATAATTTGTATTTTTCAGTGTAGAAGGCTTACACTTCTTTTGTTAAATTTAATCCTGAGTCTTTTTTTTGATGCTATTATACATTGAATTATTTTTCTAAATTTCATTTTTGGCTTGTTCATTGTTACGTGTAGAATCCCACTTGGTCATGCTATGTAATTGTTTAAAGATGTTGCTAGATTGGGTTTGCTAATGTTTTGTTGAGGATTTGTTGCATCTCTATTCATGAGAGAATAGAGTTTCTTCATAGTTTTCTTTCTTGTGATGTCTGACTCACTTTGATCTTAGATAATGCTGGGTTAATAGAATGAGCTGGAAAGTGTTTCCACCTCCTCTAAAGTGAGGATTGGTATTATTTCTTCTTTAAATGTTTGGTAGAATTTACTAGGGAAGCCATCTGGACTTGGGCTTTATGGTTAGATTTTTAAAATTATAAATTCATTATCTTTAACTGTTAGGGGTCTATTCAGATTTTGTTTCTTTTGGGATTAGGTTTGATAATTTCACTCTTTCTAGGAATTTGTTCATTTGATCTACATTGTCTGACTTGTTGGCAGAAAATTGTTCATAGTATTTATTATAATCCTTCTAGGTTGGCATTCCCTCTTTCATTCTTTATTTTTATAATTTGAGTCTTTTCTCTTTTTTGTCAATCTAGCTAAACATTTATCAAGTTTGTTAATCTTTTCAAAGAACCAAGTTTTGGTTTCATTGATTCTCTCTATTGTTTTTTTTAGCTTATTTTAGTTATTTAGTTTAAAAAAATTAACTTTACATATGTACATTATTTAAAGAATCTAATATTCTAGAAGAATTATTGCTATTAGGAAAAATAGCAGTACTAATTTTGTGTGATCACCGTCTTGATCCCAGAAACAATCATTTCAACTCTCCAAGACGATTTTTATTTTAAAAAATTGTTATTAAAATTTTTTTTAATGTGACCCTCAGAAATTTTTTCTTAATTTTAGAGAGAGCGGGGGGGGGGGGTTGTGGAGAGAGAGAGAGAATCTTAAGCAGGCTCCATGCTCAGTGCAGATCCTGACTCTGGGGTCTATCCCATGACTCTGGGATCATGACCTGAGCCTAAATCAAGAATTGGACGTTCAGCCGACAGAGCCACCCAGGTGCCCCTTAAAAAATTGTTTTTAATTTTATTTAAAACTTTGTATTTTCTGTATTGAAGTATAGTTGACACACAATGTTATATTGATTTCAGTACAAGATGGTGATTCAACAAGTCTATATGTTATGCTATGCTCACTAAAAGTGTAGCTGTAGCCACCATCTGTCACTATAGTCTGGACAGGGGCCAAGCTAATCTTCTGTGTATCATTCCAATTTTGGTATATGTGCTGCCAAAGCGAGCACTGTCACCATACTCCAAGATGATTTTTAAAACCTGTATCTTTTAAAAACTTTTTTAAGTTTATTTATTTTGAGAGAGAGACAGAGACAGAAAGAGAGAATATGAGTGGGGGAGGAGTAGAGAGGGAGGGGAATGAGAGAGAGAGCCCCATGTGGGGCTCAAACTCATGAACCGTGAGATCATGACCTGAGGCAAAGTTGGACACTTAACCAACTGAGCCATCCAGATGCCCCTGTATCTCTTAAAATTTTTTTTATATCGATACTAGATTTTTCAGGTTTAGCCATTATCTATTGACTTCCCACTACAGAAGATCATAATTTCATTTTCATTCATGCCTCCTTTTTCTGTCCTCTTTATATTTATTAATATTGCAATCTTGATTAAGTTTCAGTGTTTATGGTGTTATAATTTTGAAAACTTCCCAGTTGAGCCTTTGAGTAGTTTTTTTCTCTCATATATTGTTTTTCTCATATAGAGTTGATAATTGTTTCATTGATTGTTTAGTTTGCTTCATTTCTATGAGTTTATCATGACTTCAACTTCATATTCCAACCAAGTCATATAAATCTCTCAATGAGTTCAGATAGTTGGAGTATTCTGACTTATTTTTAATTTTAATTCCAGTACAGTTAACATACAGTGTTATATTAGTTTCAGTTGTACAATATGGTGATTCAACAATTCTGTCCATTTCTTAGTGCTCATCCTGATAAGTGTGTTCCTACCCCCTTCACCTGTTTCATCCACACCCCTGAAGTATTCTGTTGTGTTCTGTTTGCATCTTCTTCAAGAACTCACTTCTGGAAGATTTGGCCAGTCCAGTAGTGCAGCTGGGACAGATTCCCATTTAGGTGTTGCGCGCTGCTGGCCAAAATCATTACCTGGTGTTCCTTTCTTTCCCATCCTGAAAGTCCCTTTGATGCCTTTTTGGTTTTTTTTGGTCTTACTCTACTTTTGGGATCCCCCGTCTTCCTCTTTCTAGGTTTAGATCCTTATTTTAGTGGAATCTTCCATCAGCCACTTCATGGCGCGTAAATGTTTTGGTGCTTTGTAGATACGAACTGTAGTCTTTCTCATTCCCTTGTCTTTGAAAAGTAACTTGTTGGCCATAAAATTCCAAGTTGTAATTATTTTCCCTGGGGATGTTTTTCAGACATCCTGGAGATTTTTCTTTTACGTTTACTTATTTTGCCTTTCTTTTCTTATTTTGTGTTTTGATTTCCAAGAGTTCTTTTTTTGTTCTCTGAATATTTCCTTCTTTATTACATTCAGTTTTTGTTTTATGGATATTATATCCTCTTTTTTGCCTGAAGATATGTTTTCCCCCCTCTTTTTAAAGCTATCTTTCCTCCTCATAGTCTTTGAGGACTCTTCCTCTGCCCCCACAATTTCATCTCTTTCTAACTCTTGCTTCCTAACTTCTGGTGACCCTTAGCTGTCTGTTACCATTTATTTATTTATTTATTTATTTATTTTTAAAAATTTTTTAAAATTTTTATTTATTTCTAGGAGAGAGAGAGAGAGACAGCGTGAGCAGGGGAGGGTCAGAGAGAGAGGGAGATACAGACTCTGAAACAGGCTCCAGGCTCTGAGCTGGCAGTCAGCACAGAGCCCGACACGGGGCTCGAACCCACGAACCGCGAGATCATGATCTAAGCAAAAGTCGGACGCTTAACCGACCAAGCCACCCAGGCGCTCCTGTCTGTTACCATTTAAAAGAGGAGGATGCCTGGGTGGCCCAGCTGACTGAGTGTACAACTCTTGATTTCAGCTCAGGTCATGATCCCAGGATCATGGGATTGAGCTTCATGTAGGGCTCCACGTTTAGCATGGAGCCTGCTTGGGATTCTCGCTCTCTCGCTCTCTCCTCTCCCTCCCTCACACTCTCACTCTTTCTCTCAAATTACAAAATAAAAAATAAAAAAATAAATGTAGAGGGGCGCCTGCGTGGCTCAGTTGGTTAAGCATCTGACTTCAGCTTAGGTCATGATCTCACAATTCGTGAGTTCAAGCCCTGCATTGGACTCGCTGTTGTCAGTGCAGAGTCCGCTTTAGATCCTCTGTTCCCTTCTCTTTGTACCCCTCCTCTGCTTGCACTCTCTCTCTCAAAAATAAGCAAACATTAAAGAAAATAAAGGCATGGTCCATCAAGTGGACTAGAAGCTCAGCGTGGAAGGCTTTGTGTTTGTTGCATTCTCTGTAGCATGATGTAGTTAAGCTGTTAGTTGGAGAACCTGTAGCCTCAGCGTCTTAGGTCTTTTTCGCCTTGCTGGTTAGATTCTCTAGGGAAGATCCTTCCATTCTCTCCTTGGCTGCCATTGTTCTGGCAGGCAAGATGTTTTAGAAGACCAGGGCTCTCATTTATCATGTAAGTTTTGACCTGAGTCTCGTATTTTTGGTGTGAGGTTTCACATCATTTGCATCTGATGTCTCTAATCCAGAGACCTTCTGGTTTATGCTCTCCAGGGAATAAACGCTTACTTAGTGTTCTGCCAGAGTAGGGAAGAGACCCGTACCCAGTCATATCGTGTATAGGGTAGAAGATCCAAGGATCTCGTTTATTGGCAGACTTTCAACCAATTATCTTGTTTTCTGCTCTACTTTTACCCCATTTGCAAAGCTGTTGTCAATTAATTGAGCTTTTTGGGGCGCAAGTGTAAATCAGGTTGCTTTCCTCACTTTTGGCTTCAAATTCAATTCTCTTATGTAAATCAATTACCACTTATCCAACTGCTTTCTAACTTCTAATATTTTATTACTATTTTCTCATCTTCTGTGTTCTTTCTCTTTGTGGATTTTTATCTCTTCATTCTCTTTGCTGGTATTTTCATTAAATTTTTAATTTTAATTTTGGGGAAAGTGCTTTCGTTTGCTGTTTTTTTCCCTTAACGTTTATTCATTTATTTTGAAAGAGAGGGAGAGAAAGCACAAGTTGGGGAGGGACAGAGAGAATCCCAAGCAGGCTCCATGCTGTCCGCGCAGAGCCTGTCATGGGACTTCATCTCATGAACTGTGAGATCATGACCTGAGCCAAAATCAAGAATTGGATGCTTAAGTGACTGAGCCACTTAAGTACCCTTAGTCTGCTTGTTTTAAGCCCGAATCTATATTCTGTCACTTAAACTTTTTCTTTTTGTAATATGTATATATTGCATTTGCGATAAGTAAAATACAGTATTTAAAAAAGTAAAAACTCAATTTTTCCAAAGTTACACAGCTTATGATAGGATCAATCTTTTTTTTTTTCTGATGTTTTATTTATTTCTGAGAGAGAGAGAGAGAGAGAGAGAGACAGCGTGAGCAGAGGAGGGTCAGAGAGAGGGAGACACAGAATCCGAAGCAGGCTCCAGGCTCTGAGCTGTCAGCACAGAGCCTGACGCGGGGCTTAAACCCATGAACTGTGAGATCATGACATGAGCCAAAGTTGGATGCTCAACTGACTGAGCCACCCAGGCACCCCTGGATCATTCTTTAAGTACCATCCTGAAATGGTGGTTTCTTTCTTGCCATATACTCCTTTGTATTTCTACCTAGATTTCGCACTCAACATCTTTTATTAGGTTGTAAGTTTCTTTAGGGCAAAGACCATATCATGTTCCCTGTGATTTCTGAAATATAAGTCATTAGAGTCCCAGAAATACTAGAAATTATACTTAGTGAGAATTATATTTTACTATCTCGTTTTATAGGTTGAAGAATGCCTCCTCTGAAGTAAAACAAATGTTTAAAAGTGAAACAGACTTGGATCTTACTGCTGATCTCAGAAAAAAACTTCATCGGGCTAAGAAAGAAAAATTAGAAATAACAACTAAGCACAATGCAGAGGTAGAATTTTTTTTCTCTCAAATAATGTTAAAAGTAGAGTTTGATTACTTTTGAGTCACTTCATATTACAGACTCCATATTTAATAGCATCACTATGACATTCTTGTGCTTAAAGAGAATTATAAGAAAGAAAACAGATTTTTTTAATACAGTAGAATTGTGTAAGAGTGTTAAGTAGTTTAATTAATTATGTTTGTGTGTTGTCTTAAATTAATTTTAATTAATGGGTTAAACTTGATAAAAAATTAGTTAATGAATGCCTTTAGCAACTAAAGGATTTGTAAATTAGACATTTTTGAAAATTTAATTTAGTTCCTTATTGTTCAGTCATGGAACAGTCTTAAGTAGATTTGAGTATGGAATTTTTTTTTTTTTTTTTTTTTTTAGGAGAGAGACAAGAGAGTGAGCCTGAGTTGGGGAGGGGCAGAGGGGGAGAGAGAGAATGAGAACGAGAATGAATTTTAAGCAGACTCCATGTCCAGCATGGAGCCCAATGTGGGGCTTGATCCCACAATTCTGGGATCATGACCTGAGCTGAAATCAAGAGTTGGACACTCAACTGACTGAGTCATCCAGGTGCCCCATGGAATTTTAAATCACAGTGTAATTCATAAATTATCCTAGTTTATTTTTGTTTTATTATATCTTTGTATCTGTTATTAGTATGTATGTATATGTATAAATATGTATTTCATGTTGTGTGTATATATTACAAAGATAGTAGCTCTCTTTCCCTCTAAGATAATTCATAAATTAATAGGTTTATGTCTCTCCTGTCTATTGTATTTCTCTCTATTTTCTTATTTTTCTCTGTTTAAATCTTTTTTTTTTTTTTCTCCTCTCTGTTTAAATCTTACTAGTTCTTTAAGCTCAGCTTAGGCAGCCTGGTGTGGTAGTAAGAATATCGAGTTACACAAACCTGGACTCATTCTTGGCCCTTCCATTTATGAGATACGTGACCTTGGGCGAGTGTTTTATCCTGCTCATCATTGTTTTCCCACTGTGAAATGCTGGTCTCAAAGGGTTGTTGTGATAAGGGAAATCACATTTGTAAAGTGTCTGTGCGCTGTAATAGTAGCTTTAATTTATTGACATTTACGCATAAACAGCGTATTTACCTTCCTTTTTTGCTAGATTATGATGCCGTCCCGTCAGGAAACTTTTTAAAGCCTTCCTAGGTGAAGCTAACCACTCCTCTCTTTGCTCTCCTATGTCCTGTTACTGTTGTAGATATTTTAGAGCTAAACCATGTATTTCATTCTTCCTGCTCTTCGCTCGTCTGTGAGCTTCCTAAGAGCTGGAAGCAATGATCTTGCTTTGTATCTTCCGTTTCCCGCTGGTGCATAGTAGGTCTTCAGTGGCTTTGTGTTGAATAAAAAACCTGATTTTTTTTCAGTTTATCTAAGGAATGTAGCTTCTGATTAAAATAACAAGCAGTGAATATATGACTGTTCTATTTGTACTTTAAGCAGCAATTGAGGTAATTTTAAAGGGTAATTGAAGTAATTGCTTTTGTTCACATTGTAATATTGTTTACTGAATATGAAGTGATATTTGTTAAATGTATGTTATTTACAGTCTTCGAAATTTATGTTTCAAAACCAAATGTACATTTTTCTTCAGAATAATTGTGTCATGATCATCGTTCATCTCTACTCTTTCTCGTCTATTTGCAGTTGTCATCACAGTTCTGACTTAGACCACACTATTCTCTCTCTCGTTTTAAGTTTATTTTGAGAGAGAGACAGAGAGAGAGAGCAAGCGCGGGTGAGGAGCAGAGAGAGAGGGGTACAGTGGATCCAAAGCGGGCTCTGTGCTGACAGCAGAGAGCCTGATGCAGGGATTGAACTCGTGAACTGCAAGATCATGACCTGAACCGAAATCAAATGCTCAACCTTGACTGAGCCATCCAGGCGCCCTGCTCTATTCTCTCTTCTTTGATCAGACTGTTTTGAAATATGTGTTCACATTAAAGAGATAGGAAATATTTCGGGGAAGAGAGATAATTCTCTCACAATAGGCAGTTAAAATTGGTTCAATTCCAGTTTTGTATTACTATTCATTCTTACTGTTTCTGCTCTTTGTTTAGATGTTTTTACTCATATTATGTAGTAATTTTTTTAGCCATATAATGTCCCCTTATAAAGCAAGGCAGAGAGAAATGAAATTGTCTAAAAACTAAGGCCATATATTTGCTTTATCAGATACTTCCAATGCTAACACACATCATGCTTGTGATCTGCCTAAAATATCTTTAAAATCTGGGGCACCCAGCTGGCTCAGTCAGCAGAGCGTTCGACTCTTGATCTCAGGGTTGTAAGTTTGAGCCCCACATTGAGTGTATAGATTACTTAAAAATAAAAATCTTAAAAAAAAGTCTATGTCCATTAGTGGATGAATGGATATAGAAAATGCATGTGTATACACACACACACACACACACACACACACACCACAGACACACACACACAGAGGAATATTATTCAGCCATAAATAAGAATGAAATCTTGCCACTTGTGATAACATGGCTGGATTTTGAGGGCATTATGCTAAATGAAAAAATTGTCAGACAAAGAGAGACAAATACAGTATGATCTCATATGTGGAATCTAAAAACAAAAACCAAAAACCAAGCTCATAGATACAGAGAACAAATTGGTCATTGTCAGAGGTGCAGTGTGGGGTGTGAGCAAAATGAGTGAAGGGGGTCAAAAGGTACAAACTTCCAATTATAAAAGAAATAAGTCATGGGGTTGTAATATACAGCATGGTGATTATAGTTAATAATACTATATTGTGTATTTAAAACTGTTAAGACAGGGAATCTTAAAAGTTCTCATAACAAGAAAAATATGTATAATTATGTCCAGTGACAGATGTTAACTAGACTTATTGTGATGACCATTTTGCCATACACACAAAATATGAAATTATGTTGTAAACCAGAAACTAATATAATATTATATATCAATTATATCTCAATAGAAATAAAATAAAATACATATCTTTAAAATCTCTAGGAATTTTATTGTTGTGAGTTCTTGGATGAGTTATTTGATTTTTCTGAGCCTCAGTTTTCTTTAATAGGTATGGAAAGAACAGATTACTGTTGAGATTTATTAGTAGGCAGCGGGTATGGAGAGGGGGATTGCTTGTAAGACTCAGGATTGCTTGTAAGACTCAATACTTCCAGATGAGACTACATTGCACGGATGTGGATGATTGGGATGGGACAATGGCACAAGATTTTCGGTGTTGCAGTGGTTGTCAGAATCATTTGAGCACAGAAATACAGATGTGTGAAATAGGATATGCAAGCATGAAGCTGTTTAGATATTTCCTTGGCCCAGATGGTGATGATGGTAGAGCAGGAAAATCTAGAGAAATGAGAATGGGAGAGGATAAAAAGAGCAATATAATTTTCTTTAGCCAAAAGGCTCTGGGAACTTAGGACTGACAAAACAGTAGACTTTTTAGGTCTCAGGACCTGAAGATCTTGTTTGATCCAGCCAATTCCATTAAGAGTAGGGGTTCCTAAGCCGAGATAGAGACATTAAGAAATAGAGACATTAAGAAATCCATGTACTTGGATGGATTTTATTAATTAATTTTATTAAAAATAAAATTAAAGAAGACGTTTTATTAAAAAAATTTTTTTAAATGTTTTATTTATTTCTGAGAGAGAGAGAGAGATAGAGAGAGCGAGTGAGCATGAGCAGGGGAGGGTTAGAGTGAGAGGGAGATACAGAATCCGAAGCAGGCTCCAGGCTCTGAGCTGTCAGCACAGAGCCTGATGTGGGTCTCGAACCCACAAACTGTGAGATCATGACCTGAGCTGAAGTTGGACTCTTAAAGTCAACTGAGCCACCCAGGCGCCCCTAAAAATAAAAAATTATATTTGATGTTTATTACCCTCTAACTCATATTAAACATTTCTTTCAGTTATGAAAGACATAGCCTGGTTAGCCCTCCTTTAACAAGCCATAGTAGAATTAGCAGTACTTTTGACTTTATCCTCACTAGAAGCCACAGATATACAATTCAATTATTGCAAGTATTTCCAAATATTGTTTATACTTGCCACTACTTTGAAATGACAGTGGTTGTTAGACCTGTAAGTAGAGCTTGTTGTTTAGTGTGTGATTAAAGAAGTGTGTGATGGCATCCCAAGTTTGCTTTTCTTATATATTTGTTTTTATACTTTGATTCTTCTTGAGTCCTGTGTGGTTTATTTTATGCATTTAGTTACATTGCTTTGAGAAGGCTTTGCCAGACTGCAAGGAGGGCCATGGCATAAAGTTTGTGAAAAACCTTTCTTTTAGAGGCTGAGACAGGCTCTAGAGGGCATAAAGGTAGATACGGGGGATGACATAACTGGTTGAACGTAAAGATGTTCAAGAACGCAGATATGTTTTAAGAAGAGGGAGATACCATTTTGTGGCTGTTGCATGTGTTGAAGCTTAAGTGAGAAAACAATCTCATGGGCAGAGGCTATGTTTCTATCAGCTGTTTGGGTAGCTGAAGAAATCAAATATGGTCCAGTCAGGAAAAAAAGAGGGGCATTAATAGAAGGAATTGGTTGTACAAGTGTTGGAAGACCTAGGAATCCAAATATGGAATGATGAGGCCACTCAGATTAGTAACAGCAGGAAACCGCCACCTCCTCTAGGCCAGAGGGCCAACAGGAAGAAGTGATGTGACCAGAGTCCTGAAGTTGGGGCTGTCTGGTGGGAAGTAGAGCCATGGTAAGGGCTGCTCAGCGTTGGGGTGTTGGAATGAAGGGATGGAGAGATGGACCTCAAAAGAGATGCAGATACTGTCAGAGATGCTGCTGGAAGTAGATATTTGGCAATGGAGCATGGGAATCATATAATAGAGTAGAGCGGATGAAGGGGGTTGGGGAATGGACCTGAGATCAAATGGGCAAATGATTGGCAGTCCATATCTTATGCTTCAGCCTTATCACCTTTGTACTCATATGTAACTCCCATACGGTAGTATCTTGCAGGTTGCAACTCAAATATCCTTTATACGAAGATGCTCCCACCCTCGCCACAATGAGCCAAAGGCTTATTGGTTATTGTGTCCATCTCACAAATGGTACATATCCTCACTGTCGGGTCTTTATAATTTGGTGCCTCATGAATTTAACTGAAAAGTTATCACTACCAACATTCTTCATATGATCCCAGAGAGGAGGGGCAAAGAAAAAGGTCACTATTTGTTTTTTTTATATATATGTATATATATAACAAATTTTTCGAAGCAGCTACAGTTCTTATTCTTAGAGATGGTCCTAAGGTTACAGTGATGGGGCAGGATGACTTTATATTTCAGAGGCTCAAGTTAGGCTTCTGCTCACTAGACTTAGATCTTTTCTGTTTTTTGTGCTGTTCTTTGTTTTGCTAAATTAGATCAAATAACGCTTTAGAACTGCTTCTGCAATATGGTAGGCATTAGCTACATGTGTCTTTTGAGCACTTGACCTGTGACTAGCCTGAATTAAGATGTGCTGTAAATGTAAAATACTAGATTTCAAAAACTTGGTACAAAAAATGCAAAACATTTCACTAATCATTTTTTGTAGGGTTCCATGTTGAAATAATGATAGTCTTGGATGCATTGGGTTAAATAAAAGATTAAAATTAATTTCATGTATTTATTTTTACTTTTTAGAATACTGGCATAAGAAAATGTAAAGTTACACATGAGACTCGCCTATATTTCTATTGGATAGCACTGTTTTAGAAGGTTGCCCATCTCTTTAATTCCTATGTATGCCATAATCAGTTAGATCGCACCACAACTCCTTGGGGTCAGAACTGCTATGCTTACTACTATACTCTTGGTACCTACTGGGTGCTGAGCTGGTTAATTGCTACCACCTGGACTTCGCCACTCTGGAATTCCATTATTTTGATGGAAACTGGGGAGTCCATCTCAACTGTGATGTATTCCACCATCTCCTATAATCTCTGGCATATAGAGATTAGCCACCAGAACTTTCTAAGGATGCTTATGTTGTCCCCTCCAGGGCATTTTATAGCATTTTAATTAGGAAAAGCCTATCCTTTGAACTCTTGAAGAGGATGTAGTTGGGGAAAAGGTTTGTTCACAAGAAAATCACGCCCATCTCCTTAAGTCTCCGTGTTATGTTAGTAAAGTACTGGCATTTTCACTTTATTAAGCGATTGTAGGCTCGTGTTGAATTCAGTTTACAGTCACCCATCCTAGTAAACTGTTAGAACAAGCTTCTTAAGTCCAAGGCAGTCCTATGTATGTTCTGCACATTCCTGGTGATACAAGATTAGTGAGATCTTGCATTTGTTTTGCTACATAAGCTATTTCTCCTGGAGTAGGCTGTATATATTTCTTCTCCTGGGGCACACTAAGATCTGAGTCTATCTGTGGTGACAAAGAGTGGCGGATATGGGTCTTTGCAAATCCTCTTGCAAGGCAACTGTTTCAGGTGCACTCATTAGTAAGTCCTGAAGCAAGAGGCTTAATAATATTAAGCAAGGCTAATTGTCTCAGGGAGGAGAAGCTGCTTTTGCTGGTAAGGGATGTTTAGAGGGGGTTTGGAAGTTTATAATTTTAAGATATGTCTAATTCCAGAAGTCCTCATCCCATCTCCTACCTTCCTACTTAATGCCCAACTGATGCATACTATCTTAACATTAGAAACTTGGTGAAACTCTCCATTCAACTTGTAATGTAATTCTGCATCCCCCATGATTAGATTTTGTGTGTGGTCCTTAGCCTTGTCTGCTGTGGGGCTACAAGATGTAAGGGATTCTTTTAAAGTCAGCATAGAAACTCTGGCTTTCTGACTGTTTGAGCTGAGCTTCTAAATCTCTGAGATTATCATTTTGCTTTTATAAGTTTTCCATCACAGTCGCAGTTAGCCTTCCCACTCTACAGGTCTTGAAATAAACAATGCTGCCCTAATGTTTAGGCACATGGCTCCTTCATTTCTTCAAGGCTTGTCCTCAAATGGCATTTTATTCTTTTTTTTTTTTTATAGTTTATTTTTGAGACAGACAGAGCACGAGTGGGGGAGAGGCAGAGAGAGAGGGAGACACAGAATCTGAAACAGGCTCCAGGCTCTGAGCTGTCAGCACAGAGCCCGACACGTGACTGGAACCCACCAACCGTGAGATCATGACCTGAGCCAAAGTCCGAAGCTTAACTGACTGAGCCACCCAGGCGCCCCAAATGGCATTTTATTCTTAACTGCACGTGATAGTTTAACAAATTGTGATCCCACTCTATGACATGGGTCACTGCAAAAGTATCCCGTTTCTACCTGCAAAGAGGTCTTCGTTGATAGTAGGGACTATCCAGAAGGATCTGAAGCAACAGGGAAGACAGAGACGCTGCTGGAGGGAGATCCCGAGCGGAGAACTTCCTTGGCTTCACAGTATATCACAGGTGCTTCGTATTGGCCAAAGCAGAGAGGCCAGTTGTCAAGAGACCCTGGGAAATGTAGTTCCTACAATACAGAGTCGGGCTGTAGAAGAACAGGGAGGGCATCTGAGGGCAAACAGGTGAATGACTGGCACAACTGGAAATGCCCAAATGTTAATTTCATTCTTATTGGGTGTTAGTGGGGGAGACAGTGGGCAGGGAGGGATGGAGTGATTCTGAAGCAAAGTGAGTTATCCTGAATATGTAATTAAGATTCTGTGGTTTTATTCTTCACTATTAAAGGATATTTGTAAATTCTTGTTTTGTAAGTGTGTTTTGAAGACATTTGCTTTTCTCAAATTTCTTAAAAATAAAATTAGTATTTTTAAATTATATGTGGAAAAATGTATAACTCTTGCTGTACTACTTATGGTAATTTCTTTTTTAAAAAAAATTTTAAAAATTTATTTTTGAGAGAGAGACATAGTATGAGTGGGGGAGGGGCAGAGAGAGAGGGAGAGACAGAATCCTTGAAGCAGACTCTAGGCTCTGAGCTGTCAGCACAGAGCCCGACATGGGGTTGAACTCATGAACCATAAGATCATAACCTGAGCCAAAGTCTAAAGCTTAACCGACTGAGCCACCTAGGTGCTCCTACTCAATGGTAATTTCTGATGCTGTGTTTATGAAATTCTTTTGTCTTTTCTTATCTGCTAATGGGACGGTCTTTTTCTAGCCTGATATAGTAGCTCAATGCTTTCCTACATGATGCCTTTCTAGCTTTGCCTCACATCCACCATCTCTTTCTTGTCAGCAGTAAATAATTTTGCTTTTCTTTGAACTATCACACGACATTTTTACTTCTTTTATAAAACTTATCCCACATGCCTTTCTATAGCATTTCATTACTTGAGATCAGGGACTCCATAATGTTTGTTTTAATATGTTTTTCTGTACTTGACACCTAAGAAGTATTTAATGAATCATTGATTGGATATAGAATTTTAGAGTGGGAATGCACCTTATAAATAATTTAGTTCTGACTCTCTGATCTATCTTCTGTCACACTACTTATGGAAGTATGTTAGATAGATTAGACCTAGTTATTAAATATCTAGTCGTCTAGATATTAGATAAATGAGAAATTAGTTCATTAATATCCCTGAAAAATTGGCACTTTTATTACTTCATGGTCCATCAGTAATGTCATAATCAAGAGAAATAATATAGACAGTATTTACTAAAGTACACTTTGATGCAATTTGCTTCTTTAAAAAATATGTTTACTTATTTTGAGAGAGAGTGCAAGTGGGGAAGAGCAGAGAGAGGAAGACAGAGAGAAAGAGAAAGAGAGAGAGAGAGAGAGAGGATCCCAAGCAGGCTCTGTACTGTGAGCTCACATCCTGACTCGAGGCACAATTTCATGAACTGTGAGATCATGACCTGAGCCAAAAATCAAGAATTGGACACTTAACTGACCGAACGACCCAGGTACCCTGATGTAATTTGGTTCTTGATTTCATTTAAAGAATAGGAAGAAGAGAGGGGAGAATGCATTTTAAAGTACTTACTATGTGCCATGCATTTTTTTCACTCCTTAGTAATGACTATTTCAGATGAAAACTTGCAGCGATTCAGGGGTGCCTGGATTGCTCAGATATGAGTCTTGATCTCGGGGTTGTGAGTTCAAGTCCCAAATTGGGCATAGAGCCTACTTAAAAAATAAAAACAAGCAAACAAACACTTGTGATTTCTCTTTATTTGTATAAGATCATACAAGAATTTATTGTTTTAATTTTTTCCTATAAGAGATTCTCTAGAAGTAGAAAACTAATGAGTGTCATTTGGTGAGGCTAGTACTTCTTTTCCAATCTTTTAGAAAAGTATAAATTTATAAATTCTTGTCTTATAAATATTATAGAAACAAATTTCTCTAAGACATTTAAATGTTTGCATGCATGATCTCATCATCTTGGTGACATATTTTAATATTGGTTCATGATCTCAAAATCTGTTGTTAGCTGGCAAGCTATGAGAGCCAGATTGCCAAGCTGCGATCCGAGGTTGAAAAAGGAGAGGCATTGCGACAAAGTCTGGAATATGACCTGGCTGTGGCTAGAAAGGAAGCTGGTCTCGGAAGACGGGCTGCTGAAGAAAGGTTAGCTGAGGCACAGAGGATCCAAGAAAAACTCTGTGGTAAGACTAGTTTTATTTTTCCCCATGTTTCAGGTTTTACCCTTATTGTATATCATTGCTCCCTGTTGGGTATGTTTACCATGTAGGGTCAGAGGTGGGGTTTGATCTTTGGCCTTTGATAGACAGATTTTGCTGTGTGGGTATCAAGTCTTCTACAGTTATGTGAACATTCACCTATTTTACACTGATTTTTTTTTTATGTTGTATATGTATGGAAAAAGGGATTCAAAATTCTGTTAATCACTTTGTAGAGCAGTTATTCCATGAATGGTCAATCAGCAGAATCACATAGAGAGAGCTCAAAAAAAAAATCTTAGGCCCCCCTATCACATGTAATCTGAGTTAGAATTTCTAGCTCAAGAGAATCTATGTGTTCAAGAAGTACTGCGAGTGATTCTGTTGATTAGCAAGGTTTGGGAACCATGGGTTAGAGTGTGGTGCCTAGAGAAGAAAAAGGTAGTGGATTTAATCCTCAAATACTGTTATATAGCATATGAACACTTAAAAGTCTTTTCATTTATGTATAGTATACGTAAAGAAATGTGCCTAATATAAGTGTATAACTCAGAAGAAGCACCCATATCATGGAATGGAAAATTACCAGAAGTCCTTCCACATGGATAACTACTACCCTGATTTTTTTCTTTTTAAGTTTTTTCATTTATTTGGAGAGAGAGAGAGAGCACAAGTTGGGGAGGGGCAGAAAGAAGGAGAGACAGAATCCCAAGCAGGCTTCGGGCCATTAACACAGTGGGGCTCAAACTCACAAACTGTCAGATCATGACCTGAGCCAAGATCAAAAGTTGGCTGCTGAACCCTGAGTCACCCAGGTGCCCCTACTACCCTGATTTTTATTTTTTTATTAAAAATTTGTAAAAAATGTTTAATTTTGAGAGAGAGAGATACACAGACGTGAGCGGGGAGGGGGCCGAGAGAGAGAGGGAGACACAGAATCCAAAGCAGACTCCAGGTTCTGAGCTGTCAGCACAGAGCCTGACGTGGGGCTTGAACCCACAAACTGAGATCATGACCTGAGCCAAAGTCAGATGCTTAGCTGATTGAGCCACCCCAGGTGCCCCTACTACCCTGATTTTTAATAGTAAGGATAAATTGTGCCTCTTTTTTGTACTTCGTATTAAATGGAATCATATAGTGTGTACTCTTTTATATCTGGCTTTTTTCCTTCAACATTGTGTGTGTGAGTTTATTCATATTGTTATATGAACATTGTGTGAATGCTTAATAGTATATTGTATGACATACCACATTTATGTATCCATTTCTGTTAATGGGCACTTGAGTCATGTCCAGTTTTTGGTTATCAAGAATAATGTTTCTATGGGGGCGCCTGGGTGGCTTAGTCGGTTAAAGCGTCCGACTTTTGCTTAGGTCATGATCTTGCGGTTCGTGGGTTTGAGCCCCGCATCGGGCTCTGTGCTGACTGCCAGCTCAGAGCCTGGAGCCTGTTTCAGTCTGTGACTCCCTGTCTCTCTCTGACCCTCCCCTGCTCATGCTGTCTCTCTCTCTCTCTTCTAGAAATAAATAAAAAACATTAAAAAAAAAAAGAATAATGTTTCTATGAACATTCTTTTTTTTTTTTTTTTTTTTTAAAGATCGTATTAAGTAATCTCTACACCCAACGTGGGGCCCATACTCACAACCCTGAGATCAAGAGTTACATGCTCCACTGACTGAGACAGCTAGGTGTCCCAATGTTGCTGTGAACTTTCTTGTAGGTAGCAAGTCTTAATTAAGAGAATCTTGAGCATGAATTCAGAAGATTTAGATTTAGTTTCTGGTTTTACCACTTACTTACTGATATTTGAATTTAGGTTGTTTTAAGGATGAAATGAAAAAGATGAAAGTGCTTTACTAACCACATGGGACTAAACAAATGTTAAGCTGTAGTTCTTCAAAAGGCTCTGGTACCTAACTGTGGCCAGCTGTCTTGGGTTATTGCCATTGGTCAGAAGTGTTTTTTTTTTTTTAATGTTTTATTTATTTCTGAGAGAGAGACAGCGTGAGCAGGGGAGGGTCAGAGAAAGAGAGAGATACAGAATCTGAAACAGGCTTCAGGCTCTGAGTTGGCTGTCAGACACAGGGCTCGAACCCACGAACTGCGAGATTATGACCTGAGCCGAAGTTGGACGCTCGACCGACTGAGCCACTCAGGCGCCCCTGGTCAGAAGTATTTTTGATTACCTCTGGCATTTAATAACCACACCACTACCTGCAACTTAAGAAAGTAAGAATTGAAAGGCACTAGATATACAAGTTAATGACGCTGATTTAATTATGAGGAGATGAAGTCCAGAGAAGGTGAGATGTTATTTTCCTGATGTCAAGTAATTTCAACAGACACTTTACAGAGGTAGATAGAAGAATAGCCATTAATGAGATTTAAAATTATTTTTCTTTTTCATGAGATCATGACCTCAGTTGAAATCAAGAGTCAGATGCTTAATCGACTAAGCCACCCAGGCACCCCAAACCCACATTTTTTTTCTTAAAAGATTTATTTATTTATTTAAGTAATGTCTACACTCACCATGGGACTTGGACCCTGAGATCAAGAGTCGTATGCTCCAGTGACTAGCCAACAAGGTGCCCCACCAAAAACCCTACAACATTTGACTTATTTTCTTGAATAAGAGAAAAAGTAGTAGAATGCAGCTGGTGCTATAGGTACACCTAAACTTGGGCATGCTTCTAGAAATATGTCATTCTTCAGCGCCTGAGTGGCTCAGTCAGTTAAGTATCTGACTTCGGCTCAGGTCATGATCTGACGGTTTGTGCGTTTGAGCACCGCTTCATGTGAGTCCCGCTTCTCTCTCTCTCCCCTTCTCTCTCTCACTCACTTGTACCCTCACTCTCTCTTAAAAAAAAAAAAAAGAAAGAAAAAGGAATATGTCATACTATTTCATGGCAAAATCACTGTTGTCTGGAAGGGAAGAAGAGATTAGGAAATCAGAGAATAGATTGTTCTGAAACAGTGAGCTTTTTTAGAGTTTATTGACGTGAAGTGGTTAAATCTTTTGTCCTAAGATCATGCTGTAATGAAATCAACTCCAACATCTAGGTGTTTGAACTCCTAGGGATGTAGTCTGTGGCTGTTAAATATACCTATTATTCTTTTATATTTTTAATAGCTCAGAATGCAGAACTTCAAGGAAAGGCAAGTGAGATCGAGAAGGCATTCCAGACTTCCCAGCTGAACTGGAAAGAAGAATGCAGAAGATTTGAACGTGACTTGGAGGAAAGAGACAATATAATTCAAAATTGCAATCAAGAACATGATTTACTTATGAAAGAAAAAAGCAGACTAGAGAAAACTCTACAGGTAACTTATTTTTATAAAGGAATTTTTCTATATTCATTGAGATGTGTTACACATTATTTGAAGTTGTCCTTGGAAAGGAAAATAACTACCACATATCAAGAAAATCTGCTTTCCTCTTACCCACCCTTTCCTTTTCCCTCTTTTTCCTTTCAGGAGCATTTTTATGGGTCTCTTCTGTAATATGCTTGAGCAATATATTAATATGTATACTGTTTCTTTTGTGAAAACAGTTTCAGATCTCTGATCAAACTAAAAAAGCTCAATTTATGTAGGATTATAAGAAGATGAGAACCTGTAGCCCTTTAGGTCCAGTAGCATGAAAATTTAGAAGGTTTGAAATGTGGGCTGTGGATTTAGGTCTGAATATACAATAGATACAAAAAATATTTATATATCTGATGTAAACTTCATTATCTATGTAGGGCACATTCTACTTAGACATGACATGACAAATATTTGATGACCTTTTACTGAGCTATTTATTTTCCCATTTTTTGTTCTTTTTTTAACTCTCTAAGGTAAAAGTATGATTTGATTGATTTTGCCTACCCCTTAAAAGATAGATTTTTAATTGCCTGTATTTGCCATGATTTTTGAAGCTTGAAGTTTAAATTTAAAAAAAAAAACATTATAGAAATGCTTTATATTTACCACTGGCATAAATGGCTCTTTAGAATTCTAGAAATCTTTATTAAAAGTAATTTTACATAAGCATTTACTCAACATAAAAGTTTCAGTACAAAGGTTCATTGTCGGCAGATCTTCTGATTTTCTCCATGTCATACACAGTTTGTCTCTTGTCTTCGTGGTATGTTCTGAGACCCTAGAATAGTGCTTGGTATGTTCAAGGGTCCCCTTAGTAGCTGGCTGCGGGGGAGTTTGTGTGGTTACAGGTGTTCCACGTCCCCGGGTGGCCCTGTATGGCCTTCCCCACGAAGAACATCTTGCAGCTACGTGGAAAGAAACGTAATGGCAGTCGCCTTCCTTAAGAGTCAGTCAGCCTGCACCTCAAATTAGAAGCTCTTTCTGTGAGCTTGCCCAGCTACTTGATGGGAGAACTCGGTTTAAATTTTATGCTATTGGCTTTGAACTGATGTGCACAGACTTTGGGGAAATTAGGGATTGAATAGGAGTCACACTATTTCACCCAAAGGGGAAAAAGCTCAAGGCCCTTTGTGACGGCTTTCCATTAGTGAAAGTTATAAGGGTAATCTTTATTATGCAGATCGCTTCTATTATTTATTCGGACACAGAAGGCTTTCCCCCCTTCTCAAATAAACCACAGACTCTTTCTCCTTGTGTTAATGGGAACTTAGTTTTAAACCCTATAGATTAGAAAATTGGGCTTCTTGGGGAACCTGCATTTTATATTTTTAGAGTTGGAACCAAATTAGATCTTATAAATGTAGTACAATTAGGAAACACAAAAGAAAAACCTTTTGCAAATATTATCTGTAGAACTAGAAATTAGTTACAGTCCAAACCTTGAAAATATTTTTTTTTGACTTTTCAAATTTTTAACATTCTGATTTGTTCCACAAAACTCCTTCCTTCCTGCCTTTGGTAAATAGAGGTCTCTGTCAGATTTATATGTACATGATCAGGAATAATCCAGTTTGTTCACAGGTAATAAGAACTTTACATGTTATCTACTTTACATATGGATTTACATATAGATTACATATAATCTACTTTTTGTTTCTTTATCATATCATTTTGTTCAAACTGCTGAAGTTAAATTTTTTAGAGAAATTAGGTTAAATATATGCCTCTCTCTCTTTCTATCTTTCTCTGTCTCTAATGTTGCTTAAGTTAAATGGATAACCACAGTTTCTTATTCACATCTACATTCTGATGGTCAAAATATGATATAGTTCTATTAATAATTTTAACATAAATTATAATGAGTTTTAGCAGTTTATAGGTAAGGAGAACCCTTTATATGCTTAAATTGGGGCTGAAGGAAGAAAGATGACTTTCATTGATCTAATAGTAAAGCAAGATTTTATTCATATAAAGGAAGCGTTGGAAAAACATCAGCAGGAGAAGAATGAGATGGAGTCTCATATCAGGGAGACAGCATTGGACGAGTTTAGATTACAAGCAGAACAATGGGAAGCAGAAAGAAGAGAGTTACAATTTATAGTACAGGTATTTAAAAAATAATAATTCAGTTCCTTAAATATATCTTTTTAATGCTTATTTTAAAAATTACATTAGTGCAATAGTTGACTAGCTTACTCAATGCAAAAATGGTCCTAGTCTTCGATTTCTGGAAGGCCATATTTCATTTGTAGTTACCTGACAATATGGATAGATGTTACCAGCAGATACTATCAGAATTAGAGTTGGGTGACTTCACTGCACAAATAATGTGATTTTGAGAAGGCCATATGTATACAATTGGTATTTTATTTTTCCAATTTAAAATATGAGATGGCTCACTTTAATAGCATAAAGAAATAGAATAATTGGATTTTAGATATTAAAGGATGCTTATACATTAACATAACAGTGATTTTTCAACTCTTTTGTTAAGAAGAGCAAATTCTTTTTTTTTTTTTTTTTTGCTTTATAAGAAGAGCAAACTCTTAATTATGTTTGATTACCCCTTTCTTCCAACACACAGAATATGCAAGGTTTCAAATAGTCCAGTTGGAAAATAACTGATTACATCCAACCCTCATTGTAGATGAGCAGATGGAGATTTATGATTTCCTGAGATCGTAGACTGAGTAATTCATGTGGGGAAAGGCAACCAGTCACCAGATTCTCACTCTGGGGTACTTTGCATTTTATTTCAGGAGATGATATATAAATTATTTTGAAGGAAAGATAAGATAAATTCAAACTGTTAATTAAAATTTAAAAGAGATTTTCATCATTTCTTTATTTATTTTGCATAAGGCATTTTTTCTATATAAAACAACAAGTTGAAATCTATTCTCGTAGATGTCCAAGATATGCATTCTTCACGGAATGAAAATATCCGTCTAAAAATTTTGGAGTAGTTTTATGTTAGAAACAACTGTGCAGGACAAAGGCAGCCAAAAACATGCAGAGAATAAGAGCCCCCTTATTTCTTTGAGTGAAAGCTGACAGTAAACAGTGGGAATACTGGATTTGTTCTATATGTAAGTTTTCAAAATACCAACAAATACTGAAACCTTTGGTCTTTGGCAATGCTTTTCTTACAGTTACTCCCTCTGTAGATTCTGGGAAGACACTGCAATCACTCTGCAGACCTCTTGGTATTCTTAGAGTCTGATTGTAATTTGTGAAGTTTGTTCTTTCATTGGTTCATTCATTCGTTCGTTCATTAATTCATTAATTCATTCATTCCCTAAGTACATACTGAGTTTCTGCTATGGGTACTGAGGATACAAAATTGAGATATGATTTCTGTCCTAGAAGATTTTAAAACAGAGAGACATGTAAAGAGAGAAATAAAATTTTGAAAATATTCTATGGGATCATCAAAGAGAAATGTATTAACTGCCCAGGAGACTAGGGAAACCATCACGGAGCAGATGATATTTAAACTGTTGTTAATTATGTTAAAGGCTACCTAAAACAAACAAGTAAACATTAGTAAATGCAAATAATCTCTTCATTTCTAACTAGTCAGAAGTCTCCAGTGTCCCCAGTCAGTAGTCTGAAATTTATCAAATACGATTTAGAGACCTTTAAATGTGTGGATGATGTGATTTAGATGCGGTGTCTAGGTCAATGAAATGTATGTGGTTATACCAGACTTTATATTATGAAGTGCTAAAGGAATACGGTATCAGCTTTTTTTTTTTTTTTTTAAAGATTTTATTATCTCTTTTAAGTAATCTCTATAGCCAACATGGGGCTCAAACTCACAACCTCTAGATCACATACTCCACTGACTGAGCCAGCCAGGAGCCCCTGTATCAGTCTTTAATTATTATGTATGAGAAAGAATAGGGAATATACTCCTAGTTACTACCACCTTTTGTAAGGTATATTTTTTAAAGTTTTTATTTAAATGCCAGTTAGTTAACATGTAGTATAATGTTGGCATAAGATAAAATTTACTGTATTTTATAACCAAAATGTTCAGAGCTTAGTCTCTCACTTCCTTGTCCTTTTAACATTAACAAAAGAAAACTGTCTTTCCTTTTTAAAGCTGATTTAAGAAACTATTCATATTTTTCAAAGTCTTTTTTTAAACAACTTGTGGGATAGATTGAAATTCTCTTCTCTTCCTATTGGCTGTTGATGGGTTTAGGTTTCCATCCTATAATTAGATGTTAGTATGGTATAGTGTTCTCTTTGTGTAACTCTCTAAGGGAATTCGGTTTTTAAAACACGTTTAAAAAAACCCTTCTAAGTGAAACCCCATCTTTAACAGACAAAGCAGGTGTAGTATTTCTTTCATCTGGGCTTTAGAATTCAGACCCGCTATAAAAAAAAAAATCTTAATTTTATGCCATGTCTCCTTTCTTTCCTAGTAATTGAAACGCTAAATAGAGGTTACTTCTCTGGAATATTAATGGGAACTCTAGTACAGTTACCTCATTTAAAAAAGTGCTTCTCATTTTTTTAAATGCACGCCCTTTTTTTGATAAACATAAAAACACATCTTTCTTTAGCATTATTTAAAATTTCAGAACAAATCAAAGGTAAAAAGCTCCCATTAAAGCAACAAATCCAAGCCAATTTAATTTAAAGACAAAGTATTAATATTGATTTTCAAATATATTCTTTTTTATCTTTATCAAAAATTTTAATTTAAAATGGCCATTTGTTGTGTTTTTATTAGCTTTTCTTTGTTCCTGCTATAGCAATGTGAACTTTGAGGCTAGTGATTTGTTCGAAGCTTTTCTGTTATAGACAGTGTGGGACATGCAGCAGTAAAGGGTTGTGTTATAGCACCATGCCCTTTCCTTTGTCATTTTCCCAGTTCATTTCAATAAAGAAGTTATTGGTAGGATTGAAAGCATTTAGAAGATGAACATATATTTTTTTCATATTTATTTTGTTTCCCAAATTCTGTAACTCAACCAATGAATGAAATGATCCTTTCTTCCTCTGCTGACTAAATTTGGTTTGTGGATATAGTGACTAAGGGGTAGAAGAGTTTGTAATGGCAAAGAGCATGAGAAATGTCGAATGAAAATTATTTCGTACAGTAAAGACAGGGGAGGAAGAGAGGGGAGCGGTAAAGGAAGATATCAGAGCACACTTGGGCATCAGCTAGCTGCACGTTAGGGACTGGAGGACAATGTGTAAAGATTGACCTGGTAGGCACGACTGTGATCTAGGGGTAGCTTGGAGAAAGCTCCATGGACAGGAAGCATTTCAGAAGTTTGCCTGCGAGGATCTAGACCAGCAAGGAGCATGTCTTTGCAGTTTCCTAGGAAACTGCCCACTGGGGCCCTGTGTAAGCACATGGCATAGACAGTGACTCTGAAGCTGATACTGCCTGTTGTTTTCAAACAGGAAATGTCTTATATTTAGTTTATAAAATTACTATATAGTGTGCTCACTGTAAAAATGCCCTAATTTAGGGAGATTTAAAAGCAAAAGTGAAGGTCTTAAGACCCCCCCCCCTTGCATCCCACTCCTTATCTGAGGGTATACAAACATTCATCATTGAATTACATAAATAGAATTATATTCTTCAGTATGTCTGTTTTTTGATATCCTTATGTTATTCTTACAGGTGTTTGCATGGTTTTCTGCCATGTGGACATTCCTAATAAATATTAAGCAATCCCTTATTGATAGACATTTAATTTCCTTCAAAAATTTTTTGCTCTAGTTAAAAATGAGTTGGGAGGGTTGCTGGATAGCTCAGTTGGTTAAGTGTTCGACTTTGACTAGGGTCATGATCTCGAGGTTCATGAGTTCGAGCCACACGTTGGGCTGTCTGCTGTCAGTGTGGAACCTACTTTGGGTTCTCTGTTCCCCTCTGTCTGCCCCTCCCCTACTTGTGTGCATTCACTCTCTCAAAAATAAATAAACATTAAAAAAATGATTTGGAGCACCTGCTTGGCTCAGTTGGTAAAGCATGCAGCTCTTTGTCTTGGGGTTGTGAGTTCAAGCCCTGCGTTGGGCATAGAGCTTACTTAAAAAAAATAGAAAATTAAAAAGAAAAAGAAAAAAATGATTCACTAACATTCGTGGCCATACCTTTGAGCTGTTGTATAAGTGATTGAACTGTGTAAATGCCTAGAGGTATCACTGGTTGGTCTGCAAGTTTATGGATTTAAATTATGATAAGTATTACACAAAGTTAGTACCGTTTTATACTCTACGGCTGCAAACACTATTTCTGATTGTAGAACTGTGCTGGCTTTGGGAATTTAAGGAAGAACAGCTTGTTCTGGGTCTTTTAGGAGATAAGCATTATTAGATTAAGGTGGTAATAGCTAAATTGATATATTTCATAAGGTAAGAAGGAGGGATATTCTAGCTCTGATAAGTTTGTTTTTTTCCTCCAGTACATTTCTAACTAAACTCATAATTCTTCAGGCTTGAAGCTGTATTTTGGAGTCTGAGAAATGTTTATATGAGTACATATAAAAATTATACTTTTTGGGCTATGTTTCTGAAAAATGTGGAAAGAAGGCAAGTTTATTTTCTAATAGAACAATGTGATTTCCTGGGATTGTAAATGTCAGTTCAAAAATAAGCCTCATTTAAAAATATTTTAAGTTCAACACCTCCCTCTAGTGGAAGTAAGAAAAATTCCTTTAATTTCCATTGTCCTTAGTACGATTTGGTTACACACACACACCCCCACACAAACTGCATGTACTTTTTCACTGTAAGGATCCAGGTAGCTTTTTGTTTTATTGGAAAATAAGGTCTGTGACAAAAGTTTTAAAAATTTATTTGAAAGGAGGCAAATTAATCTTGATATATAAATGCATGAACTATTTTATAGCTCTTTTGGAATTTTCTTCTATGTTACAATGCATCCCAGCCTTGGATTGTGTTGATAACACCATAAACTTAAAAACAAATATTTGAACATACAAAAAATAACAGGGATTAATATAACCACTACCCAGTATAACCTACCAATACCATTGCTATAACTAGTATTTACCATTTAGATCACGTGTTTGTCATACTTGTTTCAAAATTAAGAACAGATGAGCAATAAGTTACATTATCTAAGAATTAAAAAAATATTTATTTACTTTGAGAGAGAGGGAGAGTGTGCTGGGGACGAGCAGAGAGTGAGGGAGAGAGAGAATCTGAAGCAGGCTCTGTGCTGTCAACACAGAGCCCGACTTGGAGCTCGATCCCATGACTGTGAGATCATGACTGGGACCAAAACCGAGAGTTGGACACTCAACCAACCGAGCCCCCCAGATGCCCCAAACCTTGCCCTTCTTACAGAGATTCCACTGATTTTCTTGAATAAGTGTTTATTGGATTATTGCAAGCCTATGGTTAATTTCCAGTTATGAGAAATTTGATTTTGGCATTTTTTCTTCCGTGTTCTTGCTGCTTTTATGGAGGAAAGAATTTTTGTCAGTCCTTACTCTGCCATTCTGAAATTATTTCTATTCTCTGAAGTTACTGTCAGGTTTTATCCTCTTTATATGTGTTTCTCTCAGGTTGTTTTTTCCCCTTTCTCCTTGATTTAGATTTCATCTTTACGTTGGTATTTCCTCCCAAATATTGCTTTTTCTTATGTTTAAGAGTTGGGGACAAAAGTGCTTATTAGAAACTCTGAGTGTTTGTGTTTGCTCTTTGAGCTGTGATCTTCACTGTAGGGTTGCCTGGCTGGGTACTTGGAATGGATACGTATAGAATTCTCCTGCCTGCCCCAACTAACGTAACAAGAGGTAGAAAGTAGAAAACCTGATAGAACCAGTGTCAAAATTCCAGGCTGTATTGCTTAACCAATAAGCAAAAAGAAACATCCAAGGAGCAAATAATTTCAGTCTTAGTGAACTCTGACAGGGAATGGAATTATCTTGATAACATACCAAACTGATAAATCTTTAACATTTCAAACATTTATTTATTTATTTATTATTTATTATTTTTTATTATTTTAAATGTTTTTTAAAATTTATTTCTGAGAGAGAGAGAGAGAGACAGTGTGGGCAGGGGAGGGTCAGAGAGCGAGGGAGACACAGAATCTGAAGCAGTCTCCAGGCTCTGAGCTAGCTGTTAGTACAGAGCCCGATGGAGGGCTCGAACCCACGAACTGTGAGATCATGACCTGAGCCAAAGTCAGATGCTTAACTGACTAAGCCACCCAGGTGCCCCTATTTATTAGTTTTTAGAGAGAGCGGCATGTGAGAAAGGGAGGGGGCAGAGACAGAGAGAGACAGAGAGAGAGAGACAGTGAGACAGAGAGAGAGGAGAGAGAGAGAGAGAGAGAGAGAGAGAGAGAGAATCTTAAATAGGTTCTATGCTCAGCACAGAGCCCGACTCAGGGCTTGATCCTATGACCCTGGGATCATGACCTGAGCTGAAATCAAGAGTCAGAACTCAACAACTAAGCCACCCAGGTGCCCCCCATTTTTTAAAAGTAGGCTCCACATTAGATGTGGGGCTTGAACTCACGACCCGTAGGTCAAGAGTCATGTGCCCTACTGGTTGAGCCAGCTAGGCACCCCCCAAAAACTGATAAATCATGATGCTAAATTGACAAAGATGCAAGAAAAGATAATTATAGCCAGTCTCACTAATGAATATACATACAAAAGTGTTATATAAAATATTAGCCAACTCAATGCAGCAAAATATAACAGATATAGTAATAAAAGTCTTTATGCAATAAATGCCAAGTGAGTTTAACTTAGAAAATTAATCAATGTAATCGTAAATTAATATAACCCCTTCACTATGTAATATAAGTTTCTTGGATATGTAAATAGAATTCCTTTAAAATCTATACTATATGAGGAAAGCAGTTTTTAAAATAACAACTATGTTTTTATATCCATATCCGAGAATATATTGTAATTGTCACATAATAGTAACTATTTGACCTCTGCATTAAAACTGATTGTTAGGTCAGAATTTCATCTACATCTTGTAAGACTTTTATTTAAAGGCTATTTTAACATATTTAACATTTAATATAGGTCAAGTATCATAAAGTTAAAATCTCACCAATAAATATAATAAGCCCTAACTGATCCGTCATTGATTTTCCAGTTGTTCCTTTTTATAGTATTAAATTGAAACTGTCATGGAATGATGGACATCCTTTTTGTTTAGTGTAATGAAATAATTGCATTTTGTCTTTCTGTACTGTTTATCGATAGGATGGGAATCACAAGGCATATTTTCTCATAAATAAATCTCATGAGACTTCTTGAATACTTTAGTTTCTCTGCTTTATTTAATACATTTTGTTTGAAATAATTGCCATCAACTAGGATATAAGCATTTTTTACTTTTTGTTTTTATTTCAAATTATTTGGTTTACTTTGTGATTAACCTTGTAAATGGTTGTTTATTCATTTAAAAATACGCAAAGTACTTTGTGTGGACGATAGAAAGTTAGAAATTATGTGTCAATCAAGAGGGCATATGATTTAACAGTGAATTTGGATTAATGCTGGTAGTATTGACTGCTTGAAGGAGGGGGACCTATCCTGCAGAATAATAATAGTATCTCAGACTAGTATAATGCTTAATGGTGTGAAAAGTACTATCGTATGTGAAGGTACTGTTATGACGAAATTAGATTATATATGGCCATATATAAACCCATTTATTCCTGAATCCATCCAGAGCATCATTCAAAACTATGAGTGCTATCTGCTAGTTGCAGGCCGTGCTGGCACACTTTTGCTCTGGTATCCAGCTTTGCTTTTATCTGTGATAGTTTAAGGATTGACAGTATGTAAGTAGATGAATTTCTGTACGTGAAGACGTTTCCATTACCTGAAGAAAATAAGAGTTCATGTGTATTTGGTTACAGAGTAGTAATCCCATGAATGAGGGGGTTTGGAAAGAAGAATTAAATTACGTTTTGTTCTTCATCCTTTGTGGACTGTACTGCTGGGTGCTTTTCAAATTAGAATCTTTTATAGAGAATTGTATTTGATGCTTGTGACATTTTCTCTCAGACTCTGATGACACCCTTTGAGTGGCTAGTAATACTTGAAATCATAATAAGAAATACTTGTACATGTGTCTGAATAAGATTGTGCTGGTGGGGGGAAAGTGGGAGAGAAGCCTTTGTCAGAGATCTACCTCAGTGGGAATGATGAATCTAGACGTGTTATTGTGGAAAATACCTTTGATACGTGTGTTACTTTATGTTTGAACTCTCATAAAATTCACCTCTGTCTGATTTCTGAATTCAGTTGGAAAAGGAGATGGAGAGATTTAGGTAGAAGACTACCTGATGTTCTCTTTCTTTCAATAATACAGCAAAGAGTTAAAAAGTTGAAAGCTGAAGGAAACGAAACACAGCCACCTAGTGGATGCAGCTTTAAGAGCTATGACCACAGTTACAGTACCGTGAGCTCACATAAAAATCTCGCAAGGGTCATTATTAAGCATTCAAGCTAATATTTCTTATCACACAAAGGGGCAATGTACATTTGTATTACAAAATATTTTAAAATTTTAATGAGGGGGAGAACATATATGGTGGTTGGACTACAGCATTATGTAAATAACCTCAGAGGTCAATTGAACTAGCATAACATTATAGAGAACTGTATACATTTTCAACTACAACATTTATTAATCAGATTTTTAAAATTGTAAATTTCCAGTAGTGTGCTTTGACCATGTGTATATTCTGAAACATTGCTGGAATATCTAGACCCCTCTTGCCTATAAGAGCCAGTGTCTATAAGACCCTTGAAAAATATGGATCCTTGAACTTCATCCACTTACCTGTGGCTCTTTTTTAATATGTTAGAAATTTTTTTGGAGCTTTTGGACAATTTGAAAAAACTTAGAGATGAACTGTGTCTCTTAGAAATATGTGAAAAAATTAAAAAGTTAAGTATTTTAAGAACACCTTGTAAATACATATAACATAGAAAATACGGGTAATCGACTATTTGTGTTATGAGTAAGGCTACAGTAGACTACAGTTAACAGTAGGCTATTGGTCCTTAATTTTGCAGAGTCACAAGTCATATACAGATTTTTCGACTGTGCATGGGTCAGTGCAGGGTCTTATGTTGTTTGAGGGTCTCTCGTATAAATTAACCTGTTGTGGTTAAAGCACAGATTTAGTTACTTCTTCTATAAAATAAATTTTTGTCATAGTTGACTAATAAACTTAAATGAATTATTTTTCAGGAGCAAGATAATGCTGTACAAAATATGCACAAGAAGGTAGAGAAATTAGAAGCTGAACACATGGACTGCTCTGACCTTTTACGGCGACAAACGAGTGAGCTTGAATTTAGCACCCAACGAGAAGAACGTCTTAGAAAAGAGTTTGAGGTATATTTTCCTCATTCTTTTAAACCGTATATATGTTGGGGCATCTGGGTAGTTTGGCTGGTAGGGCGTGTGACTCTTGATTTTAGCTCAGGTCATGATCCTAGGGTCATGAGATCAAGCCCTGTGTCAGGCTCGGTGCTGAGCATGGAGCCTCCTTAAGATTCTCTCTCTCCCTCTGCCCCACTCCCCTGCTCCTGTGCTCAGTCTCTAAAATAAAAATGAAAACAAACAAACAAACATATATATGTTATCCAGTCAGTAATTTAAGATCAGAGAAAATTTTACTCTGTAATAAAATATAAAACTAATTTTTTCGAGGCGCCTGGGTGGCTTAGTCGGTTGAGTGTCCAACTTCGGCTCAGGTCATGATCTCACCGCTTGTGGGTTCAAGCTCCATGTTGGGTTTCGTGCTGACAGCTCAGAGACTGGATCCTGCTTTGGATTCTGTGTCTCCCCCTCTCTCTGCCCCTCTCATGCTCATGCAGTCTCTCTCTGTTTCTCAATAATAAATAAATGTTTAAAAAATTAAAAAAAAATCCTAATTTTTGCAGCATTTTTTTATATTGAATATTTGGATTCTTTGAAAACTTTGTATCTGAGTAAATTATATTTGCCCCTAATTTTTAAAAACTATCCATTTTGAACAGTGCTTATGGAATATTTGGAAAATTTGAGGGTAATTGTTTAAATTATAAGGTTGAGGAAGCAACACAGGAAAGGATTTTGCACACATACCACTAAGTTCTAATTTTGTAGTTTGAATCCTGTACCAGCTGCATGGTTTTGTGGGTAAGACGTAAATGGGAAAGAAGCATCAATTTACATATGAAAAATGTGATTTTTATGAGAGAATGATGCTGATGGTCAATTTAATTAATTTTGAGAGAAATCTATGTGTTCATTCTTCCTTTTTAAAATTTCCTTTTGGGGCACCTGGGTGGCTTAGTCGGTTAAGCGTCCGACTTTCGCTTAGGTCATGATCTCGCGGTTCGTGGGTTCGAGCCCCGCGTCGGGCTCTGTGCTGACTGCCAGCTCAGAGCCTGGAGCCTGTTTCAGTCTGTGACTCCCTCTCTCTCTGACCCTCCGCTGCTCACGCTGTCTCTCTCTCTCTCCTAGAAATAAATAAAAATATTTAAAAAAAAAATAAAATTTCCTTTTGTTGTTTGGGAAATGAAGTATTTCAATAGATAAAGAAGTTTTGTTTTAAACATAATTTATAATTGTTATTAGGTAAATAAACATTTATGAAGTGAATCCAATGATAAAATGCTAGAGATGTTCTGGTTAAACTCACTGCTGTCATTTAACATTTTTCTGGAAATTTCAGCCAAAGAGGTATATGATGGAAGGACAACAATAAGAAATTATTGTTGTGGGAAAGGAGGTGTGTCTCTTATTATTTTCAGATGATACAGTTATACCCTAAATAATCAAGAAAATCAACTTTAGAATTATTAATACTAGTAAAAACATTCAGTAAGGAGGCCGGAAAGAAAATAATATGTGACACTTGTATTTACATTCTTACATAGCAGCAATAATCAGAGAATACAATATTTAAAATATTTAAGAAGTTTTCTTCACAGGAATATAATCAACTACAAGCACCTTAAAATCTACAAAATTTAGCTGAGAGTTTTCAAGAAAATGGTAAGACATTTTGGGGATGCTCAATCCTGTAACAATATGAATCCTCCCTGGATTTTATTATGGGTTAAAACAGTTCCAATAAAAAATTCAGTGAAATTATTTTGGGAAGACAGATTCGGAAATTCATGTTGAAGACTAAGGAGCTACACAAAAGTTTCTAAAGCACTTCGATAAGAGTGATGAGCTGGGGCTCACTGTTTCAGAGTTAATACATGCTCTAAAGCTTTAGTAATGTATCAGTTGTGGTGTTTTGGTTGTATGCAATAGAAAGCAACTTTGGTTAACTTAAATAGGGAATTCAGTGAAGAATATGGTAATCATATTCACAGAATCAGGATGAAACCTAGGGAGTTAGGCTTCAAAATGAATCTCAGAGCGTTTCTAGAAGGCTTGGGAACAGAAATGATGGATGAAACTGGGATGAATTAGTATCCTCAATTTTTATTTTATCAATAACAATTTGGTATCATTCCTTTTGTACCTTTATTTAGGATTCAAATTCCAGAGAGAAAATATTTGATTGAAAGAGGGAGCTTGCTCCAAATAAATCTCTCTCAGTTCTACTAAAAATAAAGCCTAGGGGTGCCTGGGTGACTCAGTTGGTTAAGCATCCGATTCTTGATTTTGGCTCAGGTCATGATCGTGGTTGGTAGGTTTGAGCCCTGTGTTGGGCTCTGCATTGATATCACAGAGCCTGCCTGGGAGTCTCTCTCTCTCTCTCTCTCTCTCTCAAAATAAATAAACTTAAAAAAAAAGCCACAGAGCGCCTACTTGGTTAAGCAGGGACTCCAGCTCAGGTCATGATCTTATAGTTCACGAGTTCAAGTCCTGCATGATTGGTGTCTTCCTGTCTCTCTGCCCCTCCTCTACTTGCACTCTTATCTTTCTCTCTCTCTCTCTCTCAAAAAAAAAAAAAATAAATAAAAAAATAAAGCCCCCAAAAGAAATTTTTATAAAGAAAATTAGGGTTCTGGTACCAAAAGAAGGGGAAAAGAGATTGTTGAGTGGCCAAAAAGTATGCTAACTCTAAGAGCAAACTTTAAATGGCACAGAATTGAAAGGCCAATAGTAGACTTACTGAATATATATAAAATCTAGTATCTTAACATACCATTTTAAATCAGTGAGGATAGGAAAGATTATTCAGTGGGTCATGTTGAAACAATTGGTTACCTATTTGGGACAAAATAAAATTAGATTCCTATCTTACATTGTATTCTGAAATAAGTTCCACTTGGATTAAGAAAGAGTAAAATATTAAACGCTGATAAACTAAGAAGAAGAAAATTTAAGTTCTTTTGCTCTCTGATTGCAGTATGACTTACTACTAATCATAAAAGCAAAGGAACAAAATCGTAAAGGAATAGATTTATAGCTTTGACTATGAAAAATTAAAGTCGTATACAGTAAAACCTTGGTTTATGAGCATAATTTGTTTTGGAAACATGCTTGTAATCCAAAGCATTTATTTATCAAAGCGAATTTCCCCATAAGAAATAATGGAAACTCAGATGATTTATTCCATAGCTCCAAAATATTCATATAAAAATGATTACAATACTGTAATATAATACAAAATAAAAAAATACAAAATATAAAGAGAAATAAATTAACCTACAATTACCTTTGAAAGCCTTAGTGGCTGGTGTGAGTGAGACAAAAGAGAGGAGGGTTATTGTGTAGGACGACTTTCATGGTCACTAATGGAATCACTGCTGTCTATTGGCTTGTCCTATGGACCTTTGTATATGCTCACATGGATGTTGACTACTGTACAGTATAAATAAACTCTTGTCGTCTACTCTATTTAATGTAACTGGTAATAAGGCTGCAGAAGAAAGCGTCCATATCCGCAGGCAGCCTGACCTAGAATGAGGCAAAGCATTCCTAAGCTTCCTCTTGAATGGAAAAGCAAAGGACAGTCCATAGGTGCTTTGAAGTGACAAAAAATACAGTAGTGCCAGTTGTGGGCACTTTTCAACGTTCTGAAAAATCACCAATTTCTGCTAAACACCGAAGCCTGAGATCAGATCAGGCATTTCAGCATGGGAGATGATCACCCACAATCCTGCAGTGAATGAGAGAGAGAGAGAGAGAGAACCACCACTGGCTTAGTTGTGATCATGTGAGTTTTGGCATCAAGTACTACTCCTATTGCAAGACATCGCTCGTTTATCAGGTTAAAATTTATTAGAAATGTTTGCTCATCTTGTGGAACACTCGCAGAACAAGTTACTTGCAATCCAGCGTTTTACCATATAAGTAAATTGTCCACTTCAAATAAGGTAAAAAGACAAACAAATGAGAAAAATACTTACAGGAAAGGGTAAATATAACTCTGTCTCTGTATCTCTCTATGTAAATCCCACACTCTTGATGAGAAAAAAGGAGAAAACCTTTACGAAAAAAAAAATCTTCCAAGGACATTGGGGAAGATGTGAAAGATGTTCAGATGGAAAACAAACACATGAAAAATTCTAAATCTCACCATGATGTAAGAAAGGCTATAATACTCAAAATGCTAAGATTAAAGAAAAAGATAGCACCTGGTGTTGCCAAGGTATACCTTGCTGGTGGGACTTGGAAAGGTATAAAGCCTTGAAGGGGGTACATTTGTCGGTGATCCTTTGCTCATTCTCATCATCCCTATCTGTAAGATTTCTTGGCCCTCTGTTTCTTTCAAAAATTTTTTTACATGGAAAGCTTTAAACAGATTTTAAAAAGTGAAGAGAATAGTATAATGAACCTAATGTACTGGTCACCAGCTTCAACAATGACTTACATATGGCCATTATTTTATCATTTATACCCCACTTGCTTTCCCCCTTCCTATTAAAGTGAAATGAATCCCAGGTATCATATTATTTTAACCAAAAATATTTCATTATGACTAAAAAATAAGGGGTCTTTATTTATAGTTACATTATGAATATCAAGTCTAAATCGACAGTGATTACTCAATACAGTCAAATATCCAGGCATTATTCACATTTCAATTTGCTTCATAAACAACGTAAATGTGTGTAACTCTGGGACTTAAGTCAGAGTTCCTGTTAGGTCTATACATTACAATTGGTTGATATGTTTTGTGAATCTCTCTTAATCTAAAGATTCTCCATCTGTAATTTTTTTTTGTTCCTTGTATTTGTATATTCTCAGAATTATTTGTGGTATTGAGTTCCCACTGACTCTGCAGTTACAGAACATCAAACAAACAATGTTTCTTTGTATGGATCTTTTTTATTCAATATGCAGGGCATGCTGACCATTTTAGTTAGGAAACTCATGCCCTTCATTTTTAGGAATCCTCATGTGTTATTTCCTCATAATTTTTACCTCAGGTTTTTTTTTTTTTTTTTTCTGTTCTCTCTTTCTCAGGCTTTTATTATTAAAATGTTAGGGGAATCTGGGTGGCTCAGTTGGTTAGGCGTCCGACTTCGGCTCAGGTCATGATCTCACAGCTCATGGGTTTGAGCCTCGTGTTGGACTCTGTGCTGACAACTCAAAACCTGAAGCCTCCTTCTGATTCTGTGCCTCTCTCTCTGCCCCTCTCCCACTCGTGGTCTCTCTTTCAAAAATAAATAAACATAAAAAATATTAAAAAAATCAAATGTTAGACAAACTGGATTGATGTTTTACTTTTTTTTTTTTTTTTTTTACCTTTCTATTGTCTTTGTCTTTTAGTTATGGTGGCTTCTTGAGAGACTTACTTGACTTTACTTTCTAATCTTCTAATTGAATATTTTCCGTTTTATTTTTAATTTCTGAGAGTTCTTGTTCTCTGTACCATTTTTATAGCATCCTGTTCCTATGACTACTGTATTCATTTGTTTAGTCAGTAGGTATTTATAGAGAGTTTTAGGCACACTTCAGGGTGCTTGAGGCATAGCAGTGAACAAAGTCTCTTCCTTCTTGAAGCTGACACTCTAGTCAGGGAGAATCACACATTAGATGAAACAAAACATGATAAGCCATGTGGAGAGTAATAAAGCAGACCAGGGGAAGAAATGAGTGATGGGACAGGACAGTTACCCTTTTAGGATAATGTTCATGGAAGGCTGACTTGATAAGATGGCATTTGAGTAGAGACCTAAAGAAAGGCAGGGGCAGCCATGTAGATATCTGGACGAAGAGTATTCGGGGTAGAAGGAAGTACAAAGGCCATGAGATGTGAGTGTGCTTGGAATGTTTGAGGAATAGCAAGTAGGTCAATGGGACTGACATGGATAGGCCAGCAGGATATACAGAAGGGTAGGCAGATTTTCTAGTCTTGACAGCCTTCTATAATTCATTGTAAGAACTGTGGCTTTTGTCTGAGTGAGATGAAAGCCCTTGGGAGGTTTTGAGCAGAGGCCTGATCTGCCCTGTCAGATTTGTTGGAAAAGCATCATTCTTTATACTCTCTGGAGAATAGGTTGTTAAGAGACTAGTTAGGACACTATTAAAGTTACCTAGGTGAGATATATCATGTAGTGGAGGGGGTTGGATTTGTATGTATTTTGGATGATTTGCCAGTTAATTTGCCAGTTAATTGCATCTGGCTTGTGAGAAAAAAAGAGGGGGTAAAGGAGAATGCCAAAGATTCTGGCATGAGCAAACAAGTGAATGTCATTTCCATTTTCCTATAACTGGCAAAGAATGCACGTGGAGTAGATTTAGGAGCGGTCAGGATTTTGCTTTTAGGTATGTGAAATTGGCATGCCTGGTAGACATCAACGTGGAGATGTTGAGTAGACAGTTCAGTAGAAGTATGGGGCTTAGGGAAGCCTTGTTATAGGATGATAAGGAATTATGGTAAATATTACATTGTGAAACTTTGAATGTTATAATCTGTAGGACTTCTCTCTGTGTTTTAGTAGCTTCTACAGAGTGCTCTGCTAGGGTGCTCTATAGTGGTTATAAAATGGAAGGACATGGAGAGAAAATTTGCACATCATACTGTTCAGCACACAGACTTTCCCCTGGTTTTAGCCTTGTGTACTCCCCTCCACACCCCCTCCCTGTGAATTCCTATGTCCAGCCTCTGGTTCAGATTCACACTCTCTAGATGATAAACCTCAGGTGTGTCTAGTGGTTAGGGAGGGGTAGTTGTTTGCCTACTTGGGGTGGATATGGGTGTCTGGAGGTTAAAGTTCTAATACTGATGATATTTAAAAAAATCTTTATTGAGATATAATTTACATGCTATAAATTCACCCGTTTATAGTACACCGTTCAGTGATTTTCAGCATATTCATAGAGTTGTGCAACTATCACCACAATCAACTTTAGAACGTATGTACAGGGCATCTGAGTGGCTCAGTCAGATGAACATCCGACTCTTGATTGCAGCTCAGGTCATGATCCCAGGATCGTGGGATCAAGCCCCACGTTGGGCACCATGCTGAGTGTGGAGCCTGATTAAGATTCTCTCTCTCTCTCTCTCTCTCTCTCTCTCTCTCCTTCTGTCCCTTTCCCCTGTTCACATGCTGTCTCCCCCTCCGCAAAAGGAATGTTTCTACTTCTTCAAGAAAAAACCCCATTCCTGTTAGCCAGGATTCTCCTATTCCTCTCTCTCTCTCAGTGCTAAGCAACTGCTACTCTGCTTTCTATCTCTATTTGCTGATTCTGGACATTTCCTATTAATATTATCATGCAATTTGTAGTCTTTTGTGATTTTTCACTTAGTGTGATGTTTCCACGATTCATCCATGTTGTATCATGTATCAGTACTTCATTCCTTTTTATTACTGAATAATATCCCATCGTATTATATACCACATTTTGTGTATTCATTTCTCAGTTGATAGGCATTTGTTTTGTTTTCACTTTTTAGTTATTATGTATAATGCCTTTATGAACATGTTTTCAGTTTTCTTGGGTATATACCTAGAAGTGGAGTTGCTGGTTAACTCTGTATTCTATTTTTTGAGGACAGTGGCACTATTTTGCACAGTGGTGGCACCATTTTACATTCCATCAGCAAATATGGGTTCCAGTTTCTTCAGATCCTCACCAGTACTTGTTATTATCAGTCTTTTTGATGAAAGCCATGGTGGTTGGTGTGTAATGGAATGTTATTTTGGTCTTGGTTTGCATTTCTCTAATGACTAGTGATATTGAATGCTGCTTCGTGTGCTTGTTGGCCATTTGTATGTTATTGGAGAAATTTCTATTAATAGTCTATTTTATTTATTTTTATTATTTTTTAGTTTATTCATTTTTTTGTTTTTAATTTTTTTAATGTTTATTAATTTTTAATAGAGAGACAGAACATGAGCAGAGGAGGGGGAGAGAGAGAGGGAGACACAGAATCTGAAGCATCCTCCAGGCTCTGAGCTAGCTGTCAGGACGGAAACCCACACGGGGTTCAAACTCACAAAACCGCAAGATCATGACCTGAGCTGAAGTCAGATGCTTAACTGACTGAGCCACCTAGGTGCCCCTCATTGTCCATTTTAATGGGTTATCTGTACTGTACAAATGTAAGATGTTAATAATAAGGGACACTTGGTGTGGGGTGTATAGGAACTCTCAATAATAATGCTACGTGTGAACTCGGCAAAGATAAAATTACTCACACGTGGTCTAATTTTATGTAAAGTTAGGGAACAAATAAAAAATGAGATAATATCCTCAATAATATTTTAGGTTATTTATCACTTATGATGAATGGTTTTTTCAGGCCAATTAATTCAGGAATGTATCATATTTTAATCATCATTTAAAAATATTGTATGGTTTATGGATGGCTTATTAAAAGATTAGAATAGAGTCTGAATATGGTTAGAATTAAAAAAAAAAACAACTCATTTAGAAGTCACTTTAGGAAGCACCTGGCTGGTTCTTGATCTCAGAAGAACACACGACTCTTGATCTCGGGCTTGTGAGTTTGAGTCCCACACTGGTGTAGAGCTTACTTAAATAAGTAAACTGAAAAAAAAAAAAGTCACTTTAGAATGCTATAAAACCTTGGGCGCCTGGGTGGCTCAGTTGATTACGTGTCCGACTTTGGCTCAGGTCATGATCTCACGGTTCGTGGGTTTGAACCCTCTGTTGGGCTCTGTGCTGACAGCTAGCTCAGAGCCTGGAGCCTGCTTCAGATCTCCCTCTTTCTCTCTGACCCTCCCCTGCTCACGCTGCCTCTCTCTCTCCCTCTCAGAAATAAATTAAAACAACATTAAGTTTTTTTTTTTTTTAAAAGGATGCTATAAAACTCTATGATCGTCACTGAAAACATTCTAATTGCCTTATAGGTGTGAAGAAGTACTAGATAACAGTGATTTCTGTGTTTATTTAAAATTATTTTTTGTTGTTATAACATATAACATATATATAACATTCTTATAAAGCCTGTTTTGACTGAATTGAGGGAATGTCTAATGCCTAAACTTTAGGATTTATTTTTGGATAACTCAGTATTGACTTTTCCTTGTAAAATTACTTGCCCCAGTTTCTTTTTTTATTGATTGATGTTGTAGACATAAAATTGTTTTAGAGTAGCTTTACTTTGTGGTTTTTCTTAGCTACACTGTAATTACTTTTGGTAATACTAGGTCTCTGCTTTTGGAGAATTTGAAGCTTTCAAGGGTAGTCCAGATTGTCTCAATTTTTATTCTATTTATAAGAATTTTATAAGTGGACAATGTAGTCACCTGACTGATCTACAATTCTTCATATTTAAACATTTTAAATTTAAAAATTTTTAAGTTTTGCTTTATACGGGCACCTGGTGGCTCAGTTGGTAGAGTGTCTGACTCTCGATCTTGGCTCAGGTCATGATCTCGTAGCTTGTGAGTTTGAGCCCCACATCTGGTCCTGTGCTGATGGTACGTAGCCTGCTTGGGATTCTGTCTCCCTTTCTCTCTGTCCTTCCCCAGCTTGTGCGTGCACACTCTTGGTCTCTCTCTCTCTCTCAAAATAAATAAAAAAATATTTAAATGAATATACTTTATCTCGACTCTTGGCCAGATGATGACATAATGAAGGAAAAGTTAAAGTTCTAGAGAGCATTTTATGCTACTTTTATATTCACTTGTGGAGACATTAACTATTAGTAATTCTAGGGACTTAAGTAATTGTCAGTGGTAGTTTTAAAAAAAAAGGATTACTATAAGATTCATGAAATATGAGGATTAATATAAAAATAAATGAGATGATGTTAATAAAGATAATAAAGAGGGAAATTGTTAACATTTTACTTTACTAGAACATAGTATTTAATGTTAGTAACGTTAAATTAGACTAAAGCAACTAATACAACAGATGTGTAGCCTAATCAATGTTGTAAATTTTAGTGAAGCTTTTTAACAGTTGCATTTCATAAAATGGTGGTTTCTTAATGTGCATGGACCAAAGCAGTTTATATCTATATATATATATACACAAATATATATATATAATTTGCATTAAAAATCTGATAAACTATATACCACTTTGTGTCTTAATCATCTTAACATGGATCAATGGTTTCTGAGATTTAAAAAAGAGAGCAAACTCCCAATCCAATTTTATAAATGTGGTGCTAGATACCGCTGAACCAAGGGAAGAGTGAACTGGAAAAAGAAATATCTGTGGCTTTTATAAACCTCTTTACAACTAGGGGAGGGTTTTTTTTTTTTTATCATGGGAAATAAACTTAACTCAATAAGAAAAGAGAAAAGAGAAGATGCAAACCTAATAGAGAACTGAGCAGTCTTGTGAAGATTACAGTGGAGTGAGAACAGCCTGCAAATAAATTCTGAATTGCCTCTGTCAGTCATATTCTATGTTATAGTTACAGAAAGCAGGGTAGAGTATAGTAGCTTCTTTCTCTGTATGTGTACTATACTCAAGTGAAAAAGGTAATGAAAAATGAATCTTACCTTTCCTATTGTCTGTGAAGCCAACATTATCTGATTTCACTTTTTAAAGGCATCATGTGTTTGTAGGAAGGATTTTTAAACACCTGTTTGTGTTCATTATAATTATAAGGTAATTAAAGTAAATGATGAAATCACCTGGGTTATGTAATTGTGCTTAGAAGCATTATATATTTTTGTATTTATGTTCATAATGGACTTTAAAATTGGGAGTTTATTAACAAATTTATTGGATACTGAAGTTTTTGTTGCCAGGAAAGGTAAAGATGATTTTTAGAGATGCTAAATTAATTTATGACCAGAATCTGTATTGTATCAATTCTGTTCCTGAAATTTGTTATTTTCATTTTTTGTGGTTTCTTTTATTATATGTAAAAGTAATAAAAGCTCTTTTTTTCCATTAAACTGTTTACAGTCTGAATGATAGACTTCATTATTCCCTCCCGGTGAATACAAATGTGTGGTAGTCATTGGCTTGCTTTCCTCTGTCTGTTCTGAAACTGTTCAGTCCCTGATTGTTGCTGCCCCCAGTGACGAGCTTTGTGTTCCCTCTCTGAAAACTTCACAGTTAACCACGGTCCAGATGATGGGCATGGATGGAGGGCTCTGAATATTGGTACATTCGCCTATTTCTTGAAACTGCTGTGTAATTTTACTTTTATTTTTATTTATGTATGTGTTTATCTATTTACTTTAAGTTTATTTATTTTGAGAGAGAGAGAAAGCACGAGTGGGTAGTGGAAGAGAGAGAGGGAGAGAGAGACACTCAAGCAGGCTCTGCACTGATGGTGCAGGGCTTGAACCCATGAACTGTGAGATCATGACCTGAGCTGAAGTTGGGTGTTTAACCAACTGAGCCACCCAGGCACTCCTGTTGATGTTTATTTTTAAATTAAATTAGATTAAATTAATTAGATTAAATTAGCTTGAACTCACGATCCCAAGGTCAAGAGCCGCATGTCTACTGATTGTGATAGCCAGGCACCCCTGGGATAGTAAAGGACTCAGATTTTCTTTGTTACAGTCCTTCAGTATTTGACTCAGTTTAAGTGATAGGGTATTATGGTGCCTCTGTTATTCAAATACTTTCAAATAGTTAGAGATTTTGATCCTTTAAGGTTTTTTTTTTTTAATAATAAAAAATACTTTGAGATCTTCACTTTAAAGCCTCAAAGTACAGGGGTGTCGGGGTGGCTCAGTCAGTTAAGTGTCCAGCTCCGGTCATGATCTCATTGTTGTGAGATCGACTGTGGGACTTGTGCTGGGTATGAGCCTGTGTAAGATTCCTTCTCTCCCTCTCTGCCCCTCTCCCTCACACACACACACACACACACACACACACACACACTCTCTCTCTCTCTCTCTCTCTCTCTCTCTTTTTCTCTCAAAAAAAAAAAAAGTCTCAAAGTATAATAACTACTTCTGCTCCACCCCAGGAAGAAATAAGTTTTGTAGTTAATTGTTTACACACACATATGAAAAATTATTTGCAGTCACTAAAATATAACAAAATACACTTACCCTTAAAATATCGATTAATCAGTCTGTGATGATTCAGTTCCTTAGAATTATCTTTTTGAAGATGAACTATTACTCATTTGGTTACTGTGAACGTGTCCATTAATGGGAAATACCAGGTGATAACATCTGGAAAAAGAGTTCAATAAATAGCCACTTTCTATTTATACAGCTGTTGACATTCTGGCATAAACCTTGTGCAACTGTTTTGGAAACGGTGCTATATACCGTTCTACTGAGAAGTCTCTAGTATGCACTTTTGTGACATTTCCTCTCCTAAGTTGTCTTGTTCATTTTAGTGAGCTAAATTTAGTGTATCAGAGTTTTGCTGCTTGACTAATTCCTTTAAGTTCACTGTGATCCTATGAGCTACTTATATTCTATTTGAGGAGGAAGTAATGTAGTAGGAGCTTTTTTTTTTTGCTCAGCCTTTCAGCAGTGTACACATCTGTTTTCATAACTTTTGTGAAACTTTTGGAACAGACCCATGGAAGCCGCATGAGCAGATGTGGTGCAGAGAACAAATGTGGTCTGGAAATGTTTGGTTAGTTCTGCTGCTGAATTGGAGTTGGCGGCTCATATGCTGTGTTATGATAAAATAACATGTACCAGGGGGTTGAACAGGAGACGTCCTTCTCTAAACTACCTTCTTCAGACAACAAACATTCACTTGTTAGAAGTGAAGTAGATTATCTAATTGGGCTGAACATGATTGAATGAGATATAAATAATAAAATAATGAAATAGTTATGAATATATAGTATTTATTGAAATAAAAATCTCTTGGCAGTGTGTTGCAGTAGGAAGGGGCATGAAAATCAGCCAATAAATGATAAAATACATGCTCGTTTTGTGTTACATAAAGAACTCTGTGGTTCATAGTGTTAAGGAACAGACATAGGATAGTGTAGTGCTTGTATTATAGGCAAACCTATGTATGCTTAAATTGACTTGTGGTAAATGTGAATTTATGTTGGTTTTTGTATTTTAACCTGAATCCCGTTATGATTTCTGTCCTTGCTTTGTTGATTATGTTAGGACTGGATACTAATAGCCAGTTTATGATTGCACTGGTTTTCTTAGGCAGTATTATTGGAAAAAAAAAAATTTTGTGAACAGCACATTGATGTTCCTCTAGCACCATCTGCTGGATATAAGAATTAATTCACTAGGCTAGGAGATTAAAAAAAATATTTATCAGGAGGGCTTTAATTTAATTGTGTCTATCAACAAAGTCCATTCTTCGAAGTTTGTTTAAATCTTTGAAGATTTTTTTCTGTCCTCACTGATTAATTGATAGTGTTAGTAATAACAGTTGATAAAGTTGTTTTCTTCTGGACATTCATTAAAAGCAGGAAGGTATGAAAATAAAGATGTGATCTCTGGCTTATTATTTCAACCCATTTAGTTTTGGTCTAGGCAGGAATAACAGAACCTCTCCTTGACTTTTGGAATGAAAATCAGATGATTAATTAGTATGACATAACATATACATAAGAAATGAAAAAGAAGACTTGAATTGTAGATTCTTTTATCGTAGAATCACTGAATATTCTGCATTTTAATAAAATATAAGACTATTATCTTGATAATAGAAGCTTATGAATATGATTTTTGGAGTCTGAAAAGAAGTTAACTTTGTTAGACTGGTTTCTTCCCTCTATCTGTCTTTATTAACTTTTTTCTTATTCTAATTTTTTGTTCTCGGTGCCTAAGGGCTCTTTTCTTGTGACTGGTTAGACTTCTTCTGACTTGCAGAATCTAAAATGAGCATTTTGTAGGGTTTACGTTAAAAAAAAATTTTTTTTTAGGGGCACCTGGGTGGCCCAGGCCAGTGAGCAGTGACCAACTCTTGTTCAGGTCATGATCTCACGGTTCGTGGGTTCGAGCCCCGCGTCGGGCTCTGTGCTGACTGCCAGCTCAGAGCCTGGAGCCTGTTTCAGTCTGTGACTCCCTCTCTCTCTGACCCTCCCCTGCTCACGCTGTCTCTCTCTCTCTCTCTCCTAGAAATAAATAAAACATTAAAAAAATAAGTAAAATATTAAGAAAATTAAAGAAAAAAAATTAAAACTAGGATTGGGACTACCTAGAGTAATGCTCATTTTAATCTGGCCAAATATAAGACTTTTTCTGCTTTGTATATATCATCCTTTATACCTAAAACCAATGAGGCTGCCTTGTTCTAAGGATCAAAGTCAGCATTTAGAGGGAACATTTTTCAGAAATTATGAAGCTTGACTTAGGTGGGTGTCACTTCTTTGATGTTGTCTTTGGTTCTTACACTCAGGATTCTTTTTATTTTTTGTTGAGATACATTTCACATAACATTCATCCTTTTAAAGTATACAATTAGTTTTTAGTATATTCACAAAGTTGTGCACTCTCTAATTCCAGAACATTCTCACCATTTCATGTCCATTAGCAATCACTGCTCGTTCCTCCTTCCCTCCCTAGCTACTGGCAACCACCTAACACACTTTCTATCCCTATGGATTTGCCTGTTCTGGAAATTTCATATAAATGAAGTCATACAATACATGGTCTCTTTGTGTCTGGTTTCTTTCATTTAACATTTTCAAGGTTTCTATACATTGTAGCATTAATTAATTAATGTAGCAAAAATTAATTAATTTTTTGGCTGAATAATATTCCTTTATAGGGATACATCATATTTTGTTTACCATTCATCAGTTGATGGACATATGAATTGTTTCTACCTTTTGGCAGTTATGAAAAATGCTGATATGAACATTTGTGTACAAGTTTTTGTTTGAAGATGTTTTAATTTCTCTGGGATATATACCCAGGAATGGAAATGCTGGATAATAATGGTGACTCTGTTTAACTTTTTAAGAAACTGAGAAGCCATTTTCCATAGTGGTGACACCAGTTCACATTCCCAATGGTAATTCATGAGGTTTCTAATGTCTCTACATCCTCACCAATGCTTGTTTTTTTCCACTTTAAAAATTACAGCTAGCCTTGTGTGCATGAGGATATATCTCTCTGTGATTTGGATGTGTATTTCCCTAATGACTAATAATGTTGGCCATAATTTGATATGCTTACTGGCCATTTTCATATCTTTTGGGGAAATGTCTATTCAAGCCCTTTACTAATTTTTTTAACTGTATTGTTTGTCTTTTTATTGTGACAGTTCTTTGTATATTCTGTTTAGAAGACTCTTTTTTTAAAAAAAATATTTTTATTTATTTTTAGGAGAAAGAGAGAGAGAGAGAGACAGCGTGAGCAGGGGAGTGTCAGAGAGAGAGGGAGATACAGACTCTGAAATGGGCTCCAGGCTCTGAGCTGGCAGTCAGCATAGAGCCCGACGTGGGGCTCCAACCCACCAACTGCGAGATCATGACCCAAGCGAAAGTCGGACGCTCAACCAACTAAGCCACCCAGGCGCCCCTGTTTACAAGACTCTTTAATTACATTTTTAAAATGTTTTATTTATTTCTGAGAGAGAGAGAGCCAGCGTGAGCAGGGGAGGGTCAGAGAGAGAGGGAGTCATAGAATTTGAAGCAGGCTCCAGGCTCTGAGCTGTCAGCACAGAACCCGACACGGGACTCGAACCCACAAACTGTGAGATTATGACCTGAGCCCAAGTCGGGTGCTTAACTGACTGAGCCACCCAGGCGGCCCCTGCTTATAAGACTATTAACAGATACATGATTTGTAAATATCTTCTGTCCTCCAGGTTGCCTTTCACTTTTTAATAATGTCTTTTGATGCTCAAAATTTAAAATTTTTATGAAGTCCAATTTATTATTTTTCTTTTGTTACTCATGCTTTTGGTATTGTATTTCAGAATCTGTTGCCAAATCTGAGGTCTTGAATTCTATGTTTTCTTCTAAGAGTTTTATGGTTTTAGTTCTTATATTTAGGGCATTGATCCATTTGAATTCATTTTTGTATATGATGTGAGGTAGGGGTCCACATTTATTATTTTAAATGTGTCTATCCCATTGCCTCAGCACTGCTTAATGAAAAAAAAATTCTTTTTTATAGAATGGTCTTGGCCTTCTTGTCAAAAATCAATTGACCATTGATGCATGGGTGTATTTATGGACTCTCAGTTCTTTTCTGTAGATCTATAGGTCTGTTCTTATACCAGCTCCACATTGTTTTGATTACTGTAGCTTTGTAGTAGTTTTGAATTCAGGAAATGTGAGTCTTCCAACTTTGCTCTTCCTTTTCAAGGTCATGTTAACTTTTCGAGAAGTGCTTTTGTAAAATTGTTTGGCTTTAATTCTGTGTCTTTCACTTATGATGGTGAAATTGCTTTTTCACATAATAGCTAATAGCATCCCATGGGACTAATGTTTGTTGTGAAACATGTTTTGAGACAGGTGGTAGTGAGTATGAAAGGAATATTTGCTTTGATATGTCTTACTATTTCGACAATATTGGTAGGAATTGACTGGTTTAAACTCCTGCCTTCCCACTGACTTTTTTTTGTTAGGAATGAATGGCTTAATTCATTTTAATGATCTTTTGTTGTCAAAATACAGTTTTGTTCGTAGATAATGTTATCAGCACCATGCTTCCCCACCATACTTACTTTGCTTTTGTTGCTGTTTTAAAAACTTTCTCAGTATGGAAATTTCATTCATACATGAAATTCGAGAGAATACTAAAATGAACTTCATGTGCCTATCACTCAGCTTCTAGAATGGTCAACTAATGGCCAACGTTATTTCATGATTATCAACTTTCCCTCATAACCCCCAGTTTATTATTATTAGTATTATTTTTAAAAGTTTGTTTGTTTATTTATTTATTTAGAGAGAGGTAGAGAGACAAATAGAGAATCCCAGCACTGTCAGTGTGGAGCCTAACACGGGGCTCAAATTCACAAACCGTGAGATCACGACCTGAGCCAAAACCATGAGTTGGTCACTTACCTGACTCAGCAACCCAGGCACCCCACCCCATTTTATTATTTTAAAGGAAATCCAGACATTATATAATTTCATCCATGAACACTTTAGTATCTATTTCAAAGAGATAGGAGTTAAAAAAATACCAATTATTAAAAAGTTAAAAAAAAAGAAGCTTTGTGCCCAATGTGGGCCTTGAATTCATGACTCTGAGATCAAGAGTTGCGTGCTCTACTGACTGAGCCAGCCAGTGCTATAAAACCAATTATTATTACACCTAAAAAAGTAATAATAACTCTTTTAGTTTTTTAAAGTTTATTTTTATTTATTTTGAGAGAGAGAGAGGGAGGGAGAGAGAGACAGAGAGAGAGAGAGAGAGAGACAGAGAGGGAGAAAGAGAATGGCAAATAGTTTCTGTGCTGACAGCCCAGCATGAGACTCCAACTCACGAACTGCAAGATCATGACCTAAACTGAAACCAAGAGTCGGTTGCTTAACTAACTGAGCTACCCAGGTGCCCTGAAAAGTTTTGCTTTGTGAAAGATGCTGTTAACAGAATGAAAAGACAAGCTGTAGACTTGGAGTAAATGTTCTGCAAATCACATATTCAGTAAATGACTTGTATCCAGATTGTATAGTGTACTCTCAAAACTCAATAATAAGAAAACAACCTAGTTAAAAAAATGGGGAAAAAAATCTGAGCAGATATTTCACCAAAGAAGATATACAGGTGGTAAGTAAATATGTGAGAAGATGCTCAATGTCATCAGTCATTAGGGAAATGCACACTGAAACTGAAATGGAACACCATTGCGTGCCTATTGGAATGTCTTAAATCCCCCTCCCCTCAGAAAATGACAAAACAGAAACTGACCATGCCAAGTGTGGTTGAGGATGCATAAAATTATAAACAATTTGGAATGTTTGGGGGTTTCATAAAACATTAAACACACACCAACCATACGATCCTGTCATTCTTCTCCTCACTGTTTACCCCAAGAAATGAAAGTAGATGCCCATATAAAGATGTGTGCGCAAAGGCTCACGGTTTCATTTGTTCTTGCCTATACTGGAAACAACTCAAATGTACCTAAACTGGTGAACAGATAAGTCATTTGTGGTGTATCAACACAGTGGCACAGTTTAACAATAAAAAGGAATAAACTATTGATAAATGCAACACATGGTGAAGCTCAAAATAGTTATGCTGGGAGAAAGAAGCCAGGTAGTATGGAATACCTGCTGTATGACCCAATCTCTATGAAATTCTGGAAAATACAAAGTGGTGGATAGTGACAGAAGCAGATCAGTGGTTACTTGGGGGTGGGGGCGGCGTGGTTAGGGCTGGAGGAAGTTAACAAGAGACATAAGGAATCTTATAGGGGTTGTGGAAATATTTATCTTGATTATGGCAGTGCTTTCATGGGTGTATGTATATACACTTATCAAATTACACACTTTTAATACATGTAATTTATTATATATAAATTATACATCAGTATAAAAGAAGAACATAGCAAGGTCTGGAGTATTCTTCCCAAGCATAATTTTCACACGATTTTTTACCATGTCTTTTACAATCTTGGAAAAGCAGGAAAAAATGAGGCTACAGTTATCTAAAGTGTGATTTATATCCCCTTAAAAAAAGTTTTAAATTTTGATTCCAGTATAGTTAACATACAGTGTTATATTAGTTTCAGATGTACAACATTGTGATTCCATAATTTTATACATTACTCGGTGCTCATCATGATGAGTGTACTCTTAATTCCCTTCACCTATTTCATCCATCTCTTCCCCCCGCCCCCCACCTCCCCTCACCCACTTCCTCTCTGGTGACCAACCATCTGTTTACCCTCTGTAGTTAAATCTGTGTTTTGGTTTGTCTCTCTTTTGTTTTCCTTTTGTCCGTTTGTTTTGTTTCTTAAATTCCACATGTGAGTGAAATCATATGGTATTTGTCTTTCTCTAAGTGACTTATTTTGCTTAGCATTATAGCTCCATCCATGTTGTTGCAAAGATCCTTGTCCACGTTAAATACCAATGTCTGTGAGTTTAAACTCTGAATTTATTTTCAGGCAACTACTCTAAGAGTGAGGAAATTAGAAGAAAATATTGAAGCAGAAAGAGCAGCACATTTGGAATCAAAATTTAATGCTGAAATTATCCAGGTAAAGCAGAAACAAAAATTTTTTGTATGGATTTTATTAAGTTGGGGAGAGCGGGATTCTGTTCAGAGAACTAAGGTGTGTGTTTTACATTGGGTAGCATATTGTTGCATATACTCAATATTCTATATGTATCAGGATGTAGTTGAGGATAGTTTTCACTGTATTTGAGGAGGGGTGGACACACTACAGCCCACAGGCCAAATCTCACTCCTTGCCTGTTCAAGGGAGATTTTGTCTTGTCTGTGGAGTTCTGTACTGCAGTGCAAGGTGGGTGGCTGTGACAGACCTTATGGGCTGCAAAGTCCAACATATTTGCCACCTGGCCCATTACAGGAAGATTTGCTGATCAGAGTATTCTTTTTATCAACAGCCATGGGATGAATTTCTTCTTGAAAACACTTAAAAAATATGCACCTTCATTTACTGTGTGTATATCCTGTGCACATTAATACACAAGATATACACATTAATACACAGGATATACATTGCTTATCGCTGTATTAAGAGGTGAAGGCAGGGCACCTGGATGACTTTAATTCAGGTCTTGATCTCATGGCTCGTGAATTCAAGCCTGGTATCAGACTCTCTGCTGTTAGCGCAGCTTTGGATTCTCTGTACGCCTCTCTCTCTGTCCTTCCTCCACTAATTCCCCCCAAGTAAATAAACATTAAAAAAAAAAAAAAAAGCTAAAAGGTATTAACATGAAGGAACTCCTTTTGGAACTTACATTCCATTACCAGAAATACTGTATATTTATATCTATACATCTACATTTATACAGATACACAGGTAGATGTGTGGATAGAAATATGAAATACTAAAATACTACGGGGCGTATAAGATTAAATGTGAGAGGGGAATTAATTGAAGGCATCCTAAGGGAAGGTGTCCTTTAGGTCTTAGAACAAGAAGGAATTTCTAAGAGAAGTGAAGGCATTCTAACCGGGGGTTGGCAAAAAACTGTGCACGGACCAAGCCTGGCCCATAGCCTATGTTGTGTATAAATCAAGTTTCACATAAAGTTCCAGAAATCTAAGTCCTTTAATTTAATGTTTTTAAAGTAGGCTCTGCACCCAAAGTGGGGCTTGAACTCACAACCCTGAGATCAATAGTCACATGCTGTACTGTCTGAGCCAGGTGCCCCTAAGTTCCTTAATTTAATTAGGTTTTTTTTAAGACTTAGACTTTTCCCTTACATTAAATTTTAATTAATAAAACTTGCCAAGTTTCACCTTATTCTTTAAACAGGTCTTAATATAGGGTGTAACTAAGCCCATAAGAAGTTTATAATAAATTATTTTTTTACTTTCATCTTTAATAAATGCCCCCTTACCCGCAAAATTCTCAGGCTCATTTATTTGAGTGTTTGTGTTTTAAGTAAACTTTTTTTTTTTTCCCACATGTTTTCATCGTGGAGTCATAGTGAGCTAGTTTGATTCATTATGGAAATGTGTTTTAAGTAAACTTGTACAAGTTAAGCTTTCTAAAAAAAATGAATAAATCACCCAAAATGGCATCAATAAGCAATAAGGCTAAAGTTTTAAATTATGAAAGAAGTATAATTCAAAATGAACTTTTTCACTGTAGTTATAATTTATATCTAGGGATATATAGTTAATAGCTATAAAAATAAAAGTTATTATGTTTATATTTTTACTTATATAAATTAATATTTCATATTTAACTTAGTGTTATGACTCTGAAAAAAAGCCAAAGTTTATATTTGAACCATACATCTGTAAGTATTGACAAGTATTGTCATACTTGAGGTACATCTAGTAAAATTCAACTTCAGATTAGTTTAAAAGTAAATGAGACTGCTAAATAGTTGTAATTAATCACCATTTTATCATAAACTATAGTTGAGTTTGTTTAGATGCTGTGTCATAAAAGGAGAAAGTAGAGTCAGAGAGTTGACTCAGTTATTAATTTGAAACCTACTTCTCTTTTAGTTGGATTGATTTATCATTTGTGATCGAGGGTGCTTATTTTCTGAAAGGAGATAGCAATGCAGATAGAAGAAAATTTTATTATTTTACTTGCAAACGTTGGATTTAGATAAGATAGCAAAGAAAAATAAAGTTTAGGGGCACCTGGGTGGCTCAGTTAGTTAAATCTCTGACTTTGGCTCAGGTCACTATCTTGTGGTTTGTAAGTTCAAGCCCCATGTTGGGCTCTGTGTTGACAGCTTGGAGCCTAGAGCTTGCTTTGTTCTGTGTCTCCCTCTCTGCCCCTCCATAGCTTGTGCTCTGTCTCTTTCTCTCAAAAGTAAATGAGCATTAAAAAAAAAAGAAAAAGTTTAAAGACCAAATTTGAAAATTTACCAAGTTGTATCTGTATATCTATTCTATTTGCTTATGTTAGTGTAAGAATGTTTCAATTATTTGAAGATAGTTTTGAATAATTACAAATAATAATTCTGGTGATTTTTTTGGTATAGATTAATATTCTTTAAGAACATTTTTATGTTGTCCTCGGCTTCATTTCTTGGTGACTTCATCTTTCTTACCTCAGATGATCTTTTGCCATCCCCAAGAGGCTTGTTCTGAGCTTTTCTTTGATTTCATAGCTCTTTGTGACAGGAGCTTATTCTGAGCTTTTCTTTGATTTCATGGCCCTTTGTGACAGGAGCCACTTACCATATTCTCTGGTGGTCTTTCCTCTCCTAAAGATTGGGAGCTCCTCAAGAATTAAGACTGTCTGTTTTCACGATTATCATATAATATCTTGAGCACTAGCTTATTGCCTGACACATACTAAGTGCTTAATAATATATATCCAAACAATTAGTAAATAAATACTGTATATTCATATGTGATATTAAGTATATATTGATATTATATAAATATTATCTCATTAGATCATTGTAGCAACCCTGTAGATAGTCTGTTTATGAAGATGATGGTGGTGATGATGATGATCATGATGATGATGATGATGATGATATACTGTTTACAGATGAGGAACCTTAGGTTTTTTAAGTTTTAATAATAGGCCAGAGGTCGCCTAAGTTAATTTGAAGAGCAAGAATTTTATGTTTCTGAAGCCCATTTTCTATCTACCACTCCCTTTTTTTGAACCTTAGTGATTTTTTTTTTATTTTTAACTTAATTTTCTGAAAAAGGTAAAACATCCACATAGTTCAAAAATCAAAACAATATTGAATGGTCGAGAACTCTTGCTTTCACTCCTGTGTCTCCCTTTGGTCCACCTATAGCTTGTTAGTTATTCTTATTTTTTTCACTTGTTTACCCAAAATACAGACTTTATGTGGACTTTGCTTTTTCCATATATGTTAACACTCATAGAGAACCAAAGAGAGAACCTCCTTTTCAAAAGTTTTTTTTTTTTTTTTTGAGAGAGAGAGAGAGGGCACAAATGAGCGAGGGGCAGGGAGAGAGATAGAGAACCATGGCTCACCCGAAGCAGGGCTCGAGCTCTCCTGATGTGGGGCTCGAACTCATGAACTGGGAGATCGTGAAGGAGCCGAAGTCAGATGCTTAACTGACTGAGCCACCCAGGTAACCCTCAAAAGTTCTTTTGCAGCTTTTTTGCAGCTGTATGTTCTTCCTTTCTGGGAATACTGCTTTGTTTTTCTGTTCTGTCAGTGTTTACATGGAATCCAGCTTTTAAAGGGTTTTATTGTGAGGGGCGCCTGGGTGGCTCAGTCGGTTAAGCGTCTGACTTTGGCTCAGGTCATGATCTCACGGTTTGTGGGTTCAGGCCCCACATCGGGCTCTGTGCTGACAGCTCAGAGCCTGGAGTGCGTTTTGGATTCTGTGTCTCCCTCTCTCTGCCCCTCCCCGTTTGCACTCTGTGTCTCTCTTTGTCAAAAATAAATAAACATAAAAAATTTTTAAAGTCTTGTATTGTGTAAAGTTTCAAGTATATGCAGAAGTAGAGAGAATGGTAAAGTCAGCTTCTCGTGTAGCTATCACTCAGGATTTACCTCAGGCCAATCATGTTTTTTATTGATTGCCCCCATCTACTCCCATCCCTGTATCATTTTGAGGCACATCCTAGATATCCTATGCTTACAAATATTTTAGTCAAATAGTATTATTTGGTAATAAAAGTTTTACTAGTCTATGGTAACAAATCTCTAGGAATAAAACTTTCTTGGGATTCTACAGATATTAATGTAATGATATTTCTCACAAGAGGGGAAGAATTCTTCCCTTTTGTTTTCAAAAACCACTCATTTTATTGTGTTTTATAAAAAGTTTTGAATGCGGATTAGTAGGTAGAAATTAGGCACTTGGATTAAGCATTTCCATAGCACAGTTAAGCCTTTTTCCACTCTTCCTTCCATTAAACATGTTGAGAAAGGGAATATATTGTCTTCTGTTTATTTTCATTTTAAAACCAAAACATAAAGGGAGAAGTTAGAGTTTAGATAAATGATGATCTGCTCCTGATAAATTACGCTGTTCAATTTGACTGACTTCAGTGTTTCCTTCCTTGCTTTACTACTTCTCTGTCATTTGGTAGTTACGAATTCGAGACCTTGAAGGAGCTTTACAGGTAGAAAAGGCCAGCCAAGCAGAAGCTGTTGCTGACTTGGAAATGATCAAGAATGAATTCAAAGAAGTTGAAAGTGCATATGAGCGAGAAAAGCATAACGCACAAGAGAGCTTTACAAAATTAAATTTGTAAGTGTTTTACTATAAAATTCTTTAAATTAATTTAGAGGGTTTATGAACCACATAAGTATGAATGTGTCATATTTTAGATGTAGCTCTCATTGATGCAAGTGCTAGATTTGGGATTTCATAGATTTCATAAAACACAACTATACTTCTCTGCTTTTTTTTTTTTAATGTTTTATTTATTATTGAGAGACAGAGAGAGACAGAGCCTGAGCATGGGAGGGACAGAGAGGTGGGGAGACACAGAGTCCGAAGCAGGCTCCAGGCTCCAAGCTGTCAGCACAGAGCCCGACGCGGAGCTCAAACCCACAAACCGTGAGATCATGACCTGAGCCCAAGTCGAACGCTTAACCACCTGAGCCATCCAGGTGCCCCTGGATTTTGAAGTATTATGGCCATTCCAAGTAGTCTCAGAAATGTAATTTTTACCCTAGAAAGTAAACATGTTAATATATTTTGTATTTACTGATGTAATACAGTAGCTTTAAAGACCTTGGTTTCGGGGCACCTGGGTGGCTCAGTAGTTTGAGTGTCCGACTTCAGCTCAAGTCATGATCTCACTGTTTGTGGGTTTGAGCCCCATGTGGGGCCCTGTGCTTGGGATTCTGTGTCTCCCTCTCTCTCTGCCCCTCCCCCACTCATGCACTGTCTCTCTCTGTCTCTCAAAAATAAATAAATGTAAAAAAATTAAAAGAAACAAGACCTTGATTTCTAGGCCATAAAAGGCCATAGGCCTAAAAAGGTCTATGTGGAGATGGATAATGTTTGAGATTTTCTCAAACTGCAGAAATAATAGCAATAGGTCTAATAGCACTCTTAGTGGCCAGCATGCATTGTGGCTCAGTTGGTATCTAGCATTGCATGATTTCATTTAATTTCTATAACACCCCACCAAGTAGCTTCTCTTTTTATCCTTGTTTTATAGATGTAGAAAGTTGGGGCTTAAGGAGGATAAGGATGTACAACTAGTAAGTGGCAGAGTCAGAATCTTTTTGATTCCAACTGATTTTCACTTTTTTCCCTTCAAAAGCCTTTCACCTGGGATGCTCTATAGGATGCTTTAAGAAGTTCATCATTCTTTAATATGTTTCCAAGAAAAAGTTGATAGTAGATGTTTTAAACCATTTCTCCCCATAGGGTGAAATGCATACCACCATTGGTATGTGACATGATAATAGTTTGTACAGTAAAGTTATGTATATATGTATGTATGTATGTATTTATTTGTTTCATAGTTTATTGTCAAGTTGGTTTCCATATTTTTAATGTTAGTTTGTATATGACAAATAGATCATGATTTTCCACTTACAGCAAGAGCATGAAGCTTCCTCTTAAAATACTTCATTTAACGTAAGAAATGAGTTAAAGGAAAGCATTGTTAAAGTGTAGTCATTATTACAGGTATGGCAAAATCATAAAGATGCCACTTGAAAGACTGACTTAAAAGACTGATGTTGAAAAAATTTAAAATTCTTTAACTGAGATTACTTTTATTAGTAATGCTTATGATATTTTAAGCCAGTAATTCTGAATTGAATGTTTTTGCTTCCTCTGGGATGACTTACACGACCTCTTGTGAATGTTGTTCTAGGGACTTATTCCTCCTGTATGTCCTTTGAACTGTTGTTTGAATCTGCACATTGATATATGAATATGTTTGAAGGGCCTTTTTATAGAAGATAGTGCAGGCTTTTTAACTGTTGCTTTGGGGTAATAATTAGAGAACCTACAAGTGAAACTGTAAGAAGTCAGACTGTACTCCCAACAATCAAAGCTTTCAACAGTGAAATAACAGGCTTCTTTCGGGGAACTAGTGAGCTCCCTGCCTTGGGAGGTTCAAAAGAGAAGATAGAAGAGTCTTTGTCATGGATATCATATCAAAGAAGAGAATCCTGCAAAAGTTGGACTAGTGAACTTTTAAAGGACCTGCTAACAGTGAAGTTCCAATATATATTTTTAAAGTAAACTCCACCTGCAACGTGGAGCTCAAACTCAGGACCCTAAATCAAGAGTGGCATGGTCCACCAACTAACTGAACCAGCCAGGTGCCCAAGCCCCAGGATTTTAACCCATGTGCTTTTCTAATCAGACCACAAGGCAATTTTTTTCTTTAGGTTTGTTCTGCTATTATTTGTGTTTTGGTGCTTGAAAAATTTTGCTCAAATTTTGTATTCCAATAAGCATCAACGAACAATTCTAAATATTAGTTACATATTCCAACTAAGCACCAGCTAACAATCCTCAATACTTTAACATAATGTCCCTTACTTGTTCTTCATCCCTATATAACTGTGCTATAATAATAAGCAATGAACATTGAGTAGTAATTAAGGCCCACTACTCATTTCTGTGACTCTGTTCCTGTGACTTCTCTTCCCCACTGCATCTTCCTTTTCTTTGTATGTAATATGACAGCCTCTTCTGTTCCAATGATCTGTGGTATTGGTTGGAATGATATGACATGAGGAATGATTGGCTAAGCGATTTCATTTTCTATTTGTACTTCTGACTTTCCTTTAGAATCTTCTTTAAAAAATACTGTAAAATATTTTAGAGTCACAAACTCTCGCATGTTAATTTTTCAAAGTAGCTCTAAGTTTGGGATGATGTATTCCAAAAGGAAACTTGGTATATTTTAGGTTTTTAAGGTAAATGATACCTTAAATTTACAGCTTTGAGAGCAGGGAGTTTAAGGTAGGGCATTATTTTACCTGTTGGATAGAACTGATTTGACAAGTGGTGATAAAGATTTTGTAGAGAAAATGTTGCCTGAACTTCAACAGTGGGTAAGGTTCTTAAGCTTTTTTTTTTCCTGAGTAGGTCTAGGTCAGGAGAAAGTTGTTGTGTGTGTATTTCAGATTTATGATTCTGATCAACTGTTTCATAACTGTGAACATTCTTGCATGAAATTATCTTAGATGGAATATGTATGTGTTTATATTACATATATATTTTAAAGAGCTCAGCAAAGAATTTGATAACAGTAACAGGCTACTTTAAAAAATGTATGTTATATATATAATTTTAGATAGAATATATCCCTGTTCTATATTTCTATAATCAAAATTTGATAGCTATGAATTTTTTTTGCATCTAAAAGTTATAGTATGAAACGAAAGGTTTTCAATAATCTTTTCATTTTAGAATTTTTTGTATGCCAGGTTTTTTAAAATTTTAATTTATTTTTTATTTTATTTTATTTTTTTTACAAATAGTTTATTGTCAAGTTGGTTTCCATATAACACCCAGTGTGTATGCCAGGTTTTTATTAGCTGTGGTAACTGATTGCCTGGCAGTGATAGGGGGAAGGAGATCATGGTAATTTTACATCTAGTTTAAAATTAAATTAAAAGTTTTTAGGGGCGCCTGGGTGGCTTAGTTGGTTAAGCGTCCGACTTTCACTCAGGTCATGATCTCGCGGTTCGTGGGTTCGAGCCCCGCGTCGGGCTCTGTGCTGACTGCCAGCTCAGAGCCTGGAGCCTGTTTCAGAGTCTGTGACTCCCTCTCTCTCTGACCCTCCCCTGCTCACGCTGTCTCTCTCTCTCTCTCTCTCTCTCTCTCCTAGAAATAAAAAAACAAAACCCAAACATTAAAAAAATAAAAAAAATAAATGAAAAGTTTTTAATGTTTATTTATTTTGGGGGGAGAGATAGAGAGATAGAGAGAAGGAGAGGGAGGGGCAGAGAGAGAGGGAGACAGAGGATCTGAAGTGGGCTTTATGCTGACAGCAGACAGCCTAATGTGGGGCTCAAAGTCATGAACCATGAAATCATGACCTGAGCTGAAGTTGGATGCTTAATTGACAGAGCTACCCAGATGCCCCGAAAGTTAAATTAAAATTAAAACAACACTGTTCAGGAAGAAACGGACAAATTCCTAGAAATATTATATAAACTACCAAAACTGAAACAGGAAGAAATAGAAAATTTGAACAGACCTGTAACCAGTAAAGAAGTTGAATCAGTAATCAAAAATCTTCCAAAAAACAAGAGTCCAGGTCTGGATGGCTTTCCAATGGGAAGTCTACAAAAGGTTTAAAGAGAATTAACACCTATTCTTTTGAAGCTGTTCCAAAAAATATAAATGGAAGGAAAACTTCCAAACTCATTCTACGAGGCCAGCATTACCTTGATTCCAAAAAGGAGAAGTAGAGACCAGTTTCCCTGATGAACAGGGATGCAAAAATTCTCAAGATACTAGCCAACTGGATCCAACAATACACTAAAAGAATTATTCACCATGATCAAGTGGGATTTATACCTGGAACGCAGGGCTGGTTCAAATCTGCAAATCAAGTAGTGTGATGTACACCACATAATGAAAGAAAGGACAAGAACCACATGATCCTGTCAATAGATGCAGAGAAAGCATTTGACAGAATACAACATCCTTTCTAGATAAAAACCCTCAAGAGACTAGGGATAGAAGGATCACGCCTCAAGATCATAAAAGCCACATATGAAAGACCCAATGCTAATATGATCCTCAGTGGGGAAAAACTGAGAGTTTTCACCCTAGGGTCAGGAACACAACAAGGATGTCCACCCTTGCCACTGTTATTCAACATAGTATTGGAAGTCCTAGCCTCAGCAATCAGACAACACAAAGAACACAGACAACACAAAGAAATTAGAGGCAACCAAATCAGCAAGGAGGAGGTCAAACTTTCAGTCTTAGCAGATGACTCTATATGGAAAACCCAAAGATTCCATGAAAAACCTGCTAGAACTGATCCATGAACTCAGCAAAGTCACAGGATATGAAATAAATGCACAGAAATTGGTTGCATTACTCTACACCAATAATGAAGCATCAGAAAGAGAGATCAAGGAATCGATCTCATTTACAATTGCACCCAAAACCATAAAATGCCTAGGAATAAACCTAACTAAAGAGGTGAAAAATCTATACACTGAAAACTATAGAAGGCTTATTTAAGAAATTGAAGAAGACCCACAAAAAAAAAAAAAAAGGAAAAATATTCCATGCTCTTTGATTGGAAGAACAAATCTTGTCAAAATGTCGATATTAATTAAAGCAATTTATGTATTCAGTGCAATCCCTATCAAAATATTCTTCACAGAGCTAGAACAAACAGTCCTAAAATTTGTATGGAACCAGAAAAGATCTTGAATAGCCAAAGCAATCCTGAAAAAGAAATCCAAAGCCGGAGGCATCAAAATTCCAGACTTCAAGATGTATGACAAAGCTGTAATCATCAAGACAGAATGGTACTGGCACATAAACAGACACATAGATCAATGGAACAGAATAGAGAACCCAGAAATGGACCCACAAACATGACCAAGTAGTCTTTGACAAAGCAGGAAAGAATATCCAATGGAAAAAAGACAGTTTGTTCAGCAAATGGTGTTGGAGAAACTGGACAGAGACATGAAAGACCTAAATGTAAGACAGCAAGCCATCAAAACCCTAGAGGAAAAAGTAGGCAAAAACCTCTTTGACCTCAGCCACAGCAGCTTGTTACTCAACATGTTTTCTGGAGGCAAGGGAAACAAAAGCAAAAATGAACTATTGAGACCTCCTCAAGATAAAAAGCTGCACGGCAAACAATCAACAAAACTAAAAGTCAACTGGTGGAACAGGAGAAGAAATTTGCAAATGATGTATCAGATAAAGGGTTAGTATCCAAAATCTATAAAGAACTTATCAAACTCAATACCCCAAAAACAAATAATCCAGTGAAGAAATGGCGAAAAGACATGAATAGACACTTTTCTAAAGAAGACATCCAGATGGCTAACAGACACATGAAGAAATGCTCAATAGCACTCATCATCAGGGAAATACAAATCAAAACCACAGTAAGATACCACCTCACACCAGTCAAAGTGGCTAAAATTAACAGCTCAGGCAATGACAGATGTTGGTGAGGATGTGGAGAAAGAGGAACCCTTTTGCACTGCTGAAGGGAATGCAAACTGGTGCAGCCACTTGAAAAACGGTATGGGGATTCCTCAAGAAGTTAAAAATAGTACTACCCTAAGACCCAGCAATTGTACTGCTAGGTATTTATCCAAAGGATACAGGAGTGTTGTTTCAAAGGGGCACATGCACCCCAATGTTTATAGCAGTGCTATAGACAGTAGCCAAAATATGGAAAGAGCCCAAATGTCCATCGACAGATGAATGGATAAAGAAGATGTGGTATATATATATACAATGGAGTATTACTTAGAAATTAAACATAATGAAATCTTGCCATTTGCAACAATGTGGATGGAATGAGAGGGTATTATGCTAAGTGACGTTAGTCAGTCAGAGAAAGACAAATATCATATGACTTCATTCATATGTGGGATTTAAGATACAAAACAGATGAACATAAGGGAAGTGAGCAACAATATATAAAACAGGGAGAGGGACAAAACATAAGAGACTTTTAAATATGGAGAACAAACTGAGAGTTTCTAGAGGGGTTGTGGGTGGAGGAATGGGCTAAATGGGCAAGAGGCATTAAGGAAGACACTTGCTGGGATGAGCACTGGGTGTTATATGTAGGGGATGAATCAATGAGTTCTACTCCTGAAATCATTATTGCACTATATGCTAACTAACTTGGATGTAAATTTAAAAAAATTAACAACAAAACACTGTTCAAAGATATGATACTAGATGTACTGAATCTCAGTTTATCTATTTCAGTACACTCAATATTTAGAAACTTCTTTATTTTTTAAATATAACGTCCAAAAATATAAAAATAACAAAAGTAGTAAAATTTATTAGCAGTGTTATTATTTACATTGTGGATAAAATACCAAAGATGATTATATGTTAAAACAGCCTGTGGTGAAGTTCTTAGCTGAGCTCTTTATTTTTATTTTTTTTCTTTTAGATTTTAAAAAATATTTATTGAGAGAGGAGAGAGAGAGAGAGAGAGAGAGGAGCAGGAAGGGACAGAGAGAGAGGAAGAGAGAGAGTCCCCACCAGGCTCTGGGCTGTCAGCACAGAGGCTGAGGTGGGGCTTGATCTCATAAACTGTGAGATCATGACCTGAGTCGAAATCAAGAGTCAGAAGCCTAACTGAGTAAGCCATCCCAGCAGCCCTTAGCTGAGCTCTTTTTTTAAAAAAAAAAAAAAAAAAAAAGACTGGGAATCTAGTAGGAAAGAAAGCATCTAAACTACAAGTTTCCTTCATCTCCCTTCTCTTTCTTGCCTAAATCCTCTACCTGCCAAGCCCTAGTCTTTCTTCTTTGGACTTCAAAGAGATGGGGCTACTTTCATTATACCCCCGCTTAACTCATTGCCCTTGGTGGGGTTTTTCAGGAAGCACAGGACCCGATGACTTCTTGGCTTGTGGATTACATGGCTGACAGTGAGGAGTGTCTCCCATTTCAGTGTACCTAGTTTGAGCTTGAACTCAGCCCCAAATGACAGAAGCGTTTAATTCTATATTTGCTGAGTAGTAATGACTTTTAATTAAAATTGTGATTTTATCAAATTAGCTTGTACGTAGTCTGAAAAGTAAAATAGTTCTGCAAGGTCAGCAGTTTCATACCCTCTTGCTCCCCACTACCAGTTTCTATTCCTTTGAAGCAACTGTTTTTAATTCTTATTGCTGCTGCTTCTGATATAACTTCATATTTCTGAATAATATGCATATCCTGCCATATTTTCAGTTTCCACATTTACATGTTATCCGTTGGCTTCTACTTACTTATCTCCATTGTACCCTTCTCCCACACAGCACACTTATTCCTTCCTTCCTCTCATCCTTTCTATGGGGTTATATTTTGGGTTTTTTTTTTCTGTAACTTTTTTTTGGTAACTCATCTTTATTTCTCTTCATAGCACAATTTATTATATTCTTTGTTGTTTATTGTCTTTCCTCTTACATGGACAGGAACTTTGTTTTGTTCATTGCTATTTACCTATGCCTAGAATAGTGCCTGGCACTTAAGAGCTGCTAAAAAAGATTTGCTCAATTATCAAATGAAGGAATAGTTAGTAATTGCCTCATTTTAAATGGAATTAGTTTATATGCACCAATTACTGAATTACTCTTAAATTACTCTCCAATAGGACTGAAAATCTCTCATTATGTTCCTACATCTCAGCAATTCTATTGTTTTAAATTTCTTGTCGGTAAAAAAAAGATAAATAAACTTCTTGTCAGAGACATCCATCTGGATTCTTCTCTCCACCTTCTTCATTCTGAACAGAATTGTTTTTTTAGGCTCCCTGTCACTGTTATCCTGTTGTCCATAATATATCTCTTACTAGCTCATAAATCAGGCCTCAGCAAATACAAATAGATTGAAATCATACCATTGCATATTTCCCAACCACAACTCAATGAAACTTGAAGTCAACCACAAGAAAAAAGTCTGGAAAGACCACAAATATATGGAAGTTAAATAACATCCTACTAAAGGAGAAATGGATCAACCAAGAGATTAAAGAAGATTAAGAAAACACATGGAAACAAATGAAAATGAAAACACAATGGTCCAAAATCTTTGGGATGCAGCAGAAGTGGTCCTAATAGGGAAGTATATAGCAATACAGGTCTGCCTCAAGAAGCTAGAAAAATCTCAAATAAACAACCTAACCTTACACCTAAAGGGCTGGAAAAAGAACAACAAATGAAGCCTAAAGCCAGCAGAAGAAGGGAAATAATGAAGATAGAGCAGAAATAAGTGCTATAGAAATGAAAAACTCCCCAGTAGAACAGATCAATGAAGCCAGGAGCTGGTTCTTTGAAAAAATTAATACAATTGATAACCCCTGACCAAACTTATCAAAAAGAAAAGAGAAAGGACCCAAATAAATAAAATCACAAATAAGAAAAAAAGAAATAACAGTCAACAGCAAAGAAATAGAAACAATTATGAAAGAACATTATGGAAAATTATATGCCAACAAATCGGACAATTTTGAAAAAATGAATAAATTTCTAGAAACATATAAACTACCAAAACTGAAACAGGAAGAAATAGAGAAATTGAATAGACTGATAATGAGCAAAGAAATTGAATCAGTAATCAAAAATCTTCTAATAAACAAACGTCCAGGGCCAGATGGCTCCACAGGGGAAGTCTACCAAATATTTATTTATTTGTTTTTAAAAGCTTATTTATTTTAACAGAGAGAGAGGGAGAGAGATGGTGAAGGAGGGGCAGAGACAGAGAACCCCAAGCAGGCTCCTCACTGTCAGCGTGGAGCCTGACATGGGGCTTGATTTCATAAACTGTGAGATCATGACCTGAGGCAAAGTCAGGGCTTGGTTGTTCAGCCTGTCTGAGCCACGCAGGTGCCTGTCTACCAAGTATTTACTTATTTATTTATTTAATAAGTTTATTTGTTTTGGGGGAGAGAGAGAAAGAGAGAGAGAGAGAGATCACATGCACAAGCAGGGGAGGGGCAGAGAGAGAGGGAGAGACAGAATCCCAAGAGGCTATGTGCCCCAACAGCGCAGAGCCTGATGTGGGCCTCAGACTCACACTGTGAGACCATGACCTGAGCCAAGATCAAGAGTTGGACGCTTAACTGACTGCGCCACCCAGGCACCCTTCTACCAAACATTTAAAGAAGACTTAATACTTATTCTTCTCAAACTATTCCAGAAACTAGAAATGGAAGGAAAACTTCCAAACTCGTTCTATGAGGTCAGCATTACTCTGATTCCAAAACCAGACAAAGAATCCACTAAAAAAGAGAACTACGGGCCAATATCAGTGATGAATATGGGCATAAAAATTCTCAACAAAATACTAGCAAATTGAATCCAACAGTACATTAAAAAAAATCATTTGCCACAATCAAGTGGGATTTATTCCTGGGCTGCAGGGGTGGTTCAATATTTGCAAATCAGCATGATACACCACATTAATAAAAGAAAGGGTAAGAACCAGATGATCCTCTCAATAGATGCAGAAAAAGCATTTGACAAAGTACAACACTTATTCTTGATAAAAACCCTCAACAAAGTAGGTTTTTTTCTTTTTTAAATTAATGTATATTTATTTTGGGGTGGGAGGGGCTGAGAGAGAGGGAGACACAGAATCCGAAGCCAGCTCCAGGCTCTGAGCTGTCAGCACCCCCTGAGTTGGACACTTAATTGACTGAGCCACCGGGTGCCCTAAACCTCAAAGAGTAGGTTTTGAGGGAATATACCACAACATAATAAAGGCCACATATGGAATACTCATGGCTAATATCATTCTCAATGGGGAAAAAACTGAGAGCTTTTCCTCTGTGGTTAAGATCAAGATAGGGATGTCCACTTTCACCAGTTATTTAACATAGTACTGGAAGCCCTAGCCTCAGCAATCAGACAACAAAAAAGAAATAAAAGTCATCCAAATTGGCAAGGAAAAAGTTAAACTTTCACTATTTTCAAATGACATGATACTCTGTAGTAGACTCAAAAGACTCCACCAAAAAAATTGCTAGAACTGATCCACAAATTCAGTAAAGTTGCAGGATACAATATCAACAACACACAGAAATCTGTTGCATTTCTTTTTTTTTTAATGTTTTATTTATTTCTAGGAGAGAGAGAGAGAGAGAGAGAGACAGCGCGAGCAGGGGAGGGTCAGAGAGAGAGGGAGTCACAGACTGAAACAGGCTCCAGGCTCTGAGCTGGCAGTCAGCACAGAGCCCGACGCGGGGCTCGAACCCACGAACCGCGAGATCATGACCTAAGCGAAAGTTGGACGCTTAACTGACTAAGCCACCCAGGCGCCCTGAAATCTGTTGCATTTCTATACTCCAGTAATGAAACAGCAGAAAGAGAAATAAAGAAATCGATACCATTTATAATTGCACCAAAAACCATAAGATACTTAGGATTAAACCTAACTGACGAGGTAAAAGGTCTGTACTCTGAAACCTATAAAACACTGATGAAAGAAATTGAAGATGACACAAAGAAATGGTAAAACATTCCATGGTCATGGATTGGAAGAACCAATATTGTTAAAATGGCTATACTGCCCAAAGCAATCTACACATTTAATGGAATCCCTATCAAAATACCACTAGCATTTTTCACAGAGCTAGAATAAACAATCCTAAAATTTGGATATAACTACAAAAGATTCTGAATAGCCAAAGCAATCTTGGCAAAGCAAAGCAAAGCTGGAAGCATCAATTTCAGACTGCAAGTTATATTACAAAGCTATAGCGATAGAGACAGTATGATACTGGCACAAAAACAGACACATAGATCAATGGAACAGAATAGCAAACCCAGAAATGGAACCACAACTATATGGTCAGCTAATCTTCAACAAAGCAGGAAAGAATATCCAATGGAAAAAAAGAGTCTCTTCAACAAATGGTGTTGGGTAAAGTGGAGAGCAACTTGAAAAAGGATGAAACTGGACCACTTTCTTACACCATACACAAAAATAAATTCAAAATGGATGAAAGAACTAAATGTGAGACAGGAAATCATCAAAATCCTAGGGGAGAACACAGGCAGTAACTTCTCTGACATCATCTGTGGCAACTTCTTACTAGATAGGTCTTCTGAGGCAAGGGAAACAAAAGCAAAAATAAACCATTGGGACTTCACCAAGGTAAATATATTCTACAAAGTGAAGGAAACAACAAAACTAAAAGACAACCTTTGTAATCGGAGAAGATATTTGTAAATGACTTATCTGATAAAGAACAAAACCTATAAAGAACTTATTAAACTCATTACTCAACAAACAAATAATCCCATTAAAAATGGGTAGAAGACATGAATGGATATTTTTCCAAAGAAAAGATCCAAAATGGCTAACAGATACATGAAAAGGTGCTCAACATCACTCATCATCAGGAAAATACAAATTAGAACCATGATGGGGTACCACGTCACACCTGTCAGAATGGCTAAAGTTAGCAACACAAGAAACAATAGATGTTGGCAAGGATGCAGAGAAGAGGGAGCCCTCTTGCACTTTTGTTGGGAATGCAAACTGGTGCAGCCATTCTGGAAAATGGTGTGGAGTTTCCTCAGAAGGTTAGAAGTAGAATTATCCTATGATCTAGCAATTGCACTACTAGGTGTTTAATCAAAGGATACAAAAACCCTGATTTGAAGGGTTACCTGCACCACATTGTTCACCGCAGCATTGTCAACAATAGCCAAATTATAGAAAGAGCCCAAATGTCCACTGACTGAATGAATGGATAAAGAAGAGGTTCTATATATGTGTGTGTATTTATACACACAAACACGCACACAGTGGGATAATTCTCAGCCATCAAAAAGAATGAAATCTTGCCATTTGCAGTGATGTGGATGGAGCTAGAGAGTATTATGCTAAGCGAAATAAGTCAGAGAAAAACAAATACCGTATGATTTCCCTCATAGGTGGGATTTAAAAAACAAAACAGATGAATGTAGGGAAAAAAAGAGGCAAGCCAAGAAATAGACCCGCAACTATAGAGAACAAACTGAGGGTTGCTGGAGGGAGGTGGGTAGAAGATGGGCTAAATGGGTGATGGGTACCAAGAAGTGCACTTGTGATGAGCACCGGGTGTTGAATGAAAGTGACGAATCACTATATTCTACACCTGAAACTAACATTACACTGTATGTTAACTAATGGGAAAAAGAAAGCAAATAATTTTATGTGTTTTCATCATGAATATGTATGATTTTTGATGATTCTTTCTTTTGGACTTTATACGCCATCATTCTAAGTTCCACTTACATGGACATTCACGAATAAAACATTTGTTCCATTTCTAATGTTGTATTTTGATCTGAAAATTGTTTGATAGAACTGTTTTCTGTCTTGCGGCAATTTCTGAGCTAACTGAACTGAGGTGTGTGGGTTTTGTTCATCAAAGATAATGGTGAGAACAAATCAACACTAAACAAATCGATTTTGTTTGTAACCTTGGGCATAGTAAAATACCTATGAACAGAGGGGTGAGGTATTATTCCTTTAAAGTCTTTCATTTAAGAATATGCCATCCTTTCTGTTTGGAAAAAGGAGAAGTAGTCTTTAAAAGCCTTTGGCACAAACACATAATAGATAATACATCTGCCAGTCATGTTAAAGCTATGTAATAGGACTTGATAAAACTGTATTTGAAAAATCTGCTCTGACCCTTTAACTTTTCAGATTAGAAAGAGAGTATTTCTCCAAAACCAAGAAACTAAATGAAGAGATCGAGGAACAGAAGAAAGTAATTATAGACCTTTCAAAGAGACTCCAGTATAATGAAAAAAGTTGCAGTGAATTACAGGAAGAACTTGTAATGGTAAGGATAAAAAAGAAAACCCTATGGCAATTACTTTATTGGGTCATATCTGATGTTTAACAGGTTTTTTCCCCTCACTACATGCCATGAGATAATAGTATGAAAGTAATTTTGGTGACATTGATATAAAATTTTGAAACCAGAGATGGTGATTACAACAAAGATATATTTAAGAATCATCTCTTCTTTAGAAAAATTGGGAAAACTAGTTGAACTAGTGAAAACTGAATTATAGAATATTTTAGAATTTATTCAAGGGTTTACCTTTTCCTTTTTCTTGCTTTCTTCCCCCCCAGTGCATAGGACAATGATACTTAGATGAGAGGAGGATCAGGGTTTATAATCAATAAATCTAATGATTCAAAGACTCCCTTTTATAGTCATTTTGTACCTGATCATTTTGTTTCCATTTCCCAATAATCCAGCTTTCACGCCATCACCACATTTGTCTTCCTAAGGTATTGATCTGATCTTGTCACCCTCACTTTATTAAAAAACCATCAGTGTCTCCTTGTTGTTTTCAGAATGCAGGTCAGCAATCTAAGACCCCTTTCTTTGTGCCTCCATGTTAACTCTTCGAGCTTCTTCCATTTCCATTGCCCTCTTACCTTGCCGCAGCCACATTCCACATTAGCGTACTCTTGGCTTCCTAAACACATTGTGTATTTTTGTGTCTTCCTGCTTTCGTTAAGGCTGTTCATTTTTTGGACCCACGTTGGCTGAACTGCTCCTTTTTTTTTTTTTTTTTTTCCCTTTAGTAAACTCCTATGTATCCTATAATGCCCTGTTCTAACATCTTGCAATCTGTGATGCCTTCCACGATTCCATCCTTCCCCACTCTCCCAACCTTTTAGTCGGAACTTTTCCTTTTCTCAACTTTGTGTTTCTTTCGTACTTAGTTTAGCATCTTCACCACAGTTTAGCACAACACTTCCCCAAATCTGATGTGTATTATCTCTCCCAAGAGACTGTGAGTGCATTGAGGTTAACTTAATTCATTTTACATGCCAAGATTCCACCACAGTGTGTGCGTCCATAAACATTTATTGGATGCGTTTATTTGGTTTTTGCAGCACACGGCTATTCTACAGTTTGCTGGGAACCCGAAGAAGGAGGGCATAAAATCTAGAGTAATACCCTGTTTCTTCTTTGTCTTCTCACATGTATACCTTTTGCAGATACTGGCCACTTCACTTTCAACTCTTAGTGATATCAGTTATTGAAGAAAATGAATGGTTTTTTTTTTCCCTTGTCAAAAAAGATGGAGACTCTGGGTTATATTAAGAAGTAGTGGCCAGGGGCACCTGGGTGGCTCAGTCAGTTAAGCGTCCGACTTCAGCTCAGGTCATTATCTCACGGTTTGTGAGTTTGAGCCTGGCATCAAGCTCTTTGCTGACAGTTCAGAGCCTGGAGCCTGCTTTGTGGCCTGTCTCCCTCTCTCTCTGCCCCTACCCCAATCATGCTCTCTCTCTCTGTCTCTCAAAAATAAATAAATGTTAAAAAAAAATTAAAAAAAGAAGTAGTGGTCAAATCAGTGCTGCTCAGATAGAAAGGTAGTGTTGAGATAAAATTTACACTCTATCACTTTCAAATGATCTAATGTTATGTACAGTCTTCATTCAACCCAGGACATTCAATGTGTTTTGATTCAGGGACTGATGCTACTTTTTGCTGTTTGGTTAAATTAGTAGCTTGAGTACTTTGGATGTGGAGTTTTAGAACAGTTCAGAGCTCTCTGTGGAGCATACTTTACTGCCTGTTCACTCTCATGTGCTACCCTAAATTTCATGGGCTATCCTACCTCTTAACTCCTGGTTCAGGAGGTAAATCGTTGGTGGAGAAAAACATGTGAGAGCCATTGAGCTGAGTCATGGGTTTGGTCTTCTTGCTTATGGACCCTGTTTTCAATAGTTTGGAAAGTTAGCCAGTTCTGACTAAGAATGTGACAGGGAAGATAGTCACGAACATAAGTTGCATGAATTCTCCTCAGTTGGCCTTCTAGCACTCCAGTGACAAGGTACAAAATAAAAGAGGCCTGGGTTTATTCACTATAGAGGATACTAGTGCTCTGTGATTAAAAAATTTTACTTGGGGGCGCCTGGGTGACCCAGTGGGTTAAATGTTTGACTTTGGCTTAGGTCATGATCTCACGGTTCGTGGGTTTGAGCCCCGCATCCGGCTCTGTGCTGACAGCTCAGAGCCTGGAGCCTGCTTTGGATTCTGTATTTCCCCCTCTCTCTCTGACCCTCCCTTACTCATGCTCATGTTCTGTCTTTCAAAAATAAATAAACATAAAAAAATTTAAAAATGCATTAAAATAGTATATTTTTTTTACTTGGTGCTGACAGGTTTTTATTTTTCAGCTTTGCAGTGTGGCACATGATCTGAAATAAGGCAAGTTGCAACCTTGTTTGGGTCTACTTGCTTGTTTGGGTGTCATCCTGTAAAGCACTATTGTTCAGATCATAGTGTGGAAGATTACAGGCCAGTTGTTTCTTCAAAGCTTAATGGATTACTAAATGTGGTTGCTCTGTGAATAGTAGTTACTTGCTGCAGAACTAATGGGATGTTCAGAAAACTTATTCAAATTGCCCTAAGTGATCTTCAGTTTATATGGTTCAACCTATTTGTATTTTCCTCCCTATTTTTCATCTCTCTTAAATCCATAGTTTTATGTCTTATTTTTCTTCCATCTTTCTGTTTCCTTTGCTCTTCTTTTTTCTTTCCCTTCCCTATAATGAGCTTTCTAACTTGTTCTATTTTCTGATTAGAACTATTATTCTCTATCTCTTTACCTGGCTATAATATGAAATTCAAGAATTATTTAATGAACATTTGTTTAATGAAAATACTGTTCCTTTACATAGTAAGTACAGTGTTTTTCTTTTTATAAAAAATTCATCTATCATGTTTCCTAAATATGTTTTTCTTGTACATATTCCTTTATTATTATTATTTTCCAATAGATTGGTAGCCTTTGGGCCACCTTTGGGGTGGGGGTGGGCAAAAGTTTAAACATTTTTTTCTCTTGGGGGCACCTGGGTGGCTCAGTTAAACATTTGGTTCTTGATTTCAGCTCAGGTCAAGATCTCACAGTCGTGGGATCAAGCCACACATTGGGCTTTGTGCTGTGAGCACGGAAGTTGCTTGGGTTTCTCTCTCCCTCTCTCTTTGCCCCTTCCCCACTCATGTGTGTGTGCATTCTCTCTCTCTAAGTAAATAAAGATTAAAAATTTTTTTCTAAAAAGATATCTGTCAAATTAAAAATATTAAATCATAAAAAATAGAATGTTTCTAGTTTTGCATCCTAGAGCTGGCTATTATTATTTTTGCTTTGAATTCATGATTGGTTTTGACTGAAGAGAAAATGACTTAAGAGAAAGAATTTACCTTTTGCTTTTGGAAATGAAACTTTATTTGTTTATTTATTTAAAATGTTTATTTATTTTTGTGAGAGAGACAGTGCAAGCAGTGGAGGGGCAGAGAGAGAGAGGGAGACACAGAATCTGAAGCAGGATTTAGGCTCTGAGCTGTCAGCGCATAGCCTGACATGGGGATTGAACCCATGAACTGTGAGATCATGCCCTGAGCCAATGTCAAGATGCTTAACTGACTGAGCCACCCTGGTGCCCCCACATTCACATTTCTTTTGAACATAATATTTTCAATATTTACGAGAATATAGATGAGAGATAATTTTTCTCTTCCTTTGAGGTGACAGCCTGTTTTCTAATTTAGGTCATGTTCATGGTCATTGTTCAAGCGTTCATCTTTATCTTCCTCTGTTGCATTGCAAGAGAAAATTAAAGCCATTTTCCTCTTATGTTTACTATTGAGATCAAGGTGTTAATTAATGATATTCAGAGACTTCAGGAAGCCTTTGACACTTAAAAATAATAGTCATATAACTTAGCTTTTTAGAGCTGGAGGGGGTCATAGAGATTGCCTAAGTCAGGATACACGAAATGTTAATCAACCAGTTGAAAGGGATAGCTCCCGTTTCAGGAAATATAATACAAATACAGAACATCATTCTGGAAAAGCCCAAACTGGGTATGTTGAGTCTTTTGTTGGTATTTAAGAAAAATAAACCCAGATGACTTTAATTGTACTTTTATATTAATGAAATTCCTATTCAGTGTATGGATTTGGAAGATATGATTGAGAAATGAATCATATATTATTATTATATTTAATGCCATAGAATTAATAGAATTTCAACATAAGACATCTAAAGATTTAACCAAATTAGTTTCACGTTCTCAGTTACACACTATTGAATTTGACTTTGAAAAGTTTTGATTAAAATTGAACTATTAATTTCACAATCTATGAATTTAATAATGATTTAATCAACCACTAAATAAAACTGACTTTCTAATTTAAGTTGCTTAGTGATTATGCTCATTAAAGTCCATCTGAGGCTCAACATATCCAGTTGGGTCTTTTAGTCATTATGGTGAGTTTTTATATTTGCTTCTCTTGAAGCAAGGGAGCTATCATTTTTAAATTGGTATTATTAGGATTTGCTTTGTGCTTTCTACAATGAAATTTTTTTAAGTCCATCATTTCTTGAGATTTGTTTTTCTGCCACTCAGTAATATTTAGTTACAGCTCTAGGAGAGACCATATATTGAAAAGGGAATTCTAGTTCTCATGAGGTTTAGTTCAAAGAATATTTTATTCTCTAAAGAACTTGTGATTGAAAATGGTCAAGTGTACGTTTTTTTCCCTATACTTTTGGGGTTTAAGTGATTATATAATATAATGATTGCTAGCATTGGATCGGATTTTGAAAAGTGCTTTGATTGCTATACTTTGTGGTAAAGTTAATGTTTCTTGATAATATTTTTGCTTCATATGATCTGTTAGGTTTGCTTTAGAATGGCATGTCTCTGATTTTGCAGTTGTTAAAAACTAACGGGATAGTAAGCATTCTATTCTGATTTTTTACCAAAAAATTGTTGATTCCTCCAGAATAGGGGTAGAATTTGTATATGAACATTGTTTTTGCTTATATAAAAATCACTTTCTGTCTTTTTTAGTGGCCCTTAAAAATTTAATAGTTTTAAATAACACTAACCATAATTAAATGTTTATTAAATGGCTGGCTTTCTAAATTTATAATGTGAGCATAAAGCTTTTTTAGTAAGCTTTTTGAAATTATTTCTTTTTCCTTTTATTTTGAAATTTATTCTTATATAAATTACTAAGCTTTGAAAATTCAAATTTCATCTTTGACCTGGGAAAAAATAAGATGGCATTTAGTGTGTGTGTGTGTGTGTGTGTGTGTGTGTGTGTGTGTGTGATAGAGAGAGAGGCAGAGAGAGAGGGAGAGAGATTTCTTTATGTCAAGGCCCATATTCAGATTGGAAGGCAGCATCTATAGAAAAATAAACTAATTATAAATCTACATAGGGAGGGTGACATTTTATCTTATGAAAGTAACAATTGGGAACAGAATATTTACATCCATGGCAGGAGCTTAGGCAAGCAAAGTAAGAGGTATTAGTTATCATTAATATGATTGAGGGAGGGGTGCCGGGATGGCTCAGTTAGTTATGCCTCTGAGTTTTGATTTCAGCTCCGGTCATGATCTCACAATTGTGAAATCAAACCCTAATTGTTGGGCTCTGCTCTGAGTTTGGTACCTGTTTGAGGTTCTCTCTCTTTGCCCCTCTCTCCTGTTTGTATTCGTGCTTACGCTCTCTCTCTTCCCAAAAGATTATGATTGAGGGAAAGCGGCAGATAGTGATGATAATGAAAGCTGACTGGATCAAGTTCAGATCAGCTGAGCAAACTCTCCTTGTGTCCTACAAATGTTTGTGTGCCTGGTGGCTCAGTTGGTTGGGTGTTCGACTCTTGATTTCAGCTCAGGTCATTATCTCACAGTTTGTGAGTTCGAGCCCCGCATTGGGCTCTTCACTGACAGTGTGGAGCCTGCTTGGGATTCTCTCTCTCCCTCTCTCTCTGCTCCTCTTTGCTCACATGCATGCTCCCTCTCTCTCTCAAAATAAATGAATAAACATTAAAAAAATTCAAAAATTATAGTGATTACATATCACCGCTACAAAAGTTCAACCTATGTTTACAGTACAAGTTTCACTTAAAAATCTTCGTAATTAAATAAAGGCATTAATTTTTTTTGCCATTTTTAACCTTATTAACTGTGTCCCTTATTTACTTTTACTGTTATTTATGGCTTGAATCAACTATTTCCACTGCAGATCAGGAGGACCCATTTATCAATTTCTAGATATGAATATTTGCATATGCTTTTAATATGTTTCTTCAAGAGATTGCATTAGAAATTTTTATTCATATGCATATCCATTTGTGATATTCATACACGGTTAGTAAACAAGTGAAGGATGTGTCTTTGTAGAGTACAGAAAGATAAGCTGATTATGGAAGAAACAACGAGAATGACACGTTAGACTAAGCCAGCAATTCATTCATGTTAGCAGTGTATGAGATACAGTATACCAGGATGGAAATATAACTTAGGTCTTAGTCATCTCATTGTGCTTTCTGGGTAAAGGTATTTTATAACCAACCTTGATTCCTCTTTAATGATACAATAAGGTCTGCCAGTCACACATTTTTCTCAACTTTCCTTGAATATTTTTATATTTTTAGTTCCCTGTCTACACTGCTTGTAGATTCATTATGACATCTAAAGTAGTCATTGGTTCATGGTGAGTAATCAATAAATGTTCATCTAAATGTCGTCTGGTTACCCAACACAGCATAAGAGCTTTTTATAGTTAGGGTAACAAACTCTTTATATGGATTATGTCCAAGGAAAAAAGAAGTGAATCCTTTTATCCTATGGTTTTCCTTTTAAACTGCTGTGGATGTTTAGAATTATAGAATTATAGAATTATAGAATTTGTTAAATCAACAATGCAACATTAACCTAAACTTACTCTCTATGTCACAGGATAAAACATGTCAATCAAAAATTAGAAACTTAGTATTTTATTCTTGCTTGGTGCTTTATTTTCAACCCACCAGTTTACTTAGCAGATAAATTCTGCTTTCACTCTAGCATTTTCTGCCCATCAAAAAGCTATTAAGAGAACTAGCAACTCTGGGAAAAATATTTAAATATAAGTACAATCCACATTTCAGAAAAGCCCAAACACTTTTGCCATATGAATGAAGAATGAAAGCTTCAAAATTGTAAAACCAAAATGATTTATTGGGAAGGAAAATTGGCAACTGTAAAACAATGACAGTGTTTCTGGTCAGTAGTTGATTCATATACCTAGTTATTAAATGTAAGTCAAATTTGTATTATGAGACTATTAGCCAGATATCTTTGTAGAAAATTATACTGCTACTAATTATGAATGTAATAGCAACTTTTTGGCATAGTTAATTATTTTTAAGCCTTCTCATTGGTCAAACCTTTTCTTTACTTGGAAACATTTTATGCTAGTCGGTGTTTCCTGGCTAATTTAACATTAAATTTGGTTTTAAACTGTCATGGTGTTGAAATTTTAGCTCTTCTTTAGTCAGGTTTGAGCCCTATAGTTGAGAGAGAAGAATTATTGTTGAATTCCGATTTTAATTGAACTCTTTATATTAAGCTGATTCCAAGTATGCAGTTTGTGTGGCTTTTACAGTTATATTTCTGTAAATATTTAATCCCTTGATATTGATGAGGATTTAGCCTCAATCAGCATACATTTTGGAGACAAACTGATCTGGGTTTCAATTTCAGCCCTGTCTCATAATAGTTGTGTGACCTTTAGTGATATTATCCTTCTGAATCTGTTTGCTTATTTGTAAAGTGGTGCTAATAATCTCAACTGTGCAGGTTTTTTTTTTTTTTTGTTTTGTTTTTTTTGTTTTTTGAGAGAGAGTGCTTGCTTGTGCACGTGTGCATGAGCAGGACAGGGGGAGAGAGAGAGAGAGAGAGAGAGAAAGAATCTTAAGGAGGCCTCACACCCAAAATGGAGCCCGACTCAGGGCTAGATTTCATCGACTGATTTCATGACCTGAGTTGAAATCAAGAGTTGGATGCTTAACTGACTGAGCCACCCAGGTGCTCCTTAACTGTACAGGATTTTTTTTTTTTTTTGACAAGAATTAAAGACAGTACAGGTACTGAAGTAACAGAGGGCATTTTTGTGTTTCTGTTTGAGTATAACTTGTGAATATGATGCTGGAGTTCTGGAAATATAATTGTATGATAATACTAGGAAAATACTGTTTAAGAAGGTCTTTAGGATATTAAAATATATTACAGAGAAGAACTTCTGGATGATAGTGTAAAGATCTTGGTAAACCCTCTACCTAGCAGAACAACAATTTAACGGATGAAAATTTTAAAAAAATCATATAAATTCTAGAAATTGTCCTAAGGGTTAAGGAGAAATTATCATTTAAGAAAATCTACTAATCAAATTAAAAACCTTGGTCCTTTAAAGAACAACATCAAAAATAAAAAGATGACTCCTAAAAAGAGAGAATATTTGCAGATCGTGTATCTGGTAAAAGAATTTTATCCAGAATATATAATGATCTCTAACAATTCAATAATAAAAAAATCCATTTGAAAAATGGACAAATGTTCTGAGCAGAGACTTTCCAGAGAAAACATATAAGTGGCCAATAAACCCATGAAAAAATGCTCAGTATCTTCAGTCATCTGGAAAATGCAAATCAAAACCATAATGAGGTATACAAAAAAAATTAAAAACCATAATGACAAGTTATGTCACAGATACTTTGATAGCTATAATAAAAAAATAAGGTAATAACAATTTATTAGCGAGAATGTGAAAAAATTGGAATTCTCATACACTACTGTTGGGAATGTATAATGATGCCCCCCACTTTGTAAAACAGTTTGGAAGTTTCTCAAAATGTTTAAGTTGGAGTTACCATATGACCTTGCAATGGTACTCTTGGGGATATACCCACTAGAAATGAAAGTATACACTCATGTGTTCATAGCAGCACTTTATATAACAGCCATAATGTTGAAACAACTCAGATGTCCATCAGCTGCTGAGTGGGTGGACAAAAGTTGTTATATCCATAGAATGGAATATGAATCAGGCATAAAGAAAAAAAAATGAAGTACTGATCATCAAATGAAGTTCAGTGTGGATGAACCTTGGACAAATTAAGCTAAGTGTAAGAAGCCACACACAAAAAGCCACATAGTGAGTGATTCCATTTATATGAAGTGCCCAGAGAAGGCAAATCTGTAGAGATAGAACATAGATTAGAGTTGCTGAGGGTGGAAGGGACTGATGGGTACGGGGTTTCTTGCTGGTGTGAAGGAAGTGTTCAAAATTGATTGTGGTGTTGGTTGCATAATTTGATGAATCTACTAAAAACCATTGAATTGTATACTTTAAGTGGATTCATTATATGGGATGTAAATTATATCTCAAACCATTAAAAAGAAGAAAATCAAACAAATTTCAGTAAGAACAGTGAGAATCTAGGGCATTTGAGTGATAGTTGGTTCCCTAACCCCTTTTCCGTCCTGCTCCCTGTCACAGAGGCTGTACCCTAGGTGGTTGCAGCCAGGAAGATGGGCCCTTCCTCTCTCCCTGGCATTTAGGTTGGGGCCATGCTTTCTTCCTGGCAGAGGCAGACTGCTGGAATGTCTGAACCTTCAGAGCCTTGTGTTGCAGCAGTTTTATTCCGGGCAGGCATGAGTGAGAGGACCAGATCACTCTTCCTCCGCCCAGACCTCACTTGTAATGCTGACGCTCTGTGCCAGTCTTGGTAGGTCAACAAATGTGGGACAGTTGCTCCTACCCCAGAATACCAGAGGTTGCAATGCCCCAATGGCCACTTACAGAGCAAGATTATTGTCCTGGAAAAAGTGGGCCTCCACACCCAAATCCAATCAGGGGCACAAGGTTTCTGGCCAGGACGAAGGGCAGGCTGGCCTTCAGGGGAAGGAGTGCTGTACTTCTGCTTGAGGAGACTTACCTTATGTGGAGTAGAAAGTGGAAAATTCCATGGTGAAGGGCATTGTTGACAACAATATGAATCTGGGGGAAGAGCGATTAAGAGGAACCTGGTACCTCTATGATACAATAACATGGCATGGCAGCCAGAAGTTTAAAGTAAAGAACTAGAGAGAGAGAGAGCCAAGAGGAACCCTCATGGGGTCACAGTGAGTCAGTGATGGGGAAGGCTGTGTACTTGTGGTAGGCGCAGCCACTCAAGAGCAACTTGGGCAGGATGTGAGGCAGACGGGAAGCGTGCCCCAAGCTACACGCTACACACACACACACACACACACACACACACACACACACACACACCCCAACGCAGAGCGGAAGCCTTACTAGCCTGAGGGGCACAAACACAGCCAAAGACTGACCGAACATTAAGGTATTCTGACCCGGAGGTGATTTCTTGGAAGCCAGGCTTCAATATAACATCACAGTCATGCCTGACAGTCTGTGTGCGGGCCGCAGGATGCACCCTCCCAGGCGTCAACAGAAAATGAGGTGTGGCTGAAAGGAGTTTGTTGTGAATAACAGAAGACTTCCATTTCACCTTTCTGACCCTGGAGTTATTTCAGGAACTGGGAACAAAACTAAACAATATAGTAAAAGGTGGACTTTGGACTCTTTGAAGGGAAATTACAAGGGCTTTAAGAGCTATGTGCCTGACTCATGGATAAAGACTAGATATATTTCTTACTATAAATCACAATATCACAGTGTGCCAGTCAATATTTTAAGGATACATTATCCCAGAGTTTTCAGATAATTGGACATACATAAGAGGAAATAATAGAACTAAGTCCCTGCCATATTGCTTATATCAAACAAATTTTAGATTGATCAAAGAACCATAAAAAAAGATGAAAAAACACTGGAAGGAAATGGGAATTAGGTATTTTATAATCTTGGAGTAAAGAAGGTCTGACCCAAAATCTAGGAGTCCCAAAGCAAATTAATTGGTACATTTGATCACTTAAAAAAATATAATTTTGTTTCTACGAGCATGATTAGGAGGTGAATGACAAATTGGCAATAATAATTTGCAACATGTATGACAAAGGGATCATTTCTGTAATTTAGAAAGGACTATTACAAATCACTATGGTCAATATAGACAACGTAATGTAAAAATGGACGCATGATGTGGAAAGGCCTTCTTAGGGAAAGAGGTACAGGTGGCTCATAAACATATGAAAAGATCCTTAATCTTATTTAAAATTAAAGAAATGCACGTTAAAATAAGTTGATAATGCCTCTCATTGGGAAGATACTGAGAAATAGGCACTTATACTGGACATGGTATTATATATTGGTAGGACTCTTCAGAGCAATTTGGTAACACTTGTCTAAAAATAGATGTTCATATCCTTTTACCCATCAAACCTATCTCTAGCAGTTTATTGAACAGGTATACTTGTATGTTTATGCAAAGATATATGAGTGCACATACAGGGATGTATACTATACTGTTATCAGTAATAGCAAAAATAACCTGTAGGTTTTAGCAATAGGGGACTGGTTAAATTAATTAATGGTACATCTAAACAATGTAACAAGTAAGTTATATAGCAGCATGTGTACTATGATCCTATTTGAATTGAAATTTATAGACATGTAATATGTATTTTATATAAAAATATTTTTTTTAACTTTTTTGATATTCAGTCTTGTCTAGGTGCTGGGAATACACTGGTGAGGACAAAAACCCCACCATGTCTCCTTTCACAGGAGAACTTAAATTGTGTGAAATAGACACTAATAAAAGACCTATTCAAATAAATATTGAATCATAATATAATAATAAAAGACTTATTCAAATAAACATAGAATCATAATGTAATAATTATTGAGAAGGATCTTACAGAGGGAATTGATATAGTCAAGGGGGCAAAGTGAAGGATGACTTTTCTGAAAAAGTGATAATTGAACTGACATCTAAAGAAAGTATTATTAGTTTTATATGTTTTAGGATATAATTTTGTCTTGTATTATCTATTCTCCCATTTCTTCTCTCTATTTAAGCACTCTTTCACTGGTGTTCCACTTCATCATTTTCCATGAATTTATTTTTTATTTTATTTTATTATTTTATTATATTTTATTTTATTATTCCATTTATTTTATTTTATTTTATATCAGAAATTTTTTTTAATGTTTATTTATTTTGAGAGAGAGACAGACAGAGTGCTAGCAGGGGAGGGGCAGAGAGAGAGGAGGACAGAATCTGAAGCGGGTTCCAGGCTCTGAGCTGTCAGCACAGAGCCTGATGCAGAGCTTGAATCCACAAGCAGTGAGATCATACCTGAGCTGAAGATGGAGGCTCAACCGACTAGGCCACCAGGTGCCCCTCTTCATCAGCTTTTAAATATGCTTAAGTTTCTTATGTATTAAAAAAAAGCAAAACTCTTATCCAACTTCATTCTTCTTTCCAACTTCTTCCCTTTATTTCTTCTTCCCTTCTTACCAGGAAAGGGTTGTCTAAACCTCCTGTTTCCACGGACTTACCTCACATTCAATTAGGACAAAAAACAAAATTCAGGCTGCTGCTTCAACCTAATCCAGTCTGAGTTATAACAGATTTCATCAAGGTCACCAGTGACCTCTATGCCCGTTGAACAGTATTTGGTCTCCATTTTGTTCGAATATTCTGTGACATTAGACATAATTGACAACTCTGTCTTTGGAATGTTCTCAGTTTTCATGACACTATACTTTTCTGTTTTTCTTTCTCTTTTTTCAATCTTCTTTGCTGTTTTTTTTTTTTTTTTCTATTAACTTCTGTAGTTCCTTAAGGCCTTGTCCTAGGTTCTTTTCTCTTCTTGCCTAATGTCCTGTAGGTAAGCCTCAGGAAGTATCTGCATGTGATTTCCAAACCTATTCCTGACTTCTGAGTTTTATACCATTATGTCCAGCTGCCTCCCATATTTTTCTATTTTATTTGTTCTTTGTTAATTCAAATTTATTTATTTAAAACTTATTTGTCATGTGTTGTGCTAGTGCTGGGAATGTCCTGAAAGCTATTTCCAATGGAATGTGATCGAAACTGAATTCAATTGTTATCCCTGCCAAAAAAAAAAAAAAAAGAAATCCCAAGCAAGTAAATAAACAAAAACAGCCAATATAAGATTTTTTCTACCTTTATTGTTCTCACTGTAGTACTGAAATCTGCCAGTTCTTCTAGCCTGAAACTTGGGATCCCTCTTGACTTCTCCTTCTACCTAAGCATTTACCCAAGGTCATCAATTCTATCCAATCCAATCCAGTCCAATCCAGTTACATCAAATCTAGTTTAATCTGTTGAAGTCTTAACCCAATGCAGTGTCCCAACGCCTGGCTGTTCCATCTTCTAAATATGTTGATCCCATCCTTCCTTTTCACGACTAAGAGCCTTGCCTACGCTACCATTTCCTCTGTGTAGGCTGCTGCAGTTCCTTCTGTGTGGTCATACTGTATTGACTTTTGACCACCATCTGGCCATTTGCCACATGACTGCAATTTTGATCTTGTAAAGTGTTTCCTAATTCCTCTTTGTCTCAATTTTCTTATCTGTAAAATTGGGATAATAATAGCCCTTCCCTCTTGGGTTGCTGTGAGGATAAAAATAATTATTATGTTTAAAATGGTGTCAAGCACTAAGCTCTCAATAAATCGTTATCGAGACCTTACACAGAATTACATTCAGCCAAATCAAAGGTATGATTAAGACAGAAAGAGGTTTATTAATAATAGATTTGAATGGAGTAATTATTAGCTTGTTTATACTTAATAGTGCCATGTATGTTATGTTCACACAAATCTATAACTCTTATAATACATGACCTTATTATGTGTAATTGTTTTCTTAATTAAAAGGCTAAGAAGCACCAGGCCTTTCTAGTAGAGACATGTGAAAATAACGTGAAAGAATTGGAATCGATCTTGGACAGCTTTACTGTGTCGGGCCAGTGGACATCAGGTTAGTTGAAGGTATAAGATGACAGTTGCATCTGTCAGTGTTCCAAAGTCACTACATTTTGGGAATTCTGCAGATGCCTCTTCCAGTCCCTTATCTCAACGTGTTTCGATTTGATGACATGATAAGAGCGGTTCTCACAGCGGTCAGTTGGCCTAGCTGGCTGAGAAAGGGTGACGGAATGTGGACCTGCTGCTGCCCTCCCAGAACTTGATTTACAAGTGTTGGGGTCTGTATGATTGGACAGACAAGGGCTCACTTGCTGTGTTCTGAATCCAACTGAGAAAAGAGTCCTTACAGTATACCTGCGAGGGGAACAGATGTTTCCATCAAACTGAGCCAAATTCTGAGGCAACCTTCAACAACTTAAAGGTCATGCATTCAAAAGGTTATGTAGGACACAGCCTGTAACATAGTGCATATGCTAAGCTGGTTTTCGCCTTCGCTTTCTGCTCCCCTACGTACACTCTGCAGGTTGGAGTGCTTAGGAAAAATGTTTTGGTTTTAGTATTAGCGTGGCTATTAAGATAAAGAAGTATAAAAATTGTATATTAGGTAGGCATATTTTGGGAACTAGTGGAAACATTGGCTGGCTAATGAATGCTGTTCACGATTTTCTTCTTCCTTCATTTTTTTGTGTTTATGCCATTATGTTTGTCAGAGTAGCTTTCCCTTGAATACTTTTACTTTTCTACCTCAATTTTCTTTTTTCCTACTGTCAGCATCGAGTTATTTAGTTGTTTTCTGACCCAACTGTGTTCTTCAAAAAGCATGTAAAATTAAATTCATTACACTTTAAAATTGAACTCCTGGACTCAGTTATTTGAAGGAGTCAAACAGATATTTGGCAAATGAGGGCTTTAGGAACTTGTAAGTTCAGGAACATTTGTTGTGCTTTAAAAGCAGAGGGCTATATGATCAGGGCCCATTTGTACCTTATAGATCTGCAGATTTGTGCTGGTGAACTGTTAGAAATTTAGTGTGTTTTTCTATTATCTGTTTTTTTTTTTTGTCTCCTGTTTTCCTTTATACTATTTTAGACATAATTATAAAATTAACAGGTAACTTTTTTTTAAATTAAAAACTTCCCCCCAAACATTAGTGTTTCATGGTTTGCTACTATGGAAAAATCAAGGTGTATAAAATGGCATAAAAATATAGATATCCTTGGGGTGTCTGGGTGGGTTAGTTGGTTGTGTCTCCGAACTGGGCCCAGGTGGTAATCTTGCGGTTCTTGAGTTTGGGCCCTGTACTGTCAGTTCAGATCCTGTGTCCCCCCTCCCTGCACTTTCGCTGTCTCCTCCCACCCCCGTTTGTGCTCTTCCTCTCTCAAAAGTAAATACACATTAAAAAAAAATAGATATCCAGTGTTCAGTTATATTTGGTAAAGCTGTGGAGACTGAAATTTTCTGCTGTAAGGCTGAGATGTGTTGCTTAGTGGTGTTATGAGCTTTAAAAATGGTTAAATTATCATAGTATATCTGATATGTGTTACTTTAAATATTTCCTCAGAGCTGAATTCAAAAAACTAAAAATATTGAGGTCATATCTCCTTTGAATTTTAAAATGAAATAGTTGATAACAAAGCAACTCACAAGCTATCACTAAGCCTATAGGAAAAGACTATTAACGTTTTTCTTTTTCTTTTCATCTTTCAGTAATCATCTTTTTTAAACTCCTGGTTTCCCATATAAATGCACACTCTATATATCATAGAGAAGACATTTCTGGAAAAGGGACCGCATGGTGAATTGGTGATATTTCTATTGCTGTGGAGTGGGTTTTGTTTCCGTACGGTGCTGGTTATTTACTCTTTTGCCCACCAAGAGCCATTTTTCTCTGAACTGTGGATATTTACAGAAACGTGGACATGTTCAGAGGACCAGTAAGCTAGGATAGGGCAGCAAGAACAAGTAAGAGTGGGAGACCAGTGCCCTGTCTTAAGCCTTACGGGCCCAGTGGAGGGCACATTGTCACAATACAAGCCACAGCTGTGGAAGGGAACATGCCTGACAAGAGGAGCGGCTGCCCGGAATGCACCAGAGCAGAGGAAACAGAGTAATCAAACACCATGACCTTCTTTTCTTTCCTTTTTTCTTTCTTCCTCCACCCTCTTAACCTCCTGCTGCTGCACTCACTGTCCAAATCCAGCCAGAAGCCAGAGGGCAGAGGAGCCCAGATCACGCAGTCTGTAGAGGTCAGCCTTTACAAGGCAAAGCGTTTTTTGTTAAAGTAATGTAACAAAATCTGCCATTTCTGGAAATATCTTGGTTAAATTCTCATCTGATGAACTCTTCTGAGTGTGCCATCTCTTTTCCTGCTGGCACCCTGACTCATACCTTTACATGCTTGGGACCAGCTTTCCCTCTGGCCCTCGGCTTCCACAAAACAGCCCTGTAAAACTGTGAAGCATTCCCTGAACCAGTGTAAGGTTAGGGCTTTGTTACTTCACCCAAGAGGTATATAAATAATAATAATAATAATAATATATATCATACAATAATATATATAATATGATATATAAATAATATAAATATAAAATAATATAATAAATATTATATTTTAAATAAATAAATAATATAATAATATAGAAATAATAAATATCTATAATATGTTTAATTATATAATAAATTGATATTAATAAAAATGAATGTATATCAATTATTAACAAATTAATATATATCAATTAATTATATCAATTAAATATATAATATGCTTGATATTTTATGGAAGAACCCAGACAATTATGATCGTCTGCTATGTCAGGCTTGGCTTCACCTACACAAAGTTGAACAAATATTTTGTTCCTTGCAAATAAAGTAATGTAAAAACATATCCGAGTCTAACGTCCTGTGCGTCTGTGTGATATAAACATGTATATATCTCACAGTATATATGTTTTTGAAGAAAAAGTCTATTTCAAATAGAAACATATGTGATGATAGCTTAGCCTTAGAATTTGCTACAAAGTCAATTCAGTTACCTCCAGAAAGGTTTTCAAGAGAGCTCATCTTGTAGACAATACTGCTTTACTTCTTTTTTACCTCTTCGTACCTTTCAGTTCAATATATTCTCGGTATCTACTCCCCACTTCAGGAGAAGCAATCTATGGTAGAGATTTAGATGGGTACAAAATTGTTTGTTTTGACTTGGATTTTAAAATGGGATGAAGGAAAATGACTTTTTCAGATGAACTTTAGTCCAGAGTTGACAGTACCTGCCAGGTGTTCTAGTCCCGTCTTCTTCAGCTTCTGTGGACTTGTACGTTAAGAAATATTTCTGAAGCAAGAGTAACCCTTCAGCTTATCTTCATGTGAGGATGAGGCAAAGTTTCTGTTGGTCCAGGACATTCAGCAGTTTATTTACTTAGAGGATTTAATGTGATTTTCTCACCGTTGATCAGTGTGACAGTTCCCGCCTCATTTCCTAATGCCTCCGGACTCTGCCCCCCCTACTAACCGGTCTCTGCTTCTCCCTGGCTTTCCCTTCAGCCCATTTTCTCTACAGCCACCATCAGGATCATTTGAAAACCTGTCAGAGCATGCCATTCCTTTGCTTTAAATCTTATTGGGCTCTGCATTTCACTAAGCAAAGTAGCCAAAGTGCCAGCAATGGCTTTCTAGACCCTCCATGGTCAGCCCCTATCCTTGATCACCCCTTCGACCTCCCCTCTACCTTTCTCTGTTTGGGCCACTTTGGCCTCTTGCTGTTTCTCGAGCCCACCAAACGTGCTCTCGCCTTGGGGGCCTTTGTGCAGGCTGTTCTTTCTACCTGGAAAGTTCTCCACATAGATGTGTCTGCATAGCTTTCTCTCTTGTCTTTTTAAATTTTATTTATTTTATATTTTAAAAATTTTTATAAGATTTTTTATTTTTTTTTAAGAAATCTCTACCCCCAACAAGGGGCTCAAACTCATGACCCCAAGATGAAGAATGCTCAGATCTCACCCCATGAAGGCTACCCTCTGCTCATTCCCATGTCACTAGTCTCTCTACCTCTCCCTTTTCCGCTCTACTTTTTTCTTCCCCATAGGACTTATGTCTGTCCAACATTTCTACGACACTACATGGTGCACTTATTTTATCTGTATTAGTTGGAATTCTCCAGAGAAGCAGATCCAATAGGATATATATAGGAATGGCTCATGTGGTTATAGAGGCTGGGAAATCCCATGACCTGTGTGGCATCTGCAAACTGAGGAATGAGGAAAGCCGTTGGTATAATTCAGTCTGAACCCAAAGGCCTGAGAACCTAGGGGTTCCTGGGGTCTAAAGGAGGAGATGGAAGTCCCAGCTCAAGAAGAGAGAATTTGTCCTTCTACTGCCATTTTGTCTGTAGTGAGGGGTCGGGAGGCAATGGATTGGATGATGCCTGCCCACATTGGTGAGGGCAGATCTTCTTTACTCAGTCTGCTGATTCAGAGTGTGAATGTCTTTCAGAAACACCTTCACAGACACACACAGGAACATTTTGCCAGTTCTACACACATCCCTTAGCCCAGTCAAGTTGACACATAAAATTAATCACTATCATATCCAAGCTCCACGAGGGCAAAAACCTTCGTCTCTTTTATTTGCCAATGTACTTTAGGCAGCTAGAACATTCCTTGGCACAAAGCAGTCACTCAGCGAACATTTGTTGAATATTAATGAATAAAAGTGTGAATGAATTAATATCAGGTTGAATGTCTATTTTGCATTTAAATTTTTGAGGTTATAAAGGTAGTCATGGAATCCCTTTCTCAATTATAATGGTGTTTTGGGTAGCATTCCATAAGGGGTAACCAGGAAGATTGACCGTAAGTGGAAAAGATGTACAATCTTAAATCGGCCATAGAAATGTCACCTTGATTGCCTACTCTTATTAGGCAAGATTGTCTCAGTTTGCTTGAACAGGGACATTTATTTCCTATGTCTACTTTCCACCAACACTGAAGTACTACAGCTGTTCACATTTCCTTTTCTGGTGAAAATTCTTATAGTGGGGTGTGTATGGGGAGAGATCCTTCCCCACTTTGAACCTATGCAGTCTCTCTGCCTCCGGTGTTTCTTCTAACACAGTTTCACCTCTGCCTGAGGATGTTAATAAACATATAGAATGTACTTTTTCCTTGGTTAAGTACATGAAGAAAAACCTTTTCTTGTGGCTCAGTCTTGGATCCTCCTCAGGGTGCTTGACTTTCATGTTGACTGAAACAGAACCCTCTAACCTTCTTCAGTCTTTCCTTCCTTGAGGAAATCGTTTGTAAAACTCTAGAGGTATTCTTTTTCTTTCTACTGAGAGGACCCTGGGAAAGAATAGTAACAGCGTGTGATGCCTTTAGGCATCTATATATCACTCAGGAATTGGGCAGTCCCAGGGACTGCTCTTAGGATAATCAGGGCAACCAACTGGACTTTTCCTCTCCTCTCTCCTCTTTTACTTCTTTAGTAAAGGACTATTGCCTAGCTCTGGTATCTTCTTGAGAAATTTAATTGTCCTTGTGACCCCCATGGCTCGTACTTTTTAACTGGAGATTCATGGATCTCTGAGAAGCTGAGGATGCCTATCAGCAGCACACAGGTTTCCTTTAGTGTCATTTGCCAAATTCTTCTCACTTAATTCTCTCACCTCCCAAACCACTGAAGTATACAGACCAAAAGTGGCCTATTTCATCATGCTCATAGTTTCCGTCTGTAAAATCCAAGGGAGTGACTTCAGTAAGCGTGCTCTAATGGGATCATTAATTAATCACACAGTTCTGAAGGCTAAGGAATCCAAGATCTGTAGTTGGTAAGCTGGAGACCCAGAGAACTGAGGGTGTAGTTCCAGTCTGAGCTGGAGTCAAAAGGCAGGAGAGGACCAGTGTCTCAACTTGAAGATAGTCAGGCAGAGAGACAGAATTCCTTCTTATTGGGCCTTTTATTCTATTCAGACCTTCAGTGAAGATTGGATGAGGCCAGCCCACTCTGGGGAGGGCGATCAGCTGTCTCAGTCTACTGATTCAGATGTCAGCCTCATCCAGAAACATCTTCGTAGACACACCCAGAATAATGTTTAACTGAATATCTGTGTCCCAGTCAAGTTTATGCATAAAATTAACTATCATCCTCTCCCCCTTACTCTTAGCTGGTGGTAACCACCATTCTATTTTCTGTTTCTGTATTTGACTACTTTAGATACCTCACATGGTGGAATCATATAGTATAAGTCTTTTTATGAATGGCTTATTTCACCTAGCACAATGATCTCAAGTTTCATTCATGTTATAGCGTGTGATAGGAATCTTTCCTTTTTGAGGCTGAATAATATTTACATTTTGTTTATCCATTCATCTGTTGATGGACCTTTGGGTTGCTTCCACCTTTTTTTTTTAAATGTTTATTTATTTTTGAGAGATAGAGAGACAGAGTGTGAGCAGGGGAGAGGCAGAGAGAGGAGGAGACACAGAATCCGAAGCAGGCTGCAGGCTCTGAGCTGTCAGCACAGAGCCTGATACAGGGCTTGAACTCACAAACCACAAGATCATGACCTGAGCTGAAGTTGGGTGCCCAACTGATGAGCTACCCAGGCGCCCCAACATTTTTTTTAATGTTTATTTTTGAGAGAGAGAAAGACACACACACACACACACACACACACGCGCACACACACACACACACACACACACACAAACACATAGAGTGCGAGTGGGAGAGGGGCAGAGAGAGAGGGAGACAGAATCTGAAGCAGGCTCCAGGCTCTGAGCTGTCAGCACAAAGCCCGATGTGGGGCTTGAACCCACGAACTGTGAGATCATGACCTGAGCTGAAGTCAGACACTTAACCGACCGAGCCACCCAGGCATGCTGGGTGCTTCTACCTTTTGGCTATTGGGAATACTTCTATAAACATGGAAATACTTCTTCAAGACCTTGCTTTCAATTCTTTTCTTTAAAAATTTATTTATTTTGAGAGAGAGTGAGAGAAAGCAAGGGAGGGAAAGAGAGAAGGAGAGACAGTGTGTGTCAAGTAGGCTCCACACTGTCAGTGCCCAGCATGACATGGGGCTCGATCCCACAAACTATGAGATCATGACCTGAGTCAAAATCAAGAGTAGTACACTTAACCAACTGAGCCAGCCAGGTGCTCCTCGGTTCTTTTAGATATATACCCAGAAGTGAGATTACTGGTCTATTAACTTAAAAAAAAAAAAGATTTTATTTATTTTATTATTCTTTTTGACATTTATTTATTTATTTATTTTGAGAGAGAGGTGGGGAGAGAGAGTGCCCGCAAGTGGGGAAGGGGCAGAGACAGAGAGAGAGGGAGAGAATGAATCCCAAGCAGGTTCTACTGTCAGTGCAGAGCCTGACGTGGGCTTGTACTCACAAGCTGTGAGGTCATGACCTGAACTGAAGTTGGATGCTTAATCAACTGAGCCACCCAGGTGCTCCTAATTTTTTTTTTTAATTTTAAAGTAATTTCTACACTGAACACAGGGCTCAAACTCACAACCACAAGATCAAGAGTTGTGTGCTCCACTGACTGAGCCAGCTAGGTGCCCCTGGTCTGTTAACTTGTATCACAGAACATTAGTGTACTAAGACATGCTGCGTGGGATGTCCTGTTGTTTTAGACTTGTTCTAGTTTGCTCTAGACATAGTACAGATTTTCCCCTGATAATCAAGGCCAATTATCCTGTACAGAAGAACCTTCTTTGCTCTTTGGTTTCCTGGTTTGAGGAGCCCAGAAATGATTAGGTGATATTCCCAGCTTCTATTTTAATGGAACCTTGCCGTGTCCCATGCTAGAAGCATTTCTTCCTCAAAAATCAAGACTCAGATCAATAGAATCTCCAGTTTCTGGGATGGGAAAAGCATCACTAGTGGACCATTAGGTGTAATAGTGAGATGGGCCAGTCCCATTTCCAACATTTGAATCCAGGACCCGTGAATCCTGGCTATGTGAAAAACATACCAGATATTGATTTGCTGGCTCACAGCACAGTCTATATCCTGACACTATTATCCTTGATCCTCAAAATGTTGCCATCCAGCCAGTGCAATGACTCTTCAAAAGGCTATTCAACTATGCTGTATGCCAGCTACTTCAGAGTTAGGGGAAACGTAGTAAGACCAGTGAATTCTATGAAAATGAGCCCATTTCCATATTTATTTGCTGTAAATTGAGTTCCCTGATTAGAAGCAATGGTATGTGGAGTCTGTAATTATAAGGTGCTTGTAAATTCATAGATGGTGGTTTCAGTAGAAATTTTATGGTCAGGGAAGGAAACTCTATACCTGGAGTTAGTGTCTACCTTAGCAAGAATAAAACAGTCCATCGTTCCATGATGGAAGTGACTTAGTGTAATCGACTTGCCACCAGGTAGCTGGCTGGTCCCCCTAGCCATGGTGTCATATCATGGGTTCACTGTTTGTCTTTGCTGTTGACAGATTTAGCATACAACAGGGGCTGTATTCCTGTCAGTCTTGGTGAATGGAAGTCCGTGCCACTGAGCCCGTGTACCATGACCCCTTTGTTGTAAGGAAAACAAAGGTGGTAAGGACAGAGGTGACTGGGAAAAGATGCTGGCTGATGTCCACAGAATGCCCCGTCTTGTCCTCCTGTGTTAAGATCCTTTTCTGGGCCTTGGCACGGCGCCCATTCAGAGAGGTGTAGCCACGTGCTCCTGCCCAGATCACCTTGGTGCCAGTTTTCTGGTTGTGTTCTTTTGAAGCCCTGACCATTTTAGTCAAATAGTTAGCTACCATCCACAAATTGGTGTGTATTTGTACTTTTGGTCATTTCTCATTCCAGGCAAAGTGACAGTCAGGTCCGTAACTTGTTTTGACTACTGGCAGGATTTCGCTTTATCGCTATCCTTCAGGGCCACCCTTGACTGGGGTTGTAGCACTGCAACTGTCTACTTTTAATTAGTGCTAGCATATCATACAGTACTGTCTCTGTACTGAGCTCATTTTTGTCTCCCGTTAGTCAATGGGCCATAGGAAACTTTTCATAGATTCAGGGTGTGGGTTAAGAGAGGAAGCAATATAACAAGAATAGGGCCCATTGGAATCTGGACTATTGGCTCATGTTACTTACTTGTGCCCTCACACTGTATAAACCACTTTCATCTGGTGATAGTGTGCTGTTGTGCATGCCCAAATTCATGGATTGGTGAATCAGACAATAATGATTTTATGATAGGGAATTCAGGTCGCATGGTAAATTGGTGGCCGTGGATGTATTATCTGCTGAGGACTAGTAGCAAGTGTAAAGTTTGGTTTATTTAACGTTTATTTATTTATTTATTTATTTTGAGAGAGAGAGAGAGAGAGAGAGAGTGTGTGTGTGTGTGTGTGTGTGTGTGTGATAGAGAGAGAGGGAGAGAGAGAGAGGAGAGAGAAGAGAGAGAACCCCAAGCAGGCTCTATGCTCAACACAGATCCTGATGGAGGCTCAATGTGAGGCTCAATCTCATGACTGTGAGATCATGACCTGAGCCACCAATATCAAGAGTTAGACACTTAACTGACTGAGCCACCCAGGTACCCCATATAGCTTGGTTTTCAGGAAGAGAATAGTTATCGGTAGAGGATGACTTGCTTTGTTCTAACACCCTACAAGTTTGCACCATGATTCTATAAGGACCTGCCAAACTTGACCTGCTTGGGCCTGAGCAGTCAGAATGCTGTCATTAACTTGGTAGAGAGCAAAGTAGGACATGTGATGTCTTCTGGAATGAAAAGTTGATCAAGATTTCTATAGACTGGATTACGCTGGAGTTAATATAGCTCTGAGGTAAAGCTGTGAGAGTATATTGCTAGCCCTGGCAGCTGAAAGAAACTGTTTGGGTAGGTTTTTCTGAAAGGATGGAAGAAATAGCTTCATTCCAGTTGCCAGGAAATGTATTGACATGCTCCAGTGATGAAACTGCATCTTTCACTGCAGCTGCACTTAGAATCACATGTGATTATGCTTACAGTAATTTGCTGACATTCCCTAAGGTTCATCTGTATTCTGCACTAAGCCAGATAAGTTGAATGCTCATGTGGTTGAAATCACCATCCCTGTATCTTTTAAGTCCTTAACAGAGGCACTAATCTCTGCAATTTCCTCGGAAAGGTGGCATTACTTATGCTTTACTGTTTTGGTAGGTAAAAGCTCTAGTGACCTCCACTTGTTTTTTTTCTGTGTGGTTTTCCTCTGTAAATCCTTCAGTGCATGGATCAGATAACCAATATGGATATGGTATCTGTTTCTGCACTTGTTCTTTCTTAACTATGCCTTCCAAAGTGGGGAAATACGGTGGATTCAGATACCTCATGGGCCCAGTGGCGATAGACCCAAGCCAAAACTCAGTCTTCTGACCTCTGTTAGCTCCTACCCTAACTAGTGAACCATAATAGCTTGTTAGTTCTCTAGGAACTAGAGTGTCTTGTTATCCCAGCGATGAACTCCCCTTCTCCAGTGCATAGTCACCTTGGTAAATGGTTGCATGTTTCTTTGAGGAAGGCTAGGAAGGAGATTTACAGTATGATCTTCTGGCAGTATGTTAGGGTTTCTGAAGGGGACCCTTTTGATTCAAAGGACACTGGGTCTATGAACTAGCTCAAGTCTGATAATTGATTGTGAGCCAAGACTCTTTTCTGTGTTGATTTAAGTTCTACCTCTGGTAATCGGACATAGAGCTTTTCTTCTTATACACACCAGGTAACATTTTATTTTTTATTAAAAATTTTTTATTAGCTTATTTATTTTGAGAGAGAGAGAGAATCCTAAGCAGGCTCTACACTGTCATTGCAGAGCCTGATGTGGGGCTCGAGCTCATGAATGGTGTGATAAAGACTTGAGCCAAAATCAAGAGTTGGATGTTTAGCCAACTGAGCCACCCTGGTACCCCCAAATCAGATAACATTTAAGTAGAGTGCCTATCTATTTTACTCCTGTGAACACCATGATCAGTTAGCCAACACCTGCGATCTCTGTGGGTAAAGCCATTTGCTTATTCCTTTGATTCCATATGGTAACCATGTCCATTTTGTTTCTGGAATTTAAGTGCTACCACTTGGCCTTTGTCACTCCAGATACCATCATCTTCATTGATTTCAGGGAACCCAGCTTGATGGCTGTTATCCATGGCCTTTCAGCTACACAGAGCTTATCAAGCCATATAGAGCTAGCTCATCATGTACCAATACATTTCTCAAACTTGATAAAGGAGGTGTTTTTTTTACTTTCTTGGAGACATGGTTAGGGGGTGGGTGAGCAAGACTTACATAATAAATATTCTCTGTATGTTAGAAAAGTTGTAAGGCATTTTCCTTAAAAACTCCAGAATGAGTACCTGTGTTTACAAGATAAGGAAGAAGTTTGTTTATGATCTCAGTGAATAAAAAAATTTAATATACAGAATGTAGTCTCAGTTTGAAAAGCATAACTGCCAACAAAATGCTTACATTTAATGCTTTTAGAGTGAAAAAGGAATTTTCTTGGTCATCAATGCATTAAATGTTTAGATTTTCTTAGGTGAAGATCAAACTTAGGTGAAGATTTGAATGTTATTTTCTGTATTTTACTATGTGATTAAAGATCCACATTAAATAACAGGGCTTTCCCTCCCCCAACCCATTCTGAGAATGAACATGACTACTCACGTTCTACATGTATTTATACATATACACACACACACACATATGTATTCTAAAAAATCTCAGTCTTTTGTCTTCTGTTGTCTCTCCATTATTTCTTTTTTTAATTATTTTTTTTTAAATGTTTACTTACTTTTGAGAGAGGGACAGAGTGTGAAAGCAGAGGAGCAGAGAGAAAGACACACACAGAATTCGAAGCAGGCCCCAGGCTATGAGCTGTTAGCACAAAGCTCAGCGCGGGCTCAAACCCATGAACTACGCGATCATGACTGAGACACAGTCAGTTGCTTAACCGACTGAGCCACCCAGGTGCCCCATGTATCTCCATTATTTCTTAATAATTCTCCCCTTTTAGAGTCTTTCAGGGGACTGAGGTAGATAAGAGAATGTCTGAGAAAGTTGAAGAGATAGACTCAATTTAATTTTCTACTGTGGAATTGTAGGTTACTGAAGTAATAACACTAGCCTGAAAAGCAGTAGTGGTTTATTTGGGTTATGTAGAAATATTTAGTTTTTGAGCTTGTCTAAAAGAAAAGATTTATTTATTTTTATTATTTTTATTTTAGAGGGAGAGAGAGTGTGTGAGAGGGGAAGAGAGGCAGAGGGAGAGAGAGAGAATCTCAAGCAGGCTCCACACTTAGTGTGGAGCTTGACATGGGCCTTGTTCCCATGACCCTGGGATCATGACCTGAGCCAAAATCAACACTTGGATACTCAGCTGACTGAACCACCCAGGTGCCCCTGAAAGAAAACATTTAGATAGAGAGCTCGGAACCATTTTTTTCTATCTCCTCTCTTCTATGGACTATTCATTAAAAAAAAAAAAAAGATTTGCCTTTATGTAACAATTTTAGGTTAAGTCTATACCTAACAAACATAGAAATTGGGTGCTAAATATTAGTCTAGCAGCTTCTAATCTACCATGAGATAATGAAAGAAATATATGCCCTTGACAAGAGATTGATTAGCCCCAAAAGGATGGAAAATTTATTCTTCCCAGAGAACCTTCTTTGGTAAGAAGCACTGCCCCTTGAGGTTAGCCTTTTCAGCCACATAATTATACCACAACCCTACTGGAATTGTTAATCAGAGTCAGATTCAGGTAATTTGCCCTGAATCACAAAAGATAATAATGCTCAAGTAGGTGTCTACAAAGCAAAATCATATTATACGTACCAGAAGAGAGGAGTATCACTATAAATAATAAAACATTCACTGGGTAATGACATGGGTACACACACATACATATATTTTTGTATTTAATGTAAGTGTTATAAAGTCTAGTAGTAATAGGAAATGAAATGTGAAAATTCTCAAACAACAAACAAAAACAAAAATCTGCCGAGGAATACCTGGAGTTGAAATGGACTTAGTATTAAAAGTGAGTGAGAGAGACTGAAGCAGGTAACGGTGACATGAGAGACTGGCCAGGTACAGAGATATATACCTATAGACAGCGTTGGGAGGTCTTGAGTTAGCGTTGTGGAAGTACAGAGTGTTCTGACACATTCTGTTCTTCATTTGGACTCTGACCTTTGAAAAGCCATTTATGATCACTTTTCAAATTGTTTTTTATTGCTCTTTATCTATGAGTTTTTAGAACTGCCTTTGATATCTTAGTTTCTTGGGCCATAGTGCAGTGGTTATTATTTGGTTAAATCAAATTAGTCAATAAGGTCCTGGGTCCTAGTGACCCTTTCTTTTTCTTTGTAAGCATTTTGCCATGTTAAGGGACCAGGAACTATTTCCTTTTATAATGGCTGTGGGTAGGACTTAAAGCATACTTTGTACTTCAACTGAACTTTATTGTATAGACATTTTCAAGCAAAGAAACTTTATTTTATGTAGAATATAAAAATATGTATGGGTCAGTAAGGAGAGGGCATTTTGTCCCCTTATCCCTCAACACTCATATTAATCTGGTTTTATTCTTCTGAATTTCTAAGAGGAAGTTTTCTCCCTTAAAAGCCAGCAGATTTCCCGAGTGTCCTTGAATGATTTATTCATGGCCTACTTGTGTAGTAGCAAAAGAAAAGAATTATACATTACAATTTTTTTTTATCTAGTGCAACAGCAATTTTTAAAAAAAATATATTTGGTAAGGCCTTTAATAAAATTTTTAATGAGTTGTCTTTCTAACTCATAGTAATTACAAAGAGTACTGTCTTCTCCATTATCATGGCTCAGAGCAGTGTCTTTTTTTTTTTGCCCAGCTAGGATATGTGTTGCTTCTATATTACTTTTGGTTTTTAAGTTAAATATTCTTTTTCTGTTTAAGAAAATCTAAGGTGTACCCATTCTGAAAATAGTCTTTAAATTATACTTTGGCGAATGTAATACATTTATTGATAACATTTTGTCCAAGATTAAAACACTAAATATCGCCAATATGCTGAGATAAAGTTAGTCTGTCACTAACCACAATTTTTTTCCTTTCTCTCCTCCTTTCTTTCTTCTTTCCTTCCTTCCTTCATGCCTTCCTTCTTTCCTTTATCTTCTTTCCTTTATCATTGCCTTCTTTCCCATATTTCCAAAGTTCAAGCAATTGATTACATGAAGAACGGATAAATGATCTTATGTAATTATTGGTTTACTATCTTTCCTCCTCCTTTTTAGACTGTAAATTCTATGAAGACAGATACTACACCAATCTTTTTTACCTCCATGTGTCTAATGCCTTGGATTAGTACATAGTAGGGATTCCGTGAAGTATTTGAATGAATGAGTCAATGAATAATAAAACATATATTATGAATACTTCTTTTTGAAATCATTCTTGTTGGAAAATAGATTTCCTGTTTATTGAAATGTTTAGATTATAAAATATGTTAGGGAGAAATTATAATAGGAAAAGAAAAATGTTTTTAATAAGAATATTTTAAAATTTGCTACTTGTTGTTTAACAGTAGAAGTACAGTGGACAATCAATTTAAAGTGGTTTTTAAGACTAAACTTTTGATTATTTTGGATTAATCTTTTGAATTACATTTGACCATGTGACCTTGATTAGCTCGACTGACTTATGGCCCAACTAAATTAAAATCATTTGAGGGTATAATATGAAAATACTCATATTTTTACAAAAAGTATCAGTTTTAAGGGTTTTAATTGAAACATGATGTGGGTCTGTGTAGATAATAGCATTTTTATTATTTATTTCAAATCGTAACTTGAGAATTTTAAGGATTGAAGAATATTTCCAAGCATAACAGAAAATGCTGTGCTCTTGGGTTCAGAAATTATTATTTAAGCAAAATAAGCCTGTCTGATTAGAAACACAAAGACCAGAGTAAGTGTATGTAACTCCCCAGACAATGTTAGTGTACAGACTATTCATTTAATTGTTGGATAACAGGTATGTACACTACACATACTTCAGTTATTTAGGAGATGGGGAAAAATAAAAAGAGCTCACTACTAACTATAGTGTGGGCCTTGGTAAGGTACAAAGTAGCCATAAGTCTGAACTTGATATACTATGAACTTAATTTGATCACTTGTTTAGAAAGGCTATTAATACTTGGCTATACAGCAGTATACTTTGGAGAATAAGACTCTCCTCAACGTTTCCTAATACCTTTCAGCTCTATCTAATTGTAATCTCTCTGTTACTGTTTGCTTAGCTTTTGTCTCTTTGTGACTTTGGGATAGATTTTCATCTTACGTTTTTCTCTAGGCATCCACAAGGACAAAGATAAACCTCCCAGCTTCTCTGTTGTCCTTGAGACTTTGAGGCGTACCTTGACAGATTACCAGAACAAGCTGGAAGACGCGTCTAATGAGGTAACACTTGCACTGTTTGGCTCCACACATATAGCCTTCGGCCTGCAGCAGTGCGTTCCCTTGCTTGTTACAAAGGTCAGAAAGATGGGGGATGTTGAATTGACAGCTTCACAGATACAAAAAATAATAAATTGTCTGTCACTGTTCTTTCTTTAAGTGTGGCCTAAAGTCGTGTCTCACTTAGGTTTTCATAACTCTGCAGTCACACTGTGATTTTCAAAGTTGCAAAGACTCTATCACTTCCTGGCCTTCAAAATATATCTATTTTAACTTAGTATCAAACTACAGGAATCTTCTAAGTTAATATGTTTCTATTTACATGTTAATGCCTTTTTATGAAATTAGGGATAGGTAGTGGACATTTAGGCTTTGTCACTACTTTAGGTTAAGATTCCTACAAGTTGTGGAAGTCTTAGTTAAAAAAAGAGAAGTTCTCATTTTCTATAGAACGTAAATGTTGTTAGAAGTTTTCAAAAACAAGTATCTGTTTGATGTAGCATGGTAGTTTTTAATTTGCTGATTAAAAAAGCTCATGCTTCTCTTTTGTCATCCCATTTGTATAGTTTAATGTGTGGGTTGGTAATTTTCTTGGGTATTAAAATATTTTATGAATTTATGCTTTAAAAATAGAAGACTTTGTTTAGTTGCATCTTGTCAAATTAGAGAGTATGAAATAATTACATTAAACACAATTAGCAAAACAACACACAGACTCTTCAAACCAAAGACAAGCCACACAGCATGGAATTTAGTGTTTATCCTTTTGTTTATTTGTTTCTTTCAAATAATGCAAGGCCGTTATATCCTTACAGTTCACATTTCTGAGGAGATTTATTTTGCTTTTGTTCACCAAGGTCAACAAAGAAGGAAAAGCGACGCTTCTTAATGCCCTCCGTAACTGTTTAGAAGGCAAAACCGAAAATGACCACTGAAATAATTAAATTGCCATAAAGAACAAATATTGCTAAGTCGTTCCCAGTGAGACAAGGCAACCTGTATTGTTAGCGGTTTCTGAAACTCTTCCGAGGCCCAGGCCTGGAAGCTGCGGGGTAACTAGGAACATATTACCCACAGCGAATTGTTATTTGGGAGGATGAATGTCACATGATCCTCAGCACAGTTGAAAAGTCGACTCAGCAGGCTTTGGCTTAGTAATGTGCTTTGTTGTGAACCAGTGCCAGAGACAGCAGTGGGGAGACCAAGGGGGTGGCTGAAAAGAAAGCAAAAAGAGCAGTCTGACAGAAAGAAGAATGAACTGTCAAAGAAAATAAATCACAAGCGGAGCAGGACCAACTGATGACCTGCCACAAGCCTTCCCAGTAGGGCTGCATGTGACCGACCCTGAGGTTGTCATATGGAGGGAGGGACCGGCAAATACCCTCATGATGTATAGAACGAACAGTCTTCTGCTCTGTCCTTTTTTTTTTCTGTCCTTATAGATGCCACTGCTTTTGGCATGTTGGCCCGGTAGGATTTTAAGAATAAAGTTGTATTTGTTTACAGTAAGCATGAAATCCTTTATCCAGCCATCGAGTAGACGCATAATAACATCACTGACATTTTAAGCTTGGATGCTTTCTTTTCTTTGCAGCCACGTGAGCTCGTGACAGAAATGACATAGTTAACCAAAAGAAAGAATTTTTTAAGACCCTTAATCACCATTGGAACATTGGTATTTAAGGAACTACATAAAACACACTTAAAGATTAGCTTTTTTGAGTTACCCATCGTTGAAAAATAGGAAAAAAGTAACTTCTGTTTTCTTTCATCAGCTCAACAGCGTGAATGATGCTAAGGAAAAAGCAGCGAATGAACTCAGTTCTACCCAACAGAAGATAGAATCTCACACTAAAAATATTAAGGTAGTAGGACTTAGAATGGCTTTTTCTTTTCGTACTAAGAAACCCAAATGATTACCGAGGGACTATTTTAAAGTAGAACTACCTGACAATGTATCTTCCTATTTTTTATTAAGTACATTTGGATACACATATGAATTTTTATTGTTGATCAAAGAAAAAAGAGTGTTGTTTTCATTAAAAAAATAAAACTTGGTTGCAAATTATGTTGGTTAAAGGAAAAATGCATTTCCTAGATTTAATTATGATACCACAGATTGAGAAAATGATTTGAGATTTAATGCCCAGCCTTAGATATGTATTCAACATCTTTTACGTAAGTGCATCAGTATTTGGAGTCAGCTTTCCTCATGGTAGCGTGGAGCCATTGTTTTCAGTGCATTAGGCCTCGTAACGGGCCGGAGCCACACTTGTCTACGGTGCAGGACAACAGTTTATTTTCTTTTCTGCACTGGTTTTATGTATTACATCTTTGCAAAATTATACTGAGGCACGTCTGGGAGTTGGAATGTCTTTGTGTTGCTTAATGCTGAGTTTGTCATGGACGTACTTCAGGAGAATTTGTTAATAAGGTTGAAGAAGAAATAGTTCAGAAGCTTATGTCCCACATATGACATTTCTATTAGTGTTTGGATGTCACTGGGAAATAACTGTTCTCATACAGAATGTAAAAGATTTCATTTAAAAATGTTATTTACATGTTCTTAAAATTATTTTGAGCTACCGAGTTATTTATTTATTTTTTTAAATAATGGATTGAAAGCAAAAGTCCTTTTCAAAGAGCTTTTTGGAATTAGCTATCTTGGGAATATTTTATGTTGATGTATTAAAACTTAACAGTTTTTTCTAACTTTTGAGTACAATAGTATACTTAGAAAATATATTCAATCCAGTACCTTAAAATACCTAAATATGTTTTGCACTGTAGTCAGATGCTTGCCTTTGTGATTCTTTCGTGGTAAAGCTTAGGAAGTCTTCATTAAACGTATTTTATATTTGCATCCTCGGCCCCTTTACTGGCCGGCTTTCACACAGTGCCTTTATTTTGTATCTGACAGGACCTTCAGGACAAACTGGCTGATGTCAGTAAAGAGTTAAGTCATTTACGCACTAAATGTGCAGACAGAGAGGCTCTCATAAGCACTCTGAAAGCGGAACTACAAAATGTGCTGCACCGTTGGGAGAAAGAAAAGGCTCGCGCGGCCCAGTCGGAGAGTGAACTCCAGAAGCTTTCCCAGGCTTTCCAGAAGGATGCCGAGGTATCACCTGACACAGGATGCCTGGCAGGAAAGGCCTTTGCTAATCTCAGTTTTATAAATTTACATACATCACGTGGCTATTTTTACTCTGATTTGATTTAATTCAAAAAACTGTCCAGAGCCAACTGTCTTGAAATACTCACGCCAGCCACAAAATCGGTCACTCCTTCGCTATGGGGTCATCCTCTTTTGGAGAGTTTAATGGAGTTTACCCCTTTGTCACTCATGAGGCTTTTCCTCTCTATTTAGAACATCACACCCCCAGCATGTATGTTCCTGACGATCCTTTCAAAGTTTGCCCGTGTGCCAGTGACAAAACTATTTTGTATTTCAGTAGTTTAGTAGCTGAACATGGTGAGAAGAATGTGTTTTTTCGTGATCAGAGAGAACAGGACTTGGTTAGTGGTACTTCTGTTTGCAAAATGTGAATATGGACAAGCCACACAGCTTAGTCTCTCCTCATCTTACTTTCCTTATGTGCAAAACAGAAGGAATATCTGCTTTAATAGATAGTCTCCTTACTGTTTATAATTACAGGGTATTAACCAAAATTTAGAGAACTAGAAGTCTCCCACAGTATGAAACCTTTATTTGGAAGCCCTTGAGAGTTGCCTATGCATTTTTATTTATTAATGAATTCTTAAAGTATTATGACAAAACTTTTATATTCTGTGTGAGTCTGAGTGAATGGAATTGTTATCTTATATATTCTTTTACCCATGGGCTATAGAGCTAGGTTAGCTAGTGTGGAGCTGGTTTATCTGAGTCGTCCTGCATATTGAGTTCATTACTCCAACAAATATGAACATGAATGCCAAGAGAGTAAAAAGGAAACATTCTTTCCACTCTTCTTACAGTCTGGGATTTAAATTGTGTCCACATGAAGGGGCTGGAATTGTTCTACACATCAGATAATGATTAAAGTAAAGGAAACTAGAAGCCTGACTGTATTGTAAAGTCAGCATGTCTACAGCATTGTGGTTGGGTTCAACATGTGTGAATTGATTTTGGATCTTGAGATTCTCTTTTCACGCCAAATGGATGATTATCATGCATGGTTTGTCACAGCCCAAGCAAAAAGGACATAATGGCGACACAATGAATTATCCTTTAGGGTGAACTTGATCACTTGGCAAAATGTGGAGGGTGAAGACCTTTAGTGCCTGAATATTACATTTGGCTAGTTAGATTTAATAAGATTTTTAAATATCTCAACCCAGTTGAAAATGCAAAAGACATCTTTAATTGCTTAAAAAAGAAAAAGGCATAACATATTTATGAAGATTCTTCTGATATCCTAACTCAAGTTAGGGGCTGTAACTACATATTAAAATTTTGGGGTTTTAAATTCTTATATTTGGAAAAAGGTAAGGTGGCATGTAGAGACAATTAAAGGTACACATTTTGATATATACAGAAAAACTTTCCCCACAATTTATAAATACAAACCCTTTACATATGTGAGATACAGTTTTTCTTGTCTAGAAGATTAGCATTTATATTCTCCCCCCTCCCCCAAACTTCCTCCTTTTAAAAGTTTTCTTGCTGGTCTATTAAAAAAATCTTGAAGGAACCTATTACTTACATAAAATATCCTTTTGCAGCTTTACAATCGCCTTATCTTGAGTTCCACTCTTGGGCACTTTATGGATGAAACACCTTATAAAGAGAGCCATTTGGCACTTTAGTAAACAAACTCTTTTTGTGTGTTCAAGATGGGATCAGCTTTTTACTGAATTCTACAGCATAGTGTTTCTAGGTCGTTAAACAATGGATGATTTAGTTACTACGATGGCAGTATAATTCTAAAGAATTTTTTATTGTATATTTCTAATTGGACAGTTTTGAAAATATGTCTTGGGCAGCGATGTCCACTTCTTTTTGCCTGTTACTTTGTAATGTTTAAACGCCTATACATGCTCAATGTACCAAATACTATATGAACTTACAAGAGAAAACAGATGAACCCCTCTTCCATATCTTTCATATCACTGTCTGCTTTGCCTAAGGGGCTTGGGATAGATTTCCTATAAGAGGTAAGCAAACTGGAATCTCTGGAGGAAGAAGAAAGCTGAGTAATTGTGTCCATGTAAAAGCACAGATATTGTATAACTTTGTCTTCAATGGAACTGAGTAACACTCCTCGCTATATTGGTTTTTGGACACAAATAACATCTGTTTTGGCAGATGTAGATATGAAAGTATAGGATGACTATACCGACATCTAGTTAAACGGGCTTAGAAACAATTAGTACAGATCTGTCATGTGTCTGAGAAAGGTGATGGCCGAACAGGCACTTAGATGACATCCTCAGTAGTAGCAGAACTGGAATCAGAACCCTGGTCTTTGGGCTTCTAGACTTCATATTTTTGGTTTTGAATACCAAGCTTAAGCCACCTCCAAGTTTTTATCTGCTGCTTAGTTTTGAATGTGGAAAAGGACTAGGAATGACAATATTCTGAGACTTGAGCATTTTAATTCCTTTTCAAGTTTTTGAAACAAATTCTTCCCCATACATAGTGTGTGTTTTACTTCTTACAGTGTTGATATACTGGAATTAATTTTTTTTTTCCCTCACAGGAGAAGCTAACCTTTCTTCATACCTTGTATCAGCACTTGATCGCGGGCTATGCGCTCATAAAACAACCAGAAGGCATGCTGGATAAATTCTCGTGGTCCGAGCTCTGCGCAGTCTTGCAGGAGAATGTTGATGCCCTGATCTCAGACCTCACCAGGGCTAATGAGAAGGTAACTGTCCTCAGGCACCAGATACCTCTATTAAATTCAGTGACATTTGTCCACATCACAGTATCATTAAGAGGGGCTGACATTCATCTTATTTCAAAAAGAATTTGGATGTTAATAATTCAATACCATTAATTATGGCTTGTCTACAACTCAGTTTGATGCCATTGCTGTGGGCATGTAAATGTGACTGAAGTCTGTATGAAGTCTCTAAGCTCCACACTCTTGTGCAGGACATGCTAATACTACTAGCCAGTATTAGCCACAGGGACCTAATTAAAAGAAAATAAATTAATCTTACTGATGAAGCAATTCAAAGAACTTAGTCATTTACATGAATAAACCAACTCTTTATGTTAGCATAAAATAGAAACAAGATAAAGTTATTCAAAAACATGATCTTAAAATTTTAGTTCAGGAAATAATGAAGTGTTACTTTAAAAGCACTTAAACATTGAAAATAATGTTTATGATATTGCTTGAATTATAATAAGCTGTGTATTACAAAACCCTTTCTGTGCTGTAGAATGCAAGAAGTATACATGGTAGGAAAAAACAGTAGACTCTTAGGATCGCTTTACCATTCCCGAGCCCAGGAATTCAGTCTTTCAGAAAATTTTTAAAAAGCCCTCTTTTGGTGATGGAAAATTAAAGTGGCTTAGCAGACCAACATGTTCTACCATTAAAGATATCAGTTCTTATCTTGGGTCTGTTGAACTGGTCAGAACTATATTATGTGGTCTGGTTTCCAGATCTTAGTTGAAATGGCATTTACTCTTAAGGAAAGTGAAGAGAAAAACTGTTACCTAAGTGTTTTTGTTTTTAATTCTAATCTGTTGAACTAATGAAATGGCATCTTGGCCTAATTTTAGAGTGAGGGCATTTTACCTTGGTTCGATTGGCAAATACAACCATGGGCACTGAGAAGTAGGATTGAGGAAATGAGGGAATAAATTGTGAGAAGCACAGATGCTGTTCATGATTGTGAATGTGTGTATAATGGGTTTGAAAATTACCGATAATTAAAATGAGTACATGTTTGAACCCTCTGAGATGGTATTATGTTTTAATAGTTTTTCATAGTTTAAAAACATCATTAATTGTCATACACGTTCGATGATTTTCTTTCCAGTGTTTTGAACGTGAAATAAAAAAATGGTTGGGCCATTCTGTTTTATTATACGTAAAATGTTTGTAGGTTTGTAAATCTCATTGAAATACTTTGTTTTCCATTGAAGAACTTTGGTTCTAGAAATAAGAATAGTCTTTGTAATTTTCTCAGTAAAGTTGATTTTAGAGTAACTTTATTAGAGAAAAATGATTTGTTATCTCAGCATATGTACATAAAATGATACCATTTTCTCCTAAAATATGATAATTTGCCCTACTGATCTCTGTTTCTTAATTTTTTGGTTTTCACTTTAACTTAAAATTTTTATGTGAGCTTAGTAAATCATAGGTGAAAATTGTAGCTGGTTTTGGGGGAGATGATGCAAAGAAATGTTTTGTGAGCCTATCATATTGTCTATTGCATTTCCCATTTAGATAAGTCATCTGGAGTATATCTGTAAAAACAAGTCTGATACAATGAGGGAGCTTCAGCAGACCCAGGAAGACACTTTCAACAAAGTGGCAGAGCAGATCAAAGCCCAAGAGAGCTGCTGGCACAAACAAAAGAAGGAACTGGAATTGCAGTACTCGGAGCTCCTCTCGGAGGTGCAGATGAGGGCACAGGTGAGCTTCTTCTGCAGAGAGCTTTAAAAAATGGGGTGCTCCAATCTTTTATTATTTTAGGTGTTTTCTTCTAGGACCAATGCCAAATCCGTTTAGAACTCTTTGAAAAGCACAGAGAACTTGTTAGGCACACAGACATATGATCACTCAAACACATGCACATACTCACAAATGGATGTGTATGCACACGTGTGTATGTGTGTCTGCATACATATCATGGATTGTCTTATACTGAAGTTGGGAAGTAGGTTTCTGGTTAAAGGATTGTAGGACGCACTGATCAAGTAAACAATAACACTGTATTTCCTTTATCTATTTTTTAAATAAAAGGTGAAGAGATTCAGTAAAATGTTGTCAGTTTTAGTCTAGATAAACCTTCTGCCTGGTTTAGTTCTTTTGTGGGGGTTCCTATATGAACCATCATTTTCCTTTGGGGTTGAAATTCCTAATATTGTATGAGAACTAGAGTTATAGTTGTAGACCCTACAGCAAAACCATTGACTCTTGGATGAAATATGTCTTCTATGTTGGATTCGATTGAGAACAGAGGTTATGGGTAGTTAACATAGCCATATTTCTCCCTATATAAATTATTCTCATCATAATTTATATTGTTAACTGTCATCCCTGCCCAATCAGGAATAACATAATGATGATAGTGTATACTTTTCTTTTTTTGGTATTGACTTTAATAATAGTTCATGTGTTCCCAAGATAAGATACTTAGGAACCCGATTCAGTGTTTAGCCTCTTTATTTGGTCCATACTTATATTGGTTCATACTACTTATATTGGCAAGTTTAATTAAAAATATTATTTTTATTTGTCAATAAATAGTTTCAGATTACTTAAAATAAGACCATTCTGCTATCCCAAACAAAAGGGCCCTGTGTGAACTTATGCCTTCTCCTGTGAATTTGAGTGAATTATACACTCTCTAAAAGTAGCCATTTGTTCAGTGTTGCAGGGTGCCATGTGATATGATCTGCATTTCGAGGTGCCTGAGTGGCTCAGTTGGTTGAGCCTCTGACTTGCTTTTGGCTCAGGTCATGATCTCATGATTTGTGAGATGGAGCCCTGCCTTGGGCTCCCTGCTGACAGGCAGAACCTACCTGGGATTTGATCTCTCCCCCTCTCTGTGCCCCTCCCTGCATGTGCTCTTTCTCTAAATAAATTGAAAACAAATAAACAAAAACTTAAAATATTTTATTACCCCCGAAAGTTCTTTTGTGCCCTCTTTCAGTTTCCACTCCATGGACTACCGTTGTTCTGATCCTATCATTGTAGATTACTTTCACATGCCCTTGAGTTTCCTCTCAATGGAATCATTCAGTATGTAGTGTTTGGTGGTTGACTTATTTCACTCAAAATATTTTTTTGACAGTCATCCATGTTTTTGTGTTTGTTGGTAATTCATTCTTTTTTTTTTTTATGGTCAAGTAGTATTCTATGATTACACCACAATTTGACAGATTGTGAGTGGACGGATATTTGGGTTGTTTCCAGTTGGGGCTGCTGCAAATAAAATTGCAACAAATATTATTGTATAAGTATTTTGTTGACATATGTTTTCATTTCTCTTGGTTAAGAGTGAAATTGCTAGGTCATGGTGAAGGTGTATGTTTATAAAAATGCCTATCAACATTTTTTCCAAAACGGCTGTATCATTTTATATCTCCATGACCAATATATGAGAGTTTCCATTTTTCTACATCCTCTGCAATATTTGGTATTGTTAGCCTTTTAAATTTTAGCCATCCTAGTAGTTTTAAAAAGGTATTTCATTGTGGTTTTAATTCATGTTTTCTTGGTGATTAATTATGTTCAGCACTTTTCATGTTCTTATTGGCCATTCATATATCTTGTTTTGTGAGGGGTCTCTTTGAATGTTTGCCCATTAAAAAATTGGGATTCTTTGTGTTTTTATTATTGACTTGTAAGAGTTCTTTAGATATTCTGGATATAAATCCTTTGTTATATATATGTATCACAGATATTACCTTCCAGTATCTCACTTACCTTTTCATGTTTTGATGTATCTTTTGATGATCCCAAGTTTTAACATTTTGATGAAGTCCAACCTTACAAATCTTTTTCTCTTTTGAGTATTTATTTATTTTTTTTTTGTGGCAAGCAATGCTTCTATAATCCCCAAGGTAATAAGATAATCTCCTAGTGTTTCTTCTGGAAGTTTTAAAGTTTTAGCTTTTATGATTAGGTTTGTGATCCATCTCAAATTAATTTTTGTATATAATGTTAGGTAGAGGCTGAGGTTCATTTCCTCCTTATATTTATTGTATTCCCACACCATTGCTCATGACTTTACCTTCCTCATTGACAAGGCTTGATCCCTTTGTGAAAAAACTGACCATATATAAGAACCACAGATTTGTTGTGTATTCCCACAGTTTTGCCTCTTTCAGAATGTCATATAAATGGAATCATCCAGTATGTAGCCTTTTGGGTCTTTTTATTCACTTGGCAAAATATGTTTGGGAATTATTCATGTTGTTGCATGTGTCAGTAGTTCATTCCTTTTTACTACTGAGTAATATTCCACTGGGTGGATGTACCACTGTTTGTTTATACTTGCTGATGGGGATTTGGGTTGTTTTTGTTTTCTAACAATTATGACTAAAGAGGCTTTAAATATTCACGGATAGGTTGTTGTGTGATCATAAATTTTCATTTCTCTTGGGTAAATACTTGGAGGAGTGTGGTTTCTGGTTATTTGGTAAGCACATATTTATATGTTATATAAATGGTTTTATGGTAAGAAACTATGAAATTGTTTTCCCAAGTGGCTGTACCATTTTGAGTTCCCATTAGCAATGTAAGGGAGTTCTAACTGCTCTGTATCTGTGCCAGCATGTTGTTTCACAATTTTTTTTTTGCCTTTTTAAAGATATTCTAGTAGGTGTGTAGTGATTGTGGTTTTGATATCTGTTTTCCCTAATGAATAATAATGTTGAGTATTTTTTTTCATATGCTTATTTGCCATCTGTGTGTATTCATTGGTGAATTATCTGTTCACATCTTTTGCCCACTCTTTTTTAAGTTTATTTTGAGAGAGAGAGAGAGAGAGAGAGAACAAGCAGGGAAAAGGCAGGGAGAGAAAGGGAGAGAGAGAATCCCAAGCAGACTCTGAGCTGTCAGCACAGAGCCCAATGCGGGGCTGAATCACTTGAACCATGAGAGCATGACCTGAGCCAAAATCAAGAGTTGGACACTTAACCAACTGAGCCACCCAGGTGTCCCCCCTCCTTTTTTTGCCCATTTTTTAACTGGGTTGTTTTCTTGTCACTGAATTTTGAGAGTTTCTGTATTCTGAATAGAAACCTTTTGTCAGATAAGAGATTTGCAGATATTTTCTCCCATTTACATAAAGATCTTTTTTGCAGGGCAAATGTTTTAAATTTTTATAAAGTCCACCTTATCAAGTTTTTCTTTTATGGATTATGCCTTTAGTGTTGTATCTCAGAACTTTTTGCTTAGTGTAAGGTCATCAAGGTTTCCTCCTATGTTTTCTTCTATAGGTTTTGTAGTTTTAGGTTTTACAAATAGGTCTATGATTCATTCTCAGTTAATTTTTATAAAGATATGAGGTATGGGTTGATGTCCAATTTTTCATATGGATATTCAGTGAGTCCAGGACTATTTGTTGAAAGATTATCCTTTCTCTATTGAATTACTTTTATACTCTGTCAAAGTGAATTTCCTCTATGTGTGTAAATCTATTTCTATACTTTATCGACTATTCCATTTATTTATGTGCCTATTCATTTTTAATACTATATTGAGTTGACTTTTGTAGCTTTTCAGTAAGTCTTGAAATTAGGGAGTATGATTCTTCCAACTTTTGTTATTTCCTATCAGTTTTTTATTGGATAAATTTAACAGGTAACATTCTATAAATTTAAGGTGTATATTGTGTTACTTTGATACATTTATATATGTAATATAGTTGCCATTGTAGTGATATTTATCACATTACATAATTTCAATACAACATTATTATTATTATTGCTGTTCAACAAACTGTACATTTAGTCTCTATGGCTATTTTAGTACTCATTACAAGTTTATGCCCTTAAACAACACTTCTACTGTACTCCTCCATCCCCTGGTAACCACCATTTTCTTTTCTTATTTTTTTTTTATTTTTCATTTTTAGGATGTTTTGTCTTTTAAGATTCCATGTATAAGTGATACCATATAGTACTTCTCTTTGCCTGGCTTATCCCATTTAGCATAATGTGCTCAAGGTCCATCTGTGATCTTGCAAATGATTGGCTATCCTCCTTTCTCATGGCTAAATAATATTTTATTGTGCATATATAACATCTTTTTCTATCCATTCATCCATTAATGGGCATTTGGTTGCTTTTATATTGTGGCTATTGTCAATAATGTTGCAGTAAACATGGGGGTGTGTATATCTCATCAAATTCCTGTTTTCGTTTCCTTTGAGTATATTCCCAGAAATGGAGTTGCTGGAATGTATGGTAAGTGTATTTTCAAGTTTTTGAGTGACCTCCATATTGTTTTCCATAGTGGTTGGACTAATTTACATTCCCACATTCTCGCCAGCACCTGCTGTCTCTTGTCTTCTTGATGATAGCCATTCCAGCGAGTATGAGGTGATATCTCAGTGCGGTTTTTATTTGCATTTCCCTGATGATTTAGTGATGTTGAGCATCTGCTCGTATGCTTTTTGACTATTTTGATGTCCTCTTTGGAAAGATTTCTCTTTAGTTCTTCTGCCCGTTTAAAAAATGGGAGTGTTTATTAATTATTAACTTGTGTTAGTTCTTTATATACTTTGGATATTAACCCCTTATCTGATACATGGTTTACAATTTTTTTCCCCCATTTTGTAGGCTGCCTTTTCAATTTGTTAGTTTCTTTTGCTGTGCAGAAGCTTTTGAGTTTGATGTAGTCCTGTTTGTTGATTTTTGCTTTTGTTGTTTGTGCTTCAGGTACAAAACAATCATTGCTAAGTATCAACGAGCTTCTTTCCTATCTTCTAGGAGTTTTTTGGTATCAGGTGTTATTTTTAACTCTTTGATCCATTTTAAGTTAGTTTTTGTAAGTGATGTGAGTTAGGGGTCTGATTTTATTATTCTGCATGTGTTCCTCTAAATTCCCCAGCACCATTTGATGAGAGTATCTTTTACCCATTGGGCGTTCTTGGTTCTCTTGTCATGAATATTATTTGACAGTATATGCTGAGATTAAATTCTGGGCTCTCTGTTCTGGTCTATGTGTCTCTTTTTGTGCCAATATCATACTGTTTTTATTACTATGGCTTGCTGATGATAGGCTCTTATATGTAGAAAACTTTAAAAAACCAACAAAAAAACCTGTTGGGATTAATCAGTGATTACAGTAAAGTAGCAGGTTAGCAAAACCAGCTTATAGAAATCATGAAACAATGGAAAAAGAAATAAAGAAAACTATCCCATTCACAATAGCATCGAAAACAATAAAATACTTGGGAATAAGTTTTACCAAGAAAGTGAAAGATCTGTATGGTGAAAATTGTAAGACTTTGCTGAAAGAAATCAAAGACACAAACAAATGGAAAGGCACCCTGTGTTCATCGATTGGAAGATTTGCTATTGTTAAAATGGCTGTACCACTCAAAAGCCATCTACAGATTCAATGCATTCCCCATCAAAATACCAAAGGCATTCTTCACAGAAATGGAAGAAACCGTCCTAAAGTTTGTATGGAAGCACAAAAGACCCCCAAAGCCAAAGCAATCCTGAGAAAAAAGAGCAAACCAGAGATATCACCCTTCCTGATTTCAGACTATCAGTGTTATGAACTCACTTTTTAAATTCTAAAAGTACAGAAAGGCATAGCAATTCATTTTCCTAACTAAGGGAATCAGTTACCACAAATGCTAATTTTTAAAGAGAAGCTCTTGGGGTGCCTGGCTAACTTAGCTGGTAGAGCATGTGACTCTTGATCTCGGGATTGTGAGTTTGAGCCCCATCTAGGTACATAGATAATTTGAAAATAAAATCTTTAAAAAAAGGAAAAAGCAAAGCTCTCACTGAAAACTTTTTTCTGAAGGTTGTTCAACACCCTAGGCTTTGATCCATAGGTAGGCAAACTGAAAGTATCATTTTCTTAAAAGTATATTAATACTATAAATTGTCATATTCTTTATATTATTTATACACATACTTAAATTTTTATAAACTATAATTGAATACACAGCAGCAATTCATTTGGGTTTTATATTGGGTAAATTATTATTATAATGCATATTATAGGATGTATACATATTATTTTAGGAAATTTTGTTAGGATTACTTCTGCATTTCTGCTTTCCCCTCCAAAGCTGCAATGCAAATTACATTTTTTTCATTTTATATTACTTAATGAATTTTCAAAAATTATGTTGATAACATAAAGAAGAACAATCTGCAGTTGTGTAGGGTTGTAGGTCATAGAGAATGTCTGGTGTTAGATGAACATGGCCGTTACAAGAGACCATCTGCTGAAAGCACATGACTTATCTATAGCACCCTGTGTGTGCTGTTTGGTTCTTGTAAAGAAACGGTTAGTAAAAGACAGGTGGTTAAGTAAAAAACAGTTTTTGGACTCGAATTGCTTTCATCTGAAAAAACGCAGTAGAGTTAGTTACAAGACTTTCGACTGTGTAAGCTTTAAAACAATTAGTACAAATACTATTCAATAAAGGATACTTTTGTAGGACAGGACCCTTGGTTCTAGTATCTCAGCATGTTTTGAGCATTAGGTGAAATGTGCTAGCCACATGGTGGGGGAACTCTTAAAGTTAGATACTTTGGAGCCATCATGTAAATAGATCTCAGGCATGTGTGCGTACTCGAGCATCTGGGCAGAGAGCCATGCTACATGCTCTTACCAAGTTTGCTTTTGTAGTCTTAGTATTTCTGTTCTTATAGCTTTTTTTTCTGAAAACGATGGAATTACTGGCATAGGAGCTTCCTTAGTAGAAGTAAAGATTTTTTCCCCATCAGTTAAGTATGGTTAACCTTGATATAATATTTATTGTAAACACTTTAGGTTTATTTGACATTTCAGTAAAATCCTCCTATATCACAAAATTAAGAGTACCTTTGGTGAGAAATCTGGATTAGTGTTATTACATGTTGGAACTTGTTTTCTTTTTAATTGAATTCCAAAAATATTCAGAGCTCAGCTTGTTAATATTATTGGAGGTGTTAGGCTATACATGCCTGCCTGGAATGGCTCACAGGGAAGTAGTTCAACATAGTCCTGGGCACACTGGGCATTGATGGAATCTGAGTTGGTGTGAAGGGGGCACCTCTAATGAAATCTTTCCAGTAATTTCATTAGCAGTCAGAAATATCTGACTGCTTCTTAAATAATTGCTTTAGAAATTGTTTTTCTTAATAAGGCCATTAATTGAATTTCCCAAATGCTCAATAGAGTTTTCAACATTTTTTCCCACTTTGCATGCCTCCTCTGACTTGAGCCTTACAACCACCACATGGGATAGAATCCTTTCTGTTCTGCAAATGAAGAAACTAAGGTTCAGAGAACTGAAGCCGCTTATTTGTGTAGCGAGGAAGTTCTAGAGTTGGGATTAGAATGGAGGTAACAGATGTAAACTCCTCAGCCTCTTGCTTGGCATTCAGAAACTGCAAAGCGTGTTGTTGTTGTTGTTGTTGGTGGTGGTGGTGGTTTTCAATTTTTGGTCTCTTTTTTTTTTAATGTTTATTTATTTATTTTTGAGAGATGGGGGGCAGGGACAGAGAGAGAGGGAGACAGAGGATCTATCTGAAGTGGGCTCTGTGCTGACATTAGAGAGCCTGACATGGGACCCAAACTCATGAATAATGAGATCATGACCTGAGTCGAAGTCAGATGCTCAGCCAACTGAGCCACCCAGGTGGCCCTGTGCTGTTATAATATATTGTCACCATGCTTATTTTCCTGTCCTTTTTGCATTATACTACAGCACTGTTTCTTTTAGAAATATATGCTGTTTTATATATCAAGTAAAACCTGAAAATAGGTCCAGTGGCTGATCGATTTCGTGTTTCTTGAACTCGCATTTCCAAGTGAGTCTTGATTAATTAATGATCAAACATGATAATATATGAAAAACCTAACCAGTGACACCCTGTCAGCCATCCACAGATACTAGTTCCCTTATCTCTTATTTCTCTCAGACTTCTTTTTTTCTGAGAGACTGAGTTTTTTGTATATTATATTGCAGAATTGCTGTTATAGGTAAGAGTATCAAGACAACTTTTATATCATGTATTTAATATTAATAAAAATATACTTTACATGGTATGCACCAGATATATATGGCACTGTGTTTTATGCTCTGGTACTAACAAAGAGCTATAATACTTAGTTCTTTCTTCAAAAACTGTCCAATTTAATTGGGAAGTCATCATATAAACACATGAGAAATTAAAGAATATAAGGTTTATCACAACAACTGTGTGTAATTAATTCCCAAGAGAATACTATAAACTTAGAAGAGGAGGTGGTCACAGTTTGAAGCATTTAAAGAGAAGACTGGGGCCAGCCTGGGCACTGTTTCTGGGGTCTGAAAACCCAGAAGGAAGACCTGAGGCAGATTGAAACTAAGGGGTAGTGCTGACTCACCAACAGTCTGAGGTAGTATCTTCTAACAATACAAATGAACCGTCTTGCCCATGTTGACACGTTTATTCTCAGTCTAATGATAAGGAGAACTCTGTTCCTTTGAGGGTTTGGCTTATCCAAAGGGCGTTTTGTAGTTTGTACTGCTTTAGATACAAGAGTAACATAGGCATGTACCATTTTGGCACATAATATTTTTGCCATGCTGAATTTACCAAATGAAGATTGTGTTTTTAAGTTAAGTAAATAATCATTATGGGATTTGAGTCTCTATCTATCTATCATGTATCTATGTATCTATCTATAAAGGACAATGGACTTTCTAGGTCATATGGTAACTCCATATTTAATGTTTTGAGGAGCTGCCAAGCTATTTTCAAAAGCTGATGCATCATTTTAACATCTCCACCAGCAACGTATGGGACTTGCATTTTCTTCACAAAATGTGCTTTCTTTTTGACAGAGAAGAATTTACATCACAGGATAAGCAGGTGAATTTATTCTATTTTACAATATTACCATTGCCTAAAAAGACAAGGTATGCAGCCTATAAAAATAAGACATTTTTAATGAAGTCCTTTGATGTCTATGTGTCATTGAATGTCCAGTGTGCATTTTGTCTTTTTCCAACATAAAGAATAAGAACTCAGGAAGCAAAAGTGATTAAAAAAAAAAAAGAATTTTTTTCCCTAGGGAAGTGTCTAATTTCTGGCCCAGTGTCTCAAAGTTCATGGAACACTGTAAGGCATCCCGTGGAGCCTGTGTGTTTCAGGAAGTAGGTATGTGATTCACTAGGCAAAGGAGGTATCCTTTCCCTGCATTTTGGATGCACTTTGAATTTATTAGACAGTAGAGGAAAACTAGTGAAATTATATAGTATATTTGATATGCCAAAGAAATCTGTGTAAAAGATACCCATACTATATTTGTAAGTTTTTTTTTATTCTTCAAGATAAGAGTGTTGTTTTGGAGGAACTTGCAAATATTATTTTTGAAATTAAACACACTAAGGAGCAGGGTATTTCAGTACTAGGAATGCTTTTGTCCCACTTGAAGGTGATATTCCTTATGTTTGCTTTAAAAATATTGGCCTTCAATCTCCTTGGGTAAAGAACATAAGATTTTTTTAAGGGAAAAATTGCCCTTATTGCTGTTTCCAGTGTTACCATCAAATAAGCTTTGTTCTTCAAGAATAATTCACACTAAATAATGCAGTACCTTTGAAGGTCCTTGTGGAATATCAGAATTAATTTTAAAACAGAATCCTGACGTGTCGATAAGTTCCAAATTATATTTAGAAATGATATCTTTTTCAGATTATAATTTTCTTCTCCTTACATTTTTATAAAGCTTTTTATTCATTGGGTATTTATTCAGTATCTTTTACAGGCAAAAAGCTGTCATAAGCACCAAGGAACGTCTTATAAAGGATTATTTAATTTGTTCAATATTTAGTAAATACCTACAGGGTATAGAGCACTGTATATAGAGTATTACTACAGTGAATACTTCTGGCCTCTAGGAATTAACATTCTCTTGTGTTTGAAGGAGAACACATATACACACATGAAATAAGTAAGTAGCAGTATAGGGATTAAATGTGTGAGTGGTATAATTAAGTTCAGAGAAGGTCAAGGTCAGTATGAGTAAGAATTAGAGTAATGGAATAGATAGATCCTGAAATGGGCTCTGAAGATTGTTAGGATTTGAATGGCGTTAGGGGAGTTGGAAGGGAAAGGACCTGGGAGTGCTAGGGAGCATGGTTAAATTGTGAAGAGTGGTGAGTTTCTTGTCTGGATAGGAAAGGAGCAGACCGTTCTCTCCTTTTTCATCAAGTCGAGGATTGTGGGAGAAGGTGAAGCCTTTACAGCTGAAGGCATGTGGGAGTGTTGTGACTTGAGAACCTTGGTTCAGTAAAGACAAAGCTGTTAAACAATAGGATCGGACTGACAGTGGCATGGAAGTGGGCATGAATGGCTGGTGGTGAATAGCTGGAGCTAGGATGAGTAGCAGTGGAGATGGATCAGGGTGTATTTTGTAGGTAAACTCAATGGTGCTTGCTAATGGCTTTGATTTGGGAACATAGCGGTTAAAGTGAAAGGAGGAATGAAGACCAGCTGTAAGGTTTTGATTTGAACAATTCAGTGGATGTTGGTGCCATTTATTGATATAAAGAGGACTATTATGAACACATTTAGGAGGCAGCTCAATAGTACTGGACTGGATACTTTAATCTGAGATGGCTGTGAGGTAGCTAAATGGAGATGTGCCCTGGCCAGTCAGATCTGTGGTTCTGGATTTGAGTGGAGACAGTACGGATGCAGAAATGTAACTGTTAAGAAATGAACAAAACTCGGGACGCCTGGGTGGCTTAGTCGGTTAAGCGTCCGACTTTCGCTTAGGTCATGATCTCGCGGTTCGTGGGTTCGAGCCCCGTGTCGGGCTCTGTGCTGACTGCCAGCTCAGAGCCTGGAGGCTGTTTCATTCTGTGACTCCCTCTCTCTCTGACCCTCCCCTGCTCACGCTGTCTCTCTCTCTCTCCTAGAAATAAATAAAAAAAAAAAAAAAAAGAAATGAACAAAACTCACATCAATGTTAATGAGGTCTTTATGTGGTTAACTTAATATTTGTTAGTAAGAGCTCTAAAAATTTAAATGTTTCATTTCATTATTTTTAAATCTTTAATTCACCCTGCTAATTCTAATTATTTAGTTGAATATTGGTCCGGTTGATTTTTAAAAAAAATAACCATCGATACTTGGTATCTTGGTTATAATTACTTAAACCAAGAATGGCTGAGGACAGCAGATGGTTATTAGACAAGTAAATAGTCTTTAGAGTTTGCTTATTTTTATTTATAAGCAGATTTCACATATATTCATAGTCTTATGTTTACTGTTTTAGCAATCTGTGACTGGCGTCTGAGTCTCCTGAAATCACCCATAGTGGTAGTAATTCGTATTAATCAGCACTTCTGAATATATAATCACTACAAATGATCAAAATTTGGGGGCCATAGAGTGACACAAGGATCTTAAAAAATTGCTTTTGTACATCGCCACTACTTTTGCCAGGTAGCTGGAAATGAAAACTGGCCATTGTAAGTCCGGAATCCCAATTCTGTTTTTAAGACATTCCAGCTTGTTCCCGGTTTCCTGTCTGTTGAGAGAATTGGGGTGCTTTGGGTAATGTAGTTCAGACTTTTATCCATTTCCAACCATGTTTTCATTACTCTCCCCTCCTCATCCCAGGATTACCTGTTTCTGGCTGCCTTTCTAAAATGCTTCAACCTGATGCTCTGAAGTGGGCCAGCTGTAGTCAGTAGATCCGCCATGTGCTACAACTAACCCTTTTCCAGAACAGGCTAGCTTTACTTTTAGCTTTCTTCCCTTTTTTTTAATTAAAAAATTTTAAATTAAATTAAATTAAATTAAATTTTAATTCTGGTATAGTAAGTATACTTTCAGTTCTCTGTCAACAACCCATTTGATTTTGACCAATGACTTCCAATATTGTTTTGAAACATTTAATATGTCATTAGAAGATATATCTACTCACCATTTGGTTTTGTTCACAAAAAAGTAATTTTTCCTGAAAATAGACTTATGCCTGAGACTTTGAGATCTGTTGAATACGTTTCTTCTAGAACCCGATTAGGTTAATTTTTATTTCTACTACCTAGCTATGATCAGTATGCCTCTTTTATCTTGGATTTTCTATAATTTTCCTGTTTTCCCGTCTAATTGAACTGGTGGAATTGACTTTGGAGAAAATATGGAATTAACCTTTGTAAATTCTACTTCCTCCTAGTTGCATCTCCGTTCCCTGCAACTTTACTCGTGGCAGTCTTTATTAATATTTCTGATTCTCCCATCCATTAACTAAAGCAGAGCAACTTCCAGGATTTTACGGCTTCTCATGGCTTTCAAGATAGTGTAAATTTCTTCGCTTAATCATCTTTTATCTACCTACCTGTCAGTTTCCCATCATTGTCCTCTTTTCTTCAGGCATTCTGAATTATTTGTACTTCCTTAGAATACGTTATCCTGTTTTCGGCTCTTACTCTTCCACATGCTGGTCTTTCTGCTTTCTTTAGCTACAATACATGTCAGACTTCTCTTTTCTTGAAGGTTGCCTTCCTTGAAGGGGTGTCTCACATTTGCTTCCAAGCAGTCCACTTGGCTAGTGCTTCTCAGACTTTCTTGGTTCTTTCAGCTGCTCCCAATGGGACACCATTTCCTTTACATATGTCTTTGCACGGAGCTCTGGGACACAGTCCCAGTGATGAAATACTGCTGCCACAGCTTGGCCATTGGTGGGGATGTGGTTAGGGGCAAGCCACAATTCCTTTATTTCCCCATTCCTTTATTTTTCACAGGAGTACCACAAATATGGCTGGTTCAGACTTTAGAGAAGAGTCGGTTAAATAAAGGCAATTATAGTATGGAAATATTTTATTAAACATTTTTAAGGTTATTTATCTTATTTATTTTGAAAGAGAGAGAGAGCATGAGAGGGGCAGAGAGAGAGGAAGAGAGAGAGAGAATTCCAAGCAGGTTCCTCACTGCCAGCCCGATGTAGGGCTCAGTCTCCTGAACCATGAGATCATGACTGGAGCTGAAGTCGAGTCAGACGTTTAACCGACGGAACCACCCTTAAAGAAGCTCTTATTTAAAACCATGTCTAAAATGCAGTGTTTCCCTTGCCCAGAGGAAGGCATCCAAGAAGTTGAATCCTTCAGACAGTGGCTTCGTATGCATTTCTTTAACTCATTTGTGCTCTGGACTGTACCTCTGACGGCCTTCTTCTACTCACTCTGCACCTACTGGGAATCTCCTCCCCTAACCTTGGGTTTGGAATTAGTACAAGGGTTACTTTCCTTAGCAGTATATTTCTACAAGTGTGAATTCTCTTGGCTACCGCCTATCAACTTTGTCCATGGTAGGCTTTGACACCAGATCTTGTGAAGTCATCAAGGGTTTATAGGATTTTCTCCAACTCAGACCATTAAATTCTTTTAGGGTAGCTATGAAGCCACACCTTATCTCTATTTTTTTTTTTATACTTTCTATTACATGCCTCACCACCACTTGTCCTTTGTCCTTATCCCTTCAAAGGCCTTTCAACATCATTTTGTGCAAACTCCCTTTTGGGCACCTCTGGCAGTGCGGCATAGTTTGATTGTAGCATTACACCACAATAATTGATGTGCTTGTCTGTTTTCCTAGCACATGGAATTTAGTGACTAATCAATTAATGTTCTTTGAATGATAAATGGATCAGTAAAGGAAATTGGGATCTGTTATCTTCTGACATTTACCTCAGCAGTTCCTTAATGATCAGGAATGAGATTTCATAGAAAACTATTTTATTTTCTAGCAATTAAAACATGTTGTCTGTAGTTAAAATTTCCATGTGTTCCAAATTGTTTTGGATTGCAAACTCCTTGATGAGGGAAAAAAGATCAGAGAGATGCTGAGGCCCAGCTTACAGTTAGTTATTTCCTCCCACCACTGGAGCTGTCCTTTGTTCAATGTAGTGTCTCAGGAAGTTAGTAAGAAAGAGCTGATATGACAGTTTAACCTGAGAATCCGTCCCTCCTCACCTAGTAAATGGCAGACAGTTAAGTGCTATTTACTATATTGTTGATTTAACCCTTTGCTTATTCTGCAAAAAGTAAAGTCTTTTTACATATAGGAAAACCTCTACTGGTGATGTAATTTGTTTAAAAGCAGGAAATAGAAGTGAGGAATGGAAGAGGAGAAATTTTTCTTCCTTAATATGTGTAATTATGCATAGGTATATGGGAAATTCATGAAGTGCTTTTTTTTTTAAATAGTTTATTGTCAAGTTGGTTTCCATATAACCCACAGTGCTCATTCCCACAAGTGCCCTCCTCCCTGCCCATCACCCCCTTCCCCGACCCCCACTCCCATCCCATTTCATCCCTGTTCACACTCTGTCTTTCTCTCAAACATAAATAAATGTTAAAAAAAATTTTTTTTTAATCAACATGCACATTTAGATCTAAGCTGTTGCTCTGTCATACATATTTTTGGATATGTAGAACACAGGTTTTTGAAGAATTAGTTGTCAGCAAAAGTTTGTTTTCTTTCTATAAAGAGGAAGTAATAAAATGCCTAGTTGTTTGTTTCTTTTTAAGGTTTTTTATTTATTTCTGAGAGAGACAGCTTGAGCAGGGGAAGGTCAGAGAGAGAGGGAGACACAGAATCTGAAACAGGCTCCAGGCTGTGAGCTAGCTGTCAGCACAGAGCCTGATGCGGGGCTCGAACCCACAAACCGTGAGGTCATAACCGGAGCTGAAGTCGGATGCTCAACTGACTGAGCCGCCCAGGTGCCCCAATACCTAGTTGTTTAAAATATTTTATTTGACTTCTATTTTAGAAATTTCAAGAAATTGCTGAAAAAAATATGGAAAAGTTGAACCGTATTGAGAAGTCACATGAACAGTTGGTTCTGGAAAATTCACGCTTCAAAAGTGCCTTATCACAGACTCAGAGGGAACAAACATCATTGCTGGCAGCCTGTGCGCTGATGGCTGGTGCCTTATATCCTCTCTACAGCCGGTCATGTGCCTTATCTACGCAGAGAGATTTTCTTCAGGAGCAAGTCAACACCTTTGAGTTGTTTAAACTGGAAGTTAGAACTCTGGCCCAGGCTTTGTCAACTGTAGAGGAAAAGAAGCAAGAGGAAGCGAAGCTGAAGAAAAAGCCATTCAGAGGACTGATACGTGTTTTCCGGAAAGGTGTGATTGTAATTCTGGCAGCAAATAGGCTTAAGATTTTGGGCCAATCGTGTGCCTCTCTTTTTACCTGGATGGAAAGCTTCAAAGAAGGCATAGGCATGTTAGTGTGTACGGGAGAGCCCAAAGACAAGCAAAAATTTCCAAGTAAGATAATTTAAGCTTCTTAAAATCTAAGTTGAGTGTAAGGACATATAATGTGACCAGGCTTAGCCATTATGTAAAAACTTAAAAAATCACTTAATATGTCAAATCATGTAACATAGTCTCATGTATATGTAGATATGTGTGTGGGTATCGGTAAATGTATATTTATGTATAAAGTAGGTTTTGATTTTTTTGTTATAAACATTAAAATTTGAAGAAAGTGGCAAATATAATTTCAACTTTGTCTAGTTTTATTATGTGTATATATTTATTTTTTTTAATGTTTTATTTATTTCTAGCAGAGAGAGAGAGAGAGAGACAGCGTGAACAGGGGAGGGTAAGAGAGAGAGGGAGTCACAGACTGAAACAGGCTCCAGGCTCTGAGCTGGCAGTCAGCACAGAGCCCGACGCGGGGCCCGAACCCACGAACCGTGAGATCATGACCTAAGCAAAAGTCGGATGCTTAACCGACTAAGCCACCCAGGCGCCCCTTGTCAGGGATTTTTTAATGTTCTGTGTCAAATGATGTTCTCCAAAATGCTGAAGTGATAAAATATGATTAACTTTATAACCCAGGTGTTAATTCTCATGACATAAAAAGGGCCATGAATGACTCACCAACATTATAAAGAACTTTGCTACNCACAGACTGAAACAGGCTCCAGGCTCTGAGCTGGCAGTCAGCACAGAGCCCGACGCGGGGCTCGAACCCACGAACCGCGAAATCATGACCTAAGTGAAAGTCGGACGCTTAACCGACTAAGCCACCCAGGCGCCCCATGTGTATATATTTAGCTTTATTATATTTGAATGCTCTTTTAACAGTAAAGTGGAGAGTTTATATAGTGATTTTTGAGTTAAGTCAATCCAGAGACTCTGTCTTATTTAAAATTAATAGTATAATTTATTTTTGCTTTCTATAAGTCAGTATAAAATGATCAGAGTTAAAAATCTATTGAGGAATTGAGGGGAAATGAGACAAATGTAAATTTTCCAGTTAACTTTTTTTTAAAAGCTTGAGTATTCTGAGGAAATAGTGATTTCAATTTTTAACCTTTAAAAATCGAGCTATTAAGGGAAGACCTGGGTGGCTTAGTTGGTTAAGTGTCCACCTTCGGCTCAGGCCATGAACTTGTGGTTCGGGAGTTTGGGCCCTGCTTCGGGCTCTGTGCTACTAGCTCAGAACCTGGAGCCTGCTTCGGATTCTGTGGCTCCCTCTCTTTCTGCCCCTCCCTCGCTCATGCTCTGTCTTTGTCTCTCGCTCTAAAAAGTAAAAATTAAAAAATTTTTAAATAAAAAAAAAATCAAGCTATGAAGTGTAAGTAGAACTAAAGAAACATTTTCTTCTCTTTTTTTTGATATCACTTTATATATATATATATATATATATATATATATATATATATATATATATAAGTTGTCAGTCAAATCTAGCATTTCTTGTAGACTGTTCCACACTAGGCAAAGTTCTCCCTACAAGTTTTGGTCTATTTCTTAAATAGCCAAACATTGCTATGAATTTTAGACATGGATTTTCAAAGTTTGTAGCATCGCATAATGGATTTTTCTTCTCTTCTTGCAGGGCAACAGAAGGAGCAGTTACGTTGTTTGCAAGCGCTCAGTTGGCTAACCAGTTCCGACCTTCTGGCTGCAGTCATCACTTCTATGGCCGAGTTACAGGAAGTCATTGGTAAAACAGGTATGATTCCCTCTTTTAGGTCCTTGCAAATATCTAGAAATACTTTATGGTTCAAATTCTAGTAAACCATCTAGGAAGAAAATAAGTACATTTGTTTTCATCTTTCTTCATTCAGGTACAGAGAGATTATTAAATCTCTATTTAAGGATGCAGAGAATTAATGTAAATTTTGGTGGGTAATATTGTCTGAATTTATGGGGAAATTAAATGACATTGCTTGCTGAATGTATCCACCTTATTTTTTCTCCTTTTATGATCTGATTTTCCAAAAGAAATCACATCATTAACTTTTTTTTAAAATTAATACTGGGAATGTTCTTGCAAATGTTTTAGTCTTCCTTCATTTCTGTTCTAGCTACACATTTTAGATGTTTGAAGAATATCTGTAGCAGTAAAAAACTTTTCTTGTTTGGTGATATGTTTTTATTTTTCCTAATTCATTTTCAGTAGAGTTAATTTGAGTAGTCTGTTTCTTCCACCAGGTGTGAAACCGCCTATAATTAGTGATTTCCAAAGGTCTAAAATTCTGTTTATTGGGGCATCTAGGTGTCTCAGTTGGTTAAGCGTTTGACTTTGGCCCAGGTCATGATCTTGCTGTTCCAGAGTTCAAGCCCCGCATAGGGCTCTGTGCTGACAACTTGAGCCTGGAGGCTATTTCAGATTCTGTGTGTCTCTCTCTCTTCTGCTCCCCTGCTTGTATTCTGTTTCTCTCTCTCAAAAATAAGTAAACATTATAAATAAATAAGTAAATAAAATTCGGTTTATTTTTTCATGACTCAACTTGCAGGATATGTTTGTTTGAAAAGTTCAGTGAAACAAATTTCTCAAGAATAACATACACTTACCTACTAGTTAAGCTATGTCCTTGGACTAATTATGGCCATTTCAGACACTTTAATAATAAAGATAATATAATGGATTTGGTAATACTTGCCTGCTAAGTGGAATGTTGTAAGTAAGCATTAATGAAGTAATAATTTGATATGTAGTTTAATTCTTTAGACAACTCTGCTATATACATATAGATCACTTATTGTGATTTCTGTTAACTAAATCTATGTTCTTATAGTGGGAAACTTATGGTGCAAAGACTATTTTTAGGTTGTGGCCCGTTGATGTTGGTAAGCATTATTCATCTCTAATATTTTGGCAAAACCTCAGTGTACTGGGTTTGAAGTCTGAAATAAAAGTCTAAATAAAATGTATTTTAAGAATGCTGGCACTGAGGCGCTTGGGTGGCTCAGTCAGTTAAGCATCCGACTTCGGCTCAGGTATAAGCCTAGCAGATCTGGCTTATACATGCTGATTACTAAAATGTATTTTCTATTATAACTATTTTGGAGCATCGTGGGAGGAAAGGTGGAACATTGGCACGGGATCAGATTATAGAGGCTTTCTAAAATTAGTCAGTGATCTCGTGGAACACATTTTCCAAAAGTGCTTTACAATATTTTAAAGTTAAGATATTGACACAATGATTATTTGAGACGCTGATAAAAATATGTGTAGGTAAGACTTATCATGTAGAAGGTAGACCAAGAGTGGTGTGTCTTTATTTTATTTTATTTTATTTTTTAATGTTTTTTTATTTATTTCTAGGAAAGAGAGAGAGAGAGAGAGACAGCGTGAGCAGGGGAGGGTCAGAGAGCGAGGGAGTGACAGACTCTGAAACAGGCTCCAGGCTCTGAGCTGGCAGTCAGCACAGAGCCCGACGCGGGGCTCGAACCCACGAACCGCGAGATCATGACCTAAGTGAAAGTCGGACGCTTAACCGACTAAGCCACCCAGGCGCCCCGAGTGGTGTGTCTTTAAATGCTTGTCTACCACGAGGAACAGAGTTGCCTTGTTAGAATCTGGTTGTACCTCTAATGGTTTGAGAAAATAGCAAGTTCAGGGAAACTTATTTTTAGGGAAGGCTTTAAATGTTGTTGGCTAAAGAACACTAAGTAAATTAGGGAAGAGTAAGTGATAGTTGCTTAGAGGGGGAGAATAATTGATGTATTAAAGTCCTGAAGAGTATAGGGAAGAATATGATTGGGCAGGTAAATAATTGAGTTGTTATTGGACTAGTACAAAGATGATTAACATGTACCTTTTGCAGAGATGACTTGACAAACTGGGCGTGTAGAGCAATTCATTCAAAACATGATGGCCGGTTAATATATTACCTTTTCCAGGTAATGTATTTTATGGGTATCCTAGTAGTAGAAATTTCCTCATATTTTAGCAGAAAGGATGAGACAATATTTTCAGACATTTCAAGTACATGAGTGGTTATTAACAGATAGTAGGATAATAAATGTAAAGCTATACCAGCTTATGTATTCATGTTGAGATTATAATTTAAGGGTGTGAATAACGTAAATATATGATAAGCATTATCATATAGCAGAAAGAGTATGAGCTTTGTACAAGGCAGATTTGATTTTGTTTCCAGCTCTGCTAGTTATTAGTTGTGTGAAATTGGGCAAGTTACTTTACGTTACTGGGCTCAGACTCTTTACCTAAAAGTGGAAACAATACTACCTCCTTGGCTTTTATGAGGATTTAATGAGATAACACTTGTTGAGCATTTTGTACATGTACCTAGCATATAGTGGGCGCTAAAAAAAACTGTTTCCTTACAACCCATCTCATCATGAAAGTAGTGTATTATGGTCTTGAATGTATTATACTCTTCTGCCTATATGCATTTTTTAAACTACTAATTATTTTCTATTGCTATGTGTTCTTCCAATCTGTTTTATTCCTCGATGCCTCCCCATCTTTCTATCTGCCCACCCTTTATTTCTTCTTCTTACCCTCCCTTCTTCCTTCTTACCACCCACTCATCCATCTCCTAACAGGCTAACAAAGGATATAAATGTTACCATAGGCTACATACTGTTTTGTATTTGCATTTAAAAATTATTTTAAGGAGCACCCAGGTGGTTCAGTCAGTTACATGTCAGACTCTTGATTTCTGCTCAGGTCATGATCTCATGGTTTGTGAGTTTGAGCACCATGTCAGGCTCTGCGCTGACAATGTGGAGCCTGCTTGGGATTCTCTCTCCCTCCCTCTCTCTATCTGCCCCTACCTCCTCTCTCTCTCTCTCTCTCTCTCGCTCTTAAATAAATAAATGAACTTAAAAATGATTTTGAAATAGTTTCAATCTCACATAATAGTTGCAAATACACAGTAGAGACTCTTTTTGCTCAATGATTGAAAGCAAGTAGCTGACGTGATGGCCATTACTTTCTCATATTTCAGTATGTATTTCAGGCAAGATATTCTTCTACATAACCAGAGGGCTGTGATCAACATCAGGAAACCATTCTGTCCCCCTTCAACTTTCCCTAGTTGTCCCAGCCATGTCTTTTTGAGCAAAAGGATCTGGTTTAGAATTATGTGTTGCATTAAGTCATGTTTCTTTAATCTCCCTCAGTGTGGAAAAGTTCCTCAATCTTTCCTTGATCATCATAATCTTGAAGATTACAGGTTGTTCAATTTTGATCTGTTTGACATTTCCTCATAATTAGATTCAGTTTATGCATTTTTGGCAGGATAATCACAGAAATGATGCCGTGTTTCACTTATGGTATGCTATCACAGCGTTAGCTTTTAAAAAAGTCATACCTTTGAAGGATTTTCTCCATTTCTATTAGTATTCTTCTAGGGAATGATTATATATATATGTGTATATATGTATATATATATATTAATGTTTATTTATTTTTGAGAGAGAGAGAGGCAGAGCGCAAGCAGGGGAGGTGCAGAGAGAGAGAGATAGGGAGGGAGACACAGAATCTGAAGCAGGCTCTGAGCTGTCAGCAGAGAGCCCAGTGTGAGCTTGAACTCACGGACCATGAGATCCTGACCAGAGCCGAAGTCGGATGCTTAAGCAATTGAGCCAGCCAGGTGTCCCTGAAGAATGATTTTTAATGTTTGGGTGATATTTTTCATTTCAGCATCTCATAATTTGTTTAACCAGTTCATAATAGGACTTTTCATCATAGGACAGGCATCAAGAATATTAGTTCAGTTTTGATTTATAGTTGATTCATTGTCTCATGGATAACCCAGTATTATGAATAGTATCTTAATTCTTTCAACCAAGTGGGATATTTAAATGGCAAGATCTTGGGAAAGTTTATTAAGGAAACAATCTGAAAATCTTGAAATGAAATTTCACTGAGCCACATTTTTTCTTTTCTGTTACTCCCTTCTTTCATTTTCTTGTTTGAAGAACTTGCTGAAAATTCAAATCATTTTACATGTCAAGGCTACAAATTGATGGCATAGCTGTCGCTTTTTTTTTAAGCCTCAGGAAAACTGGTACTGTATGTCAATATCAAGTAGTAGCTTTTAAATGTATTAAATAGTGACTGCATTGCTTCTTGTATAAGGTAGAAAAAAGTCAGTAAATTTTTCTTTTTAAAAATACTCTTTTTGGGTACCTCTCTTTTTAAGTTCTGAATTATATACATACTATTAATTATATAGGAGAGAACAATTTAAAATTATCCAAGAGGGAAAATTAAACTCATTGGGTACATAGTAGAGTGTGAATTAAGAACTTGCGCTCTAGATTTGAATCTGGGTCCCACTGCTTAGCTTTGTATGTGACATTGGGAAAGGTACTTGATCCCTTTCAGCTTCATTTTCATCTGTAGAATCAGGCTAAGAGGAATTCCTCGGTTATGGTTATTAGATGTGAATGTAACCTTCACAGCCAAGTTTCTTGTATATATAATTGTCCAACAAATGTTTATTGTTTTACCTGTTTTCTGTGTTCTGATACCTCACACTAACTGGTATATTATCTTATGCCTTTCATGAAACACGAAGTTCAAGAGATATAAGCTTGAATTTACTGCTCAGAAAGTGCTAATGGTGGCTGCTCCTGCTACCTTCTTAACTTTGAGGATGTATTTACAGGCAGTGGGCAGAGACCCCAGTTTCTATGTTGCCTTTGTAAATACTGGACAGGTGGCAACCTTCTTGCTTTCATTAAAGTGTTTGCCCACTTGAGATAAATTACCTCTTCGAGGTATCCAAATGGTGTGCCTGCAAGAGATCATTTACCTCAAACAGGGGAGAACGTTACTTCCACCGAAGAGCTGGGATATCAATCATTATGGGAATGGACTGAAGAACTCTTTAGATAGCTGAACATTTCATATGTCTGGTCTAGTCTGAATTTCCAAAGATAGAAGCAAATGTGCTGATTTGCCTGGAATTATATCTGAATAAATAGTAGATGGATATGAATAGCAAGTTCATACATTTTGTGACACATTTCCTCTATAGTTGAATCATAATTATCCCAAAATAGATGACCCCAGTATACATGCCCCTGTTATGACTACTCAGGAGTTTCTTTCATTGTTACTTTGAGTTAACTTCGTAGAGGTCATAGCAACTCTTTCAGGCAAAACTCAGAAATCTGGGTAGTATTTGGCATAACACTGAGGTTTCACACTTAGGAGGTTCAAAGCAAAGTAAAGATATTTATGTTAATAAGTGGTTATTCTGTATATATTTTAAAACTAAGGTTTTATTGATGCCTAAAAAATAATAAAAAGAGCATTCCTGCTTCAAATGTGGTCTGTGGACCAGTGACATCAGCATTAATGTGGAGTGGGTTAGAAATGCCGAATCTCAGAATAACAACAACAAAAAGAAATGCATTGTCTCAGACTCTACTCCAGAACTATTCAGTCAGAATCTACATTTTAATAAGGTCCTCAGATGACTTATATGTACAGTAAAGTTTGATCGGAAGTAACTTAGAGGGCTTTGTTATTTACACAACTTCAACTTATATCTGAAACTGGAACAAGTACACACATGTATCATGCATCACTTTTCACCTACAAGTGTCTGTTTTGAGGCCCACATTCAATTTATTGAATTTTCTTCCAATATTGTGATTTTCTTTTTTAGTAGTACCTTTGCATGTTCCCATATTTTTTTTTCAAACATTTTATTATCCAAAATTTCAGGTGTATAGGAAAGTTGAAAAAATTTTACAGTGGACAGATATTTTGCTTGTCAAATTAAAATTTACTTGCCTATCATAATTTTTAAGAATAATATTTGAATGGATAGTTTCTCATTAAGAGTTCTGATGGCTATAAAATTCTAGTGTCACAACTTTCATAGGGTGTATTTGTTAATAGTGTTAAAGCAGTATACAAAATCAAAATTATTTAAAGACATATAGGTAAGGCTTCAGCATATTTTGCAATTTATAGGTAGTTTGCAGGAAACTTCTAAGAGCCTGAAACCTTTTCTTAGAAGGGTAGATTGCAGTCTACGTCCATACCACCCTGAACGCGCCCGATCTCATCTGATCTCGGAAGCTAAGCAGGGTCAGGCCTGGTTAGTACTTGGATGGGAGAAGGGTAGGTTGCAAATCCAGATGCTATCCAACAAATCAACATAATTAGTTTTTCAGATTTTTGTAAAAGAATGGAGGGAAAAATTTCCTCTCAGATCTATAATAAAATATTAGATATGCATTTAGAAATATTATTTTACCTTCACGTTGTTCTAGAAGAAAATTATGCCAGTTTATAGATGTTTGTAAAATATGACTGTATGATATCCATTAAAACTTGAGTCAGAGAGAGTGGAAGCAAATATCAACCAGGAATAGTGTCGAAAAGGCCAGTTATGTTGGCCTACATAGTTGTGTTCAAATTCGGGTCTCAGGATTCACTTGCCAGTGATGTTATTAAAGAAAACCCAGAAATTTAGGAGAAATAAAAGTGTCCTTGGACTAAGATTAGATAGGAGTTTGTCCTGTAGCTCTTAATCAAAAGGGACTTTGTGATAGAGTGCATGACATTCTCAATAATATCAGACATAGAACTCTATCTCTTCTTTTTAAGTCAAACATATTGGGATAAAATTTATGTATAATAAAATTTACTCATTTAGCTATAAAATGGAATGGATTAAAAATGTATATGCTAGAATGCATACCATAAAATACATAGAGCATTTTCTTCACCTTTTTTGAAGTCACCCCTACATGGTCCTAGCTGAAGATAACTATGGGTCTCTTTTCTGTCACTGTAATTTTGTCTTTTCAAGCATTTCATAAAAATGGAGTCATACAATGCAAAAGCGTCCAGATAAATTGCACAGGCAGAGGTCCACATTGTCCTCACTTCCAACCCTACCTACAAGTTTAGGAATTCCCGGGGCTGCTTTCACTTCAGGCCAGCTGATTATGAGTTAAGGAGCTCCTTTGAATTCTCTCAGGTCCATAATTTGCTAGAATGACTCATAGAACTCGAGAAAGTGAGTTTAGTTTTATAGTTTTATTATAGCCAATGGAAACAATTTAGACCCAAAGGAAGGGATGCAGGGGGTAAATTCTAGGATTCCAGGCATCAATCTTCCATTATCCTTAGGACAAGGTAACCTCCTGCCATCAATTTATGACAATACATATGGAGTATTACCAACCCAGGAAGCTCACTGGAGCTTCAGTGTCCAGAATCTCTATTGAGGCTTTAGTATATGAACATGATTACTTGTTTTGTTGGCTATGTTGCTGAACTGGTGTCCAGCTCCCTTCCCCTCTTTGGAGGTTGAGTTGATGTCACATTGGCTCAAAGCCCCAACCTCTAATCACATTGTTGGTCTTTCTGACATGACCAGTCCTTACCTTTAGTCATCTTGTAGCATAAAATATGAGATGCCCACCATGAGTCAGCCCATTAATATGAACTGTGAAGTGTGGTCCTGTGGGCCCACCATGAATATCAAAAACACTCTACCCACTGCAGAAATTCTGAGGTTTTAGAGGCTACCCCCCGTCATGCCTGAATTTAAACCCTGTGTATCTAGCTTTCTGTGAGGATCCTAGACACACCTCAAACTCAGCATGTTGAAATTTTAATCATCTTCTTTGTTCTGAAACCTCCTAAATTTTCTGTGTTTGTAGTTGGTATAGGCATCTTGAAGCAGTAATTAAAATAGAAACCTGGGAGTCAAGGTGCCTGGGTGGCTTAGTCAGTTAAGCATCTGACTGTCGGTTTCAGCTCAGGTCGTGATCTCATGGTTTCATGGGTTCGAGCCCCACGTCAGGCTCTGCATTGATGGTGTGGAGGCTACTTGGGGGTTCGCTCTCTTTCCCTCTAGCTCTGCTCCTCCCCTGTTCACATTGTCTCTGTCTCTCTCAAAATAAATAAATAAACAACAACAACAAAAGAGAAACCTGGGAATCACCCTAACTTATTCCTACTCCTATGCTCTTATAGACTACATGTTTTACTAGTCCACTTTTTATGCTAGCCTCATTGCTATTGTTTTAGCTGCATATTTTTTTTTGCTCTAAAAAATGGGTGTCCATTCTTAGACACTTAACACTGCCGTTTTATCATCTATCTATCTATCATCAATCTATATCATCTTCCATCTATCTCATATTTAGCAAAGAAATAATTTGAAGGAAGTAGCAAGTAGCATGAGTGTATTGTAGAACATTTATAAAACATTGAAGAGTATGAGGATTTCAATATAAATTTCTTTGTAATATCTTTAGGAATATGATCAATATTGTGTACTTCTTTCAAGTTATTTTGTATGTGTTTCAGTATGACTGGGTCATTTTGTAACCATTTTTCATTGTTCTTTTTTTCTTATTTTCAATGGCTGTAATATTAGTGCCATCTCATTTGCTGTTGTAAAGGTTAAATGAGTTAATGCATATAAACAGTGCTTGATCTATTGCATATCTTTGGCTTCAATATCAGCAACAGCATTATTCCTCATTTCTTATTGTATGAATTAACTCTTTGGCAAGGTATACAAGACACTTCTTATTCTGATTCTCATCTATTTGTATAGCCTCACTTCCCAGTACTCTCATTAATAAACCTACAGTTTAGCTAAACTGAATTGCTTGCTGTTCCCCAAATGTGAGATGCTCTCTGTCTCCAAACGTATGGAAAAAACTATTTTTGCTGCTAAACCTTAGTAGGAACTTATTACATGGATTATCATATTGGAAATATTGAATAACATCACAGTTTCTATCTCTAAAAGCTACTCCATAGAAGATGCAGGAGTTTTTTTGGTCAGCATTTCTAATATTCACCTTTGTAAAAACTGAGAGCATAGTGTTTTATTATGGTTCCCTGAATGGAGTATGCAGCTTTCTTATTATTTAAGCTGACACAGACTTATAATTGGGTAATATATTCCTTAGATAAGAGGTCTCTTAACCTTGGACTCACAGAACCCTTCTCAGACGGGTCCATGGACAGAATTTGGGAGCAGAGGTAGGGGTGCATCTGTGGATTTGGATGAAAAAATTATGTTTCACTAACCACTAACCAACTTTGACATTTCCTTCAATTATGAGTGTTAATGACAGGCCATAGTAATATTAGCAGCATAATGACTTTGTTACTGATAGAAATCACTGCTGTTTTCCTATTGTAATACAGTTGTTGTAACTATCTCCAGATATAGTTTATGCTCATCTTTGCTAATCAGTAATCACAAGACCCATCACATACATGACATGTAATCATCTTCTGTGTATGCATGGATGCTGGTGCAATTTTTCTGGTAAGTGTCAGAACAGCTTTGCACCTAGTAGATGTTTATCCATTCAAGTGAGCTTCTATATTCTTCATGCTTATATTTTTTATGGTATTCCCCAGATAACAAAATTCTCTGCTATTTCTTTGAAAGAGCAATCTGCAAACACCTGGAAACACTTCAGAACTCTTTCAAAGGAGTTCCTGACACTACTAATGAATTTCCTGAAAAAGAAATAATGAAATTGATTCTGTATACAATAGTATCAAAAACAATAAAATGTTTGGGAATAATTTTAACCAAGGAAGGGAAGGTCTCTAATCTGAGAACTATAAGTTATTGATGAAAAAAATCAAAGAAGACACAAATAAATGGAAAGGTATCCTGTGTTCATGAGTTAGAAGAATTAATATTGTTGAAATATCCATACTACCAAAAATCATCAACAGATTCAGTGTAATCCCTATCAAGTTTCCAGTGGCTTTTTTTTCGTTGAAGTAGAAAAAGCCAAAATTTATAGCCACAAAATACTCCAAAGAGCCAAAGAAATCTGAGAAAGAACAAAGCAGGAGGCATCATAACTTCCTGACTTCAAGTTATACTGTAAAGTTATAGTAATAAAGATGTATGGTGCTGGCATAAAAATGGACCAATAAACCAATAGAATAGAATCTAGAGCCAAAAGCATAAACTGAAAGCCCAAGCATGCATGGTCACCTGATACCTGACAAGGGAGCCAAGAATACTCAACAGAGAGAAGACAGTCTCTTCAATAATGGTGCTGGTATAATTAGATATTCACATGTAAAAGAGTGAAACTATACCATTATCTTACACCACTCAGAAATATTAACTTGAAAGGGATTAAAGACTTAAATATAAGACCCGAAACTATGAAACTCCTAGAAGAAGACAAGGCTCCTTGACATGAGTCTTGGTAATGATTCTCTGGATACAACACCTAACGCCCGATCAACAAAATAAAAAAATTAAGAAGCGGGACTACATTAAACTAAAAAGGCTTTTGTACAGCAAAAGAAATGATCAACAATGTGAAAAGACCACTTACAGAGTGGGAAAAATATTTGCAAACCATATATCTGATAAAGGATTAATATCTAAAATATATAAAGAATGGATATCATTCAATAGCAAAGCCCCCAAATAACCCAATTAAAAAAATGGGCAAAGGCCCCACATAGACATTTTTCCAAATAAGATATACCAGAGGTCAACGGGTACATGAAAAGATGCTCAATATCAATAGTCATTAGGGAAATGCAAGTCAAAACCACAATGAGATATCATTTTATGCCTGTTAAAATGACTATCATTGGGGAGCCTGACTGGCTTAGTCAGAAGAACATGTGACTCTTATCTCAAGGTTGTGAGTTCAAGCCCCATGTTGGGTGTAGAGATTACTTAAATATATATGGTTAGAGAGAGAGAGACAGACAGACAAGAGATAACAAATGCTGGTGTGGAGGTAGAGAAAGTTGAACCCTTGTGCACTGTTTTGTGATTGTAAATCGATACAGCCACTATGGAAAACAATATAGTGGATCCTCAAAAAACTAAAAGTAGAGCAACCATATGATCCAGCAATTTAACTTCCTTTTTTTTTTTTTTTTTTTAAAGATTATTTATTTATTTTGAGATAGAGAGAGAGATGGGCAGGGAAAGAATCCCAAGCAGGATCCATGCTGCATGGGGCCTGACATGGGGCTTGAACCCATGAACCATGAGCTCATGACCTGAGCTGAAACCAAGAGTTGGACACTCAGCCAACTGAGTCACCCAAGCGCCCCCAACTATTTCACTTCTGGGAACATATCCAAAGGAAATGAAAACATTAACTTGAAAAGGTATTTGCCACCCACCTGCAAGTTCATAGCAGTGTTATTTACAATAGCCAATATATATAAACATCTAAGTGTCCATTGACAGCTGAGTGGATAAAGAAATTGTGGTAAATATATAATATTATTCAGCCATAAAAAATGAAGATATCCTACCATTTTCAGCAATGTGGAGGGACCTTGAAGGTGTTATGCTAAAGGAAATAGGATAGAGAAAGGCAGATACTGTACGATCTCTCTTATGTCTGAAAACCCCCTCACCAAAACCAAACACCAAATTCAAAGAGAAAGAAATAAGACTTGTGGTCACCAGAGGTGGAAGGTAGGGTGAGGGGGAATTAGAGGAAGGTGGTTAAACATACAAATTTACAGTTATAAGATAAATAAGTCCTATGGATGTGATGTATAGCATGGTGATTACAGTGAACATGACTCTACGATGTATAGGAAATGTGTTAAGAGAGTAAATCCTAAGGGTTCTCATTCTTACAAGGAGAACATTTTTCTTTTTTCTTCTTTCTTTTCTTTTTATTGTATCTATATGAAATGATGGATGATAGCCAAATCTATTGTGGTAGTTATTCACAATATATGTAAACCAGGCCATCATGTTGTATGTCTTAAGCTTATACAGTAATGTGTGTTAATTATTTCTCAATAAAACTGGGGGGAAACACCTCCTAAAACAAAGTTACTTAAGTTTCTTCTATCTTCATAGCTTTAGTTTCTTTTCATTCATTCAAGTATTTTTTGTTGTTGTTTGTTTTATTTATTTCTAGGAGAGAGAGAGAGAGACAGCGTGAACAGGGGAGGGTCAGAGAGATAGGGAGTCACAGACTGAAACAGGCTCCAGGCTCTGAGCTGGCAGTCAGCACAGAGCCCAATGCAGGGCTCGAACCCATGAACCGCGAGATCATGACCTAAGCGAAAGGCGGACGCCCAACCAACTAAGCCACCCAGGCGCTCCTCATTCAAGTATTTATTAAGCATCTATTATATGCCAGTCACTTTTTATTTAGTTAAAATTAAAAAAAATTATTTACTTTTGAGAGAGAGAGAGAGAGAGACAGACAGACAGAGCATGAGCAGGAGAGGGGCAGAGAGAGTGGATGACACAGAATCTGAAGCAGGCTTCAAGCTCTGAGCGGTCAATACAGAGCCCAATGCGGGGCTTGAACTCACGAACTGCGAGATCATGACCCAAGCTGAAGCCCGATGCGGGGCTTGAACTCACGAACTGCGAGATCATGACCCAAGCTGAAGTCAGATGCTTAACCGACTGAGCCACCCAGGTGCCCCATATGCCAGCCACTTAAAATAAAATAAGGTATAGTGGCGCCTGCGTGGCTCAGTTGGTTAAGTGTCCGATTTCGGCTCAGGTCATGATCTCACTGTTCATGGGTTCAAGCCCTGCGTTGGGCTCTGTGTGGACAGCTAGCTCAGAGCCTAAAGCCTGTTTCAGATTCTGTATCTCCCTCTCTCTCTGACCCTCCCCTGTTCATGTCTCTCTCTCTCTCTCTCTCTCAGAAATAAATAAAAAACATAAAATTTTTTTTAAAAAATGAGGTATAATTGACACATAATGTTATATTAATTTCAGGTGCATAACATAATGATCCAGCATTGATATTTATTGCTAAATAATCAGTATAGCAGGTCTAGTTAACATTAAAAAATTTTTTAAAAGTTTATTCATTTTATTTTTTGGGAGAGAGACAGGGAACATGAGCAGGGAAGGGGCAGAGAGAGAGGGAGAGACAGGATTCTGAGCAGTCTCTGCGCTGTCAGTGTGGGGCCTGACGCGAGACTCCATCTCACCCCCATGAGCTCATGACCTGAGCCGAAACCAAGAGTTGTATGCCATCCAGGTGCCCCTAGATAACAGTTGTTACCATACCTAGTCACAAATATTTTTTTCCCTGTGAGAAGAACTTTTAAGATGTACTCTTAGAACTTTCAAATTCATAGCATCAAATTTGAGTTACAGATTCACAATGCTTTTTCTTTAAGATGTAAGTTGTATTGAATATATTGACTAAGACTAAGCCAGAGATGAACTCACTGACTTTAGGATAAAAAACTTGTCACAGTAAGTCTAGAAATACTGGAATTTAAATAAAATTTTGAAAAATAAAATGAAAAGCTTTGGAGAATTCTGGTGCTTTTTTTTTCTTTCCTAGTTTTAATTTAAATTCTAGTTAGTTAACATGCAGTGTAATACTCACTTCAGGTGTAGAATTTAGTGATTCAACACCTCCATGCAACACCCAGTGCCCATCACAAGTGCCCTCCTGAATACCCATCACTCATCACCCATCTAGTCCATTCCCCTGCCCACCTCCCCTTCAGTAACCATGGGTTTGTTCTTTTTGTTGTTGTTGTTTTTAAAGTTTATTTGTTTTAGAGAGAGAGGCCGAAAGAGAGCAAGAGCAGGGGAAAGGGCACAGAGACAGGGAGAGAATCCCAAGCAGGCTCTGCACTGTCAGTGTCACTGAGATCATGACCTGAGCCTAAATCAAGAGTTGGATGCTCTCAACCTAGTAAGACACCCAGGCACCCCCATCAGTTTGTTCTTTAGAGTTAAGAGTCTGTTTCTTGGTTTGCTTCTCTCTCTGGTTTTCTTCTTCTTCTTTTTTCTTTTTTTTAAATATTTTTATTTATTTCTAGGAGAGAGAGACAGCGTGAGCAGGGGAGGGTCAGAGAGAGAGAGGGAGACACAGACTGAAACAGGCTCCAGGCTCTGAGCTGGCTGTCAGCACAGAGCCCGATGCGGGGCTCGAACCCACGAACCACGAGATCATGAACTAAGAGAAAGTCGGACGCTTAACCGACTAAGCTACCCAGGCGCCCCTGGTTTTCTTCTTCCTAGAGAATCCTAGTGGTTTTTTGTTTGTTTGTTTGTTTTTGCTTTGTTTTGTTTTGAGAGAAGCCTACCTATATATATGTTTATTTTAAAATAATGTTTTAATGTTTATTTTAGACACACACACACACAAACACACACACACACACACACACACACACACAGGTCATGATCTCATGTTTCGTGAGTTTGAGCCTCACATCAGGCTCTGTGCTGGCAGTGCGGAGCCTGCTTGGGATTTTCTCTCTTCACCCTCTCTCTCTGCCCCTCCCTGCTCGTGTGCTCTGTCTCTCTCCTCTCTTAATAAATAAACTTTAAAAAAGCACAGTTCTTTATGAATCTGTTTTAAAGATTAAAACCTTTATGAATTTGTTTTAAAGATTTTGCCTTTGCTACTGGAAAAAGTCCAATAGAGTCCTCTTCTTTCTCAAAAGACACATGCTATTAAAGAGAGGCAAAGTGATTAACAAATGAATTTTACATAAACAAGAATTTGTTAAATGTAACAAACATTTAAACAGTTTAGACAAGTTTAGACATGAGAAATTTTAGTGACCTTATTTTTGTCTCTTATTTCTGTATCATTATACAAATAACTACAGCTATGTCACAAGAGGATTTTTTTGATTCTTCACTTATTTAATGAGTTAATTGTACTCTATACTGTATAATGTGAAGTATGTCACAAACACACTTCTTACTCATCAAACCATAAATTATTTAGTGAGTGCTCTTTCTGTAATTCCGTGAGAGTCAGCAGTGAGGAACTAGAGTGTATGGCTCTTTCCCAGTTCTTAAAAATTCAGAAGAATGCCTTGGAGAATTATATTGTCACTTAATTTTACCTTTCAGAGTGGTTAGTATCTACACAAACACATTTCTATGATATAGTACAAAACCACTATTCATTAAAATTTAATTGTAGTTGGTTTTGCCTTTAAAAGCTCTTTGTGAAAATTTTATTACTTTGATAAACCTGAAAATTTCCTAAAATGATGAAGTTTTGTCTTGTTTCCTTAAAAAGAATAGCTTTTGACCTACCATTAAAGCGAATATTAATTAATTTTTATTGGTATTATTGAACGCATTCTTGCATTCAGCATTGTTGCTGCTGCTATGAGAATAAAAAATATAACCCAACAAACATATACACAATATCCATATATTCTAGACTGGCACACTGCAAATACAGAGTTTACTCAGATAACAAGAGACAGAGTTAAGGAGTTGCAAAGCCAGTTGAGAAACAGGGAATACATATATTAGGCACTGAAATGATGTATTATGATCAACGTTATAGGTAAAATAAGTTTTACTGTTTATATGTCCAACAGCAACTTATGAAACAATAGTTTAGCAATTCTTTTAAGTCTGTGTGCTGTATTCTATGTTAATTGGTTTATGACGCTAGAAATTCTTTTTTTATTCATGACTTATTTAAACAGTTGATTGTTAGCAAAGGAACTGCGTATTTTAATTATACTTCAGATGCCTCTGTCAGTGGGATTCTTAGGATGCTTATGAGAGGTTTATAGAATTAAACTACATCACCTTATGTTCTTCGACGTCCGTGCATCGGTAACTAAGAGAAATAAATTCTGCATGGAGGATATTATGCTTTTATCCAATTTACAATTTTTATTTTATGTATAACTTCTAGGCAGCGTGGTTTCCGAAATCTGACTGCTGTATCATTTAAAAAGTTTTCTTTCCTTTTGTCTCCTGAAGAATAAAGCAAGCCTCACGTTTGTGAACACAGGGCCTCTGTGATATTGTTCTTAATGACTTAGAAAACCACTGATTGATCGCCTTCTCAGCCAGTGTTGGTCTTCAGTGTTGAACCACATGTATTCTTAGGATTATTAAGCATTTTTTCTATTGGATAAAACTGACCAAATATACATTTTGTGCTTATGATATAAAGACATGATTTAAATTAATTCCAACAGCAGAGACTCCTGAAATGTAGAATAGTCTACTACTGAATTTAAATAATCTCTCCATGCTTGTCATTTTACATGGATAGTATCATAAAACAAGTAATGACAGATTAAGACCTGCCTAGCAGAGGGAAAACTAAATTACACGACTTTTATTAAGGCGTAAATAAACCTATTAACCATTATCTGGAATACCAATTAGTAGACAGTGCACTGACAATTTTATTTATCAACATTAAACACAATTATTAATTACAGACCTGATGAATCCAGCAGTAAGCAGGCCATGTTGGATATGCTGGGACCTTAAGTCCATTATGTGAGAGGGATGATTACCGAAATCCTGTGGGGAAATAAGTAATTGTTGTTGTAAAATTTTAATTGCCTTGGAATAAGGCAAATTGTATTTTCTTGTCTGAGAATATAAATAGTATGACATTAAGGTAACAAGCTTCAGTAGTTGTAAATAGAAAATGAATTTATGTTAGGTTTTAAAATAAAGAAAAGAGTGGTGATGAATATTTAGTGTCATAGTGGTTTAGTGTAAATGATATAATGCAAATGCATGCAGATTTTCTTGAGCTAAATTGTTTAGTAGGTAAGCTATTTTTTGCATTTGTTTTTTTATAGTGAAAATTAATGTGGGAGGGGACTCTGAATGAATTACTACAGGTAAATGGGGATTGTATAATTGAGAAATATTTTAATTGTGTGGTGATTGGCAGAATTGTAAAATGAACAAGAGACAGTTCACATTTTCATTGTGTCTTTTTTCTCTTCTTTTCTCTTTTTTTTTAAGATCCAAATTCCAGAATTTGTGGACATTTACTCATAGGTGCAGCCAAAAATTCCTTTGCAAAACTCATGGATAAAATTAGTCTTGCCATGGAGAGTATACCGTTGCATAGTAGCAGGAGTATTACATATGTAGAAAAGGATTCTCTGGTTCAGAGGCTGGCTCGTGGACTTCATAAAGTAAATACACTGGCCCTGAAGTATGGTCTACGTGGTCATGTGCCCATTTTGGTATGTATGCAATTTCATTAGGTAGTGACGTTGGGACTTGTAAATTTAATTTTGAAGCACACTTATTTGTAGTTTAAATTAGTTGTGCATGACTGTATCTAGATATCCTTTAGATTTCATGTAATCTTGTTTATTTGTGAAAGAGAGAGAGACAGAGAGACAGAGAGAGAGGGAGAGACAGAGAGAGCATGCATGAGCAGCAGGAGCGGCAGAGAGAGAGGAGAGGGAGAATCTGTGCTGTTGGTGCAGAGCCTAACATGGGGCTTGATCCCACACACTGTGAGATCATGACCTGAGCTGAAATCAAGAGTCGGATGTTTAACCGACTGAGTCACTAAGGTGCCCCAGACCTCATGTAGTCTTGTAATGCGATACATAATAGGACTTCCAAGTAAGTGTCTTAAATATTGAAATACAAAAGTTCTGGCATGAGTTGTGAATTTACTGTTTTCTGTAAGTGGACTGCAGCAGAATTCTATGAGACATAAACTAATGTCAGTTCCATTTCCTAGCCCTGTAAATTATTTATTTTCTTTGGTTGTTCATTTCATATAAGCCAAATTATTGGTCACATAAAAAATAAAGCATTCGCCTCTAAGTTTCCTTTACAGCTAGTAATGTTTTCTGTATAATCCAAGATACATTTAAGTTAGTAAAAGGGCCATTGCTCTTGATTTACTAGTCAACCTGTAGTTGCTGCCTGTAAAATTGTTCTTGATTAACAACAGAAAAGCACAGCATCATTACAGAAGCAGATATTTGGATTTACACAAAGATTGCACGCGGCAGAAGTGGAGCGCCGTTCACTGCGCTTGGAGGTCACAGAATTCAAACGAAATGTGAATGAAATGAAGAAGGAGCTTGACAAAGCACAGGGTCTCCAACTGCAATTAAATGAATTTAAGCAGTCGGTAAGTAGGTGTGATTTAAAATACTGTGGCTCTAGCGCACTCTCCGCTGATACATACACACTCCTGGGTGACCTATAGATCTGTAGATTTCTTTTAGCTTTTTGTTGTTTGTTTTCTCAAATAATTCAGAAAACTTCCCTTCTAACATTCCCCAACATCACTCCATTATATACAGTCAAAGTTGCTGGGAGACTAGATCTTAAATGTTCTCAGCACAGAAAGAAGTGATAATTATGTCCTATGATAGAGGTGTTAGCTAGTGCAATATTGGTCATCGTATTGTACTATGTAAGTGTATCAGATCAACAGGTTGTATACCTTACACAGTCTTATATCTCACTTATGTCTCAAAAGCCAGGAGTCAAGACCAGATGCTTAAGGGAATACTGATCCTGTGTCAGCAGAACTCACAGCCCTGTTAAAATGTAAACAGCGGCTGAAAGTGTAGAAAAAGTAAGTTATAGTTAGGAGAGATTAATTGCGTTAGCAAACAAACCCCCAAATGTATATTAAAGAATAATAAAATGCTTCTCCCAATTGAGGAGCCTTGTGTTTAGAACAGGGGGTGGGATGCTCTCTCTTTTTATATTAAATATTTTGAGTACATTAGATGATTTCATTTGAAATCAAATTGCTTTTCCAAAGAAGTGTTCAATCTAACTTCCATCAGACTCATGTATTATTTAAGAAAGCAGAAGATAGCTGGGAAAAGAAAGCCTAGGTACCAAATAGCATTAAATCAAGATCAAAATATGTTAAATATATGATGCACAGTAACATGGAGATACACACATACTCTTTTTGCCGCCCAGGTTTATTAGTTAACACTGCTGTTCTTAATGTGGATATAGGAATATAGGGTTAAGAGATTACCCTGCAACTTCAAAATTGTATCCAACTGATGACAACTAATATAAATATGAATACAAAATTTGTTTCCTAAGTCTAGCAGCAAGCTACTTTTAGTACCCTCTTCTTTGGGGAAACTTTGCAAGTTCAATTTCGATTTAAATGGCAAATTTGGAATGTGCAGACAGGAAGATAGCAGTTTAGTTACTAATCCTATGATAATGTAAATTGCTAATGTTAATTATTATTTCAAATAGCTATGCCTTCAAAGGGCAAAAAGTTCCTATAAATTTGTCAAGTAATCATGAATTACTGTTCTGATTGAAGATAAGTAATAGTTTTCTTATCAGTGAATGTCTAAAGACACCCATTTCCCCTCACTTTCTTAGTTTTTTTGTTCAGAGAAGGTAAAATTTTAGAGCTGCCTCAACATTTTTTTATTATAAAAATAATACCTGATAGCCATATATAAATATACAAAAAAGTTTAAAGGAGAAAGTTCAGATCACTGTAATCATACTGCCCATAACCAATTACTACTGAATTGTGGATGAGTTTTGTCCCTACATTTTTTGGTGTGTTTTTTTCTGTGTAAATGCATGCTTTTATGCACAGTTGTAGTTTAGAATGATTTTTCACGTACAATTCGCAAAAACATATATACAAACTTTAATATTCACTTATAGTACTATAAGCATTTCCTCCTGTGTGACTTATTAAGTTCATTTTAGATTAAACAAATAGGTTATAATATAATTATATAATTTATAATTATAATATAACTTATAATTATAAATGATAGGTTTTTGATTTTACTAATTCCATCATATGGATGTATCAAAATTTATTGGACTATTCTTTTATTAATAGATGCTTCACTTTTTCCAATTTTTTGCCATTATACTTAAATCATATAGTGCTGTTTGTTTATTTTGAGAGAGAGAGAGCAAGCGGGAGATGGACAGAGAGAGAGAGAGAGAGAGAGAATCTCAAGCAGGCTCCACGTGGTCAGTGCAGAGCCTGATGTGGAGCTCCATCTCAATCCTGCGATTATGACTTGAACTGAGATCAGAGTTGGGCACTTAACCAGCTGAGCCACCAAGGTGCCCCAACAGCTGTTTATACTTTTAAAAGCCAGTTCCTTTGGAGTGTGTCTCTGCCCCATTTTGATTTGCTGTTAATTGTGTATCCTAACTAAATCTGGGATGTTGAGGTAGTCTACCAAAATGGAAAGAAACAGCTGTTGATACAATTTGAGATTTAGAAGAAGCCAATTTTTTTTTAGATTTAGATAATAGTGACTTTCCTGAAAATTGGAAGATTATATATGTTGCTTTCTAGAATATGTGTGAGGAATTGTAGGTATTCTATACAATATGATTTCCTAGTCCTTAGCTAAGTATCAGTGAAGGAAGTCAACATCTTATTTTTGATTAGTTTTGAAGTAGGCAGGACTCAATTTCTAGAATCCAGACAGAAGGTTAGAGTTTGAAGAAAAGTTGCTGGAAGGTGACAGAATCCTCTTGTAAGAACTTTGGTTGAATAAGTGGCTTGCAGCAAAAGCTAACGTGTTCCAGGAAATGTTTAGTGTGTATTACTTTCACTGAAGTGTAGAAATAAACATAGGATTAATTGAAGGAATAATTGAAGGAATGAGATATGTATCTTTATATTTGTTAATTTTTCTTTTAACATTTATTCATTTCTAAGAGACAGAGAGAGATAGAGTATGAGTTGAGGAGGGGCAGAGAGAGAGGGACACACAGAATCCAAAGCAGGTTCTAGGCTCTGAGCTGTCAGTGCAGAGCCCGCCATGGGGCTCGAACTCACAGAACCACAAGATCATGATCTGAGCTGAAGTTGGACACTTAACTGACTGAGCCACCCAGATGCCCTGAGTACCTTTATATTTGGACATACAGTTGTAAAGTGTAACATATAAAATGATGATTTCTAACATTTAATAACCATATTGCCCATGTATAAGGCATTGACCCTAAGCACTTCAAGGAGTTAATTCATTTAGTCCTCTTATATCAGTAATAGTTTCAAATTATTATTATCTTTATTTTACAAATGAGGGATATGGGACACAGAGCAGCTGAATAACTTGCCCAAAGTCAGATAGTAAGTGGAAATGACAGCATTTGAACCTGAGTCGTCTGGCTCCAAAACCCATGCTTTTGACTACTTCACTCCAGTGGTTAATGTTTATATCTAGCTGTGTGAGTAAAGGATTGTTTCATTAAAAACAGAATAGATGGGAAATGGTGCTCTTTTCCTCTAGAAAATGGAGAGCATTTGCTTGCAATCATCATCTTTCATTGATTTCAAGCAAAATATTTTCAGGAGGAAAATAAAATTGCTTCCTTAGAATTGGTCTAGCATTGTAATATAAAGGAAAGCATACTGCCTGCCCAGCTATTCAGTACTCTGACGGCTTCAGCACCATGTTCATCTGTTGATCTACTGACCGTTGTTCTTTAACAGCAAACCCCCATGATTTTTTTTCTTTAGAAGTTCCTCACAACTGCTTTTACACACCACCTCTTATTCTCCATTGCTATACTTATTTGGTTCCATTTAGTTTCTGAAGAGAGAACAGAATTGAGCCAGTCTCTGGAAGGGATAGATGGACAAGAGAGAGGCTAACACTAGCTAGGTTTTAAGGTGAAGGAGAAATTTTGGAGGAGTGGAAAGAAGTCCTGGGAAATCATGGGGATCTTGATTTATGGAGGCCAAGTGACAGATGGTCACCTTGAGGAGTGGTACTTTAGAACAACATAACGAGTAAAAGGTAGAAGAAGTACAAACATATCTGTTCATGAGACCCAGAAGAATGCTGTGGCATCACGGACCAGAAGGATTTAAGAGGTTGAAATGAACAAGAGTGCCCAGAAGAGGTTGTTAGAGTTGATGTTCTGGAAGTGGAGGGTTTAGTTGTAATGGCACAATGTGGACAGTGAGGCAGTGGTTAGGAGGGAGCAAAAGATAGATGGTCCTCCAAATTTAAACACTGTAAAAGTTTCAGTGATATATTAGATATGCCACTACTAGATGGATCTTGGGAAATGAGGCAACGTTCCTGTGTGCCTGTGATCATTCCTATTCTCTTGTGTCAACTTAGGTAAGTCATTTGGCATCTCTTTTTATGCTATAATGTTGCTGCTGTTTATGCTATACTTTAGAATTTAATTAGTGTTGAGGAATGCATTATATATACCTTTGAAAAGGCAAGTAATAGTAAAAGACAGTTGCTTCTGGAAGGTTGCACGCATAGTACCTGGTGCCAGAGTAAAACTGAGTTAAAACTATATTATGCTATAGAAAGATCTGTGTAATAGACTTATCCTCAAACTTAGTTCTAGCAAAAATTCTTTTCTCTGCATGAGATGCATGCTTGCCATTATTGGCCCATGAGGAAACTATAACTAAGCACATTTGTCTCATGTGTCAGAAAACTCAGAGATAAAGTCCACATTCAACTGTAATAATTTATGTATTCCAGATGCCTAGATTCAATAGAATTTTTATTCTGCTCTTCCTCTCCCCCCATCCTAAATTCAAAAAGAATTTAAATCAATTTGCTTTCTATTTGTGGTTAATTATATTTGCCTCAAAACCTGTTCAACAATGGGAGAGTTATTGGTCTTAAATATCTATATACAGCGTGGTTAAGTGACTTGCACGGTCCTTTTTAGTTTTTCATATATATTTCACAGATTACCTACCTTTTGTGAAACACTCCCGTTCTTTGTTTGTCAAGATCAAGATGTCTCTTATTGTTTGATGTATTAAGTTTCATTTGCTTAATTGTTTTGAACAGGAGATAATACATGTGTGTCCTTCCCTGGATTCTCCACCCCTTAAGGGATGGCCCCTGGTTAGAACTGTCTAGGTGGATGGAGTGCTCTGTTCTATAAAGCAGTCATGATATTATAAAAACTGTGTTACATACTCTGGTGCATAGTTTTATTTGTAGATATTTATGTATGAATATTCTTTCATTCAACAAATATTTGCTGAGTGCCTACTGAGTGCCAGGTGCTTTTCTGTGTGTTATGTGAGCAAGCTGAATGAGGTCCCTACCCAGTGGAGCTCATGTCCTTAAATAAGTGGTTGATGTGGGATGTGGACAGGCAATAAAAAAAGTGAATAACTATATGAAGTGGATTTAGATAATGGTAGTGACTATATAGAAAATAAAGGAATATGGTATGGTAGTGTCATAGGAGTTGGGGAGGTATGGGCTGGTAAGGATTCTTGAAGGAGGGGATTTTTGACCAGAGAGACCTGAATAGTAACATACACTGAACACAGACTTTTGGGTAATCATTTCAAAGCATAGGAACTTGTGGGTCCTCTGGGTGGCTGATTTGCTTGTCTGACTTAGGTTCAGGTCATGATCTTGCGGTTTGTGAGTTCGAGCCCTGCACTGGGGTCTGTGCTACTAGCTCAGAGCCTGGAGCCTGCTTCAGATTCTGTGTCTCCCTCTCTCTCTGCCCTTCCCCCACTTGCTTTCGATCTGTCTGTCTCTCTCTCTTAAAAACAAATAAACATTAAAATAATAAGCATAGAAACTTGTTAAAGGCCTTAATTCTTACAATCATACTCTTTATAAAAAGTGCTTATATATGAAATGTAAACTGAGCATTATGGATTTATTTGAACCTGAAATAAGTTTCCTAAGATTTTATTTGACTGAAATTGACAACACTGGGGGTATAGCTGCTCTGCTTCTAAAACCAGAGAGATTTTTTTCTTTAATCTTGACTTAGGAAATCTAGAAAAACAACTTGTGCTTTTGTCATGCATCGGGCATTTTGAACTGTGTGCATTATACTCTCTATGTTAGCAAATATAGTTCTGAAAAGTGATACAACAGTGTAGTTAGCCTATAAATGATTTTATAACCTTTTCCAGAAATTGATCACCCACGAAAAGTTTGAAAGTGCGTGTGAAGAACTGAATAACGCATTACTTCGGGAACAACAGGCACAAATGCTACTGAATGAACAGGCACAGCAACTCCAGGAGTTGAATTATAGGCTTGAATTGCATTCCAGTGAGGAGGCTGACAAGAACCAAACTCTAGGAGAAGCTGTTAAGGTAGGAAGACATTGGTTTATTTCCTCTAGGTGTGGATCCTTGAGGGAATCATTTCTATCTCCTGAATAGGGAATAAAACCCATGATCTGAAATTCTATCCTGTAAAAGTCTGTAAGGACGGAACGAACTTGGTTCTGGAAGCTCAATGCCAAGCATGCGTTCACATCTGTGGAAAAAGTACAAGTAGTTGAAAACTACCTGCTAGGTGAAAACAAAGTAGGGATTTTCCCAGGAATAATTTTCTAATTTTTTTCATTTTGTCTTCCTTGTTTCTTCTCTTCATTTCTTTTCTTTGACTTGTTTTATGCCCGCTGGCCATTGAAACTCTACATATCTTCTGGGTTTTGAAAAGTTTTGTGTCTGGCTCTGTCTGATTCTTATCCAAGTGCATGTTTGGGGAGGAGGAAGGTTTGGTTAGGAAGAGTTGGTCACCCTGTCATATACCTGTGGCAAAGATGCTTAGAAGGGCAAAGAGAAGTTATTTAGAAATTTAGAAAATTTCATTAGTGGATTTAGGATTATGGTATCTTTTGGAAATGTTGGCTGTAAAGTATAATAGAATTCTAGTTTCTGATTATACTTGTGGAGTTTTCACTAGTGAAGTTATACACATTGGAATGAAAGAACTAATTTCAGGAAAACAAAAATTATAAATACAGCCCTCTATACTGGGTATCATTTCTAATGCAGTAAACAACTCAGAGTTGATTATAATTTATTATGCAAATAGTATATATTTATTCTAATAGTTCAACCCTAATACTGTAATAAAATAGTCAAAATTTATTGAGAGCTTCCTTTTGCCAGGTACAATGCAAAGTACTTTATAAGCTATTATCTCATATAATCCTCACACAAATCTATGGGGTTATTCCCATTTTGTAAATGAGAAAACCAAGATACAGAGAGGTTACACACATAACCACTGGTAAGTGACAGACCTAGGGAGTCAGTTTCACATCTGCCTTCTTAACCATCTCATTGCATTTAATATTGATGGACAGCACACATATGCCAGGCTCTGTGCTGCTGTCTCTACATGAATTATTTTGTTTCATTCTTAAATTACCTCCACAAAATAGGCACTATTATTATTTCTGTTTTTGAAGTTTTTATTTAAATTCCAGTTAGTTAACATACAGTGTAATATTAGTTTCATGTGTACGATACAGTGATTCAATACTTCTGTACATCACCCAGTGCTCATCACAATAAGTGTACTCCTTAACCCCGATAGCCTACTTTACCCATACTTCCTACGCCCTCTGGTAACCATCAGTTTGTTCTCTATAGTTAAGAGTCTGTTTCTTGGTTTGCCTCTCTCTCTTTTCTTCCCTTTGCTCATTTGTTTTGTTTCTTAAATACCACACAAGTGAAATGATATGGTATTTGCCTTTCTTGGAATGATTATTTTATTTAGCATAATATTCTCTAACTCCATCCACGTCATCCATATATATATATGGATATATATGTATATATATATATATATACATACACAACCATATATATCTATACACATACACACACATATATATCTATACACATACACATACATATATCACATATTATTTACCCATTCATCAGTCAGTGGGCACTTGGGCTGTTTACATAATTTGGCTATTGTAGATAATGCTGCTACAAACATCAAGGTGCATGTACCCCTTTGAATTTGTATTTTTGTATCCTTTGGAAAAATTCCTTGTAGTTTGATTGCTGGGTCATGTGGTAGTTCTATTTTTAACTTTTTGAGGACCCTCCATACTCTTTTCAAGAGTAGCTGCACCAGTTTGCATTCCCACCAACAGTACAAAAGGGGTCCCCTTTTGCCACATCCTTGCCAACACCTGTTGTATCTTGTGTTGTTGATTTTAGCCATTCTTACAGGTATGAAGTGATATCTCATTGTAGTTCTGATTTGTATTTCCCTAATGATCAGTGATGTGGAGTATCTTTTCATGTGTCTGTTGGCCATCTGGATGTCTTCTTTGGAAAAATGTCTATTCATGTCTTCTGCCCATTTTTAAATTGGATTATTCATTTTTTGGGTGTTGAGTTTTATAAGTTCCTCATATCTTTTGGATACTTACCCTTTATCAGATATGTCATTTGCAGATATCTTCTTCCATTCCAAAGATTGCCTTTTAGTTTTGTTGATTGTTTCCTGCACTGTGCAGAAGCTTTATTATTTTGTTGAAGTCCCAATAGTTTATTTTTGCTTGTGTTTCCCTTACTCAGGAGACATATCTAGAAAAAGTTGCTATAGCCAGTGTCAAAGAGGTTATTGACTGTGTTCCTCTCTAGGATTGTTATGGTTTCAAGCCACACATTTCATTCTTTAATCCATTTTGAATTTAATTTGGTGTTTGTGTATTCCCACTACCCCCCCCCCCAATTTCTATTTAAATTCTGGTTAGTTAACATACCATGCAATATTGATTTCAGGAGTATAATTCAGTGATTCATTGCTTACATACAACACCCAGTGCTCATAACAAGTGCCCTCCTTAAGACCCATCATCCATCTAGTCCATTTCCCACCTGCTTCCCTCCTTTCCTTCTCTACCTTTAAGAATCTCTTCTTTCTCAGAAGGGGAGTGATGGGCATGGAGGAGGGCATTTGTTGGGATGAACACTGGGTGTTATATGGAAGCCAACTTGACAATAAACTATTTAAGAAAAGAAAAGAATCTCTTCCCTCTCTCTTTCCCTACCTCCCATATGTTCATCAATTTTCGTTTATTTTTTTTATAAGAATGAAAAAACTTTTAATGTTTATTTATATGGAGAGAGAGAGTGAGAGGATGTGTGCATGTGTAAGCAGGGGAGGGGCAGAAAGAGAGGGAGAGAGACAACCTCAAGGAGGCTTTGCACTGTCAGCTCAGAGCCCCACTTGGGGCTTGATCTCACAAACCATGGGATCATGACATGAGCTGAAATCAAGTGTCTGATGCTCAAATGACTGAGCAACCCAAGCACCCTATCTGTTTGGTTTCCTAAATTCTACATGTGAGTGAGATCATATGCTATTTGTCTTTCTCTGAGCGACTAACTTCACCTAGTATAATACACTCTAGCTCCATGCATATCATTGCAAATGGCAAGATTTCATTCTTTTTGATGGTTCATTAATATTCCAGTGTGTGTGTGTGTGTGTGTGTATCATCTCTTCTTTATCCATTCATCACTTCTTAGATTTGGGATCTCTCCATTGTTTGGCTGTTGTTGGTAATGCTGCTGTTTATAAACATAGAGGTGCATGTACCCCTTTGAATCTATATTTTTGTATCTTTTCGGTAAATGCCTAGTAGTATAATTGGTGGATCATAGGGTAGTTCTATTTTTAAGTTTTTGAGGAACCTCCATACTGGTTGATCTTCAGAGTGGCTGTACCAGTTTTCTTCCCACCAACAGTATCAGAGGGTTTCTCTTTCTCTGAATCCTCTGCCAATACCTGTTGCTTCTTTTTTTAATGTTTATTTATTTTTGAGAAAGAGAGAGTGAGCACGGGAGGGGCAGAGAGAGAGAGACAGAGAATCCTAAGTGAGCCCTGCACTCTCAGTGCAGAGCCTGACATGAGGCTTCATTGCATGACTGTGAGATCATGATCTGGCCCCAAATCAAGTCAAGGCGCTTAAGTGACTGAGCCACCTAGGTGCCCCAACACCTGTTGTTTTTTGTGTTGTTAATTTTAGTCCCATTGTGTTTTGATGAAACTGAGAGAGTTCAGTTGACTTGCTTGGGGTCTTCTGGCCTGTAAATATAGAAACTGGGATTTAGTGTTTTAGAAAAAATTAGAAAATATTGAAATTTGAAAGAATAAAATACAGATGAAATTAAAGAAGGAAATATAGATGACCTCAGGGGAAAAAAAACCTCCCAGGATATATACTCCATGGAGTATATTTTTCCTGATACATATATTAAGTCAAACCATTTCAAATTGCTGTTTTTATAAGTCAAAAACAGACAAATGCCAGCAATTTTATATGGTTCAACCTAATATAGCTTTTCTTACATAAATAAGAATATACTTCTATACTGTTTTATAGCATATTATTTTATATGCTAGTAATAGTTGTATACATTCTTATTAACTGATATTACTCAGCTATATCAATTTTTTCCCTTTTGTAAGCACAATTAATAAATATTCAGTGTGTAAAAATAGGAAAATATAGATGAAGAAAAATAAAAATCAAAAGATTCCCAAGTCATATCAGCATATGTATCTACTCTCAAAATTTTGTTGTTTATTATGTCAGACCTTACATTTTGCAAATATAGAAATATAACCAAATATAGGTTAATAAAATACAGTCATACTTTTATATATACTTTTTAATTTTGTTTTTAAAAACATCATGTCAAGAATTTCTTTCCATGCCAATAAATATAGCAGTATCATCATCCTTAATGGATGATAGAATTCTTTGAATATTCAGAATTTTTAAACCTAGTTTCTTATTCCAGTTTCTCTCCTTCCCTTCTTCCCTCCCTCTCTTCTTTCCTTCCTTCTCTTCCTTCTTCTTCTCTTTCTTTCTCACTCTCTCTCTCTTCCTTCCTTCCTTCCTCTCTCTTTCTTTCTTTCTTTCTTTCTTTCTTTCTTTCTTTCTTTCTTTCTTCTTCTCTTTCTATTATAAGTAATTGTAAGATGAGCAACCATATGGCTAAATGTTTATACACATATTTGTAATTATTTCCTTATCATAAAATCCTAGATGAGGAATTACTAGGTGAAAATCCATATGAAATTTAAAGTGTAAATGTTATAAATTGTCCTAATGCAAATTTTTACCAGTTAACTTCTCTCCTAAAATGTATGGCAATTTCACTTAAAAAAAAGTTTATTTATTTATTTTGAGAGAGAGAGGGAGCAGCAGAGGGGCAGAGAGAGGGAGAAAGAATCCCAAGCAGGCTCTGCTATCAGCGCAGAGCCTGACACAGGCTCGATCTCATGAACCTGTCAGATCATGACCTCAGTGGGGATCAAGAGTCTGATGCTTAACCGACTGAGCCACCCAGATACCCTGTGATTTCACTTTTTACCCAACCTGGCTGTCACTATTTAAAAATTTTTTGTCAGTTTGATCAATACAACATTGTTACTCCAATTTGTATTTCTTTGATTACTAGCCAAGTTGAACATTTTTAGAAATATATTAGTCAACATTTTAATGCCTTATGTCCCATTAATAGATAATGAAATTAACTAGGCTTTGACAAAGTATGTAACTGTGTCCTATAGAGTGTTTTCTTTCTGTGATAGGAAGTTTGTATTTAGGCTAGTATCTTCCAGCAGGTAAAAAGCTGTTCATATTCATTTCTTTAAAATGCCAGTAGCTTAAATATTATTGTCAGGAGTGGAGAATTGTTTAATTACTATCTCTTAATTAGAACCAGCAGGTGGTAATGTGAAAATGCTCTCTTGTGAGAGGCAGCAGAGTTCAGCAGAAAAAGCACTGGCCTTGGAACAAGTATTTCTGAATTCAAATCCCATTTCTGTCACTTGGGCAAATAACTTAACCTTTCTCAGCCTCAGGTTTATCTTCTGCAAAATGAGGGATAATGATACTTAAGTTCCAGAATTTTTATGGAATTAATTAAGATACTGGTTGAACAGCAAGTATATGCTTGATAACTATTCTTTTGTGTTTTTCAGTAGTACTTACATAGTTTTTTGTGTGTCTCACACATAACTTCTTTTAAAAAATAAAACGTATTTCTTCTTCTTTATAAAAACAAAATAAGATCATGAATAGAAAATATGGAAAATACAGAAGAGAAAACAAGTTACTTATAACTTATCATCTGAAAACAACCAGTTAACACATTGGGGTTTTGTTTTTCATCATTTTTCTATATGTAATAGTTTTCATAAATCATACTTTGGATGTGATGCTCAGAAAGGCCTTCCTTTATGAGACAGCTAGATTTAGAGCAAGATACCTCTTGTATTACAGTAGTGCATTAAAGAGTAAAGGAATCTCCAAGGACAAAAATATAACAACACGAACAAACCCCAGTGAGTGGAATCAGAGTCAGCACTGTGAACAGATACGGGGCTTACACTGTAGGCAAATGCCAAAGTCAATGCTGGAAGTAGGAGACAAAGCTTTGGGCTCCACCAATAGATTCGGCCTTGAACTTGAGCTTCTCACACTAAGGAATTGGCTAATAACCTGAATGGGATAATCTCAGGTCAGTAATGTCTGGGAAGAAGCTAATGTAAAATTTTCTCTGGAAAAAAGCTCACCTAATTTAGTTCCTTTAGGAGCCCCCCCCCCCGCCTGCCCCTCCCCTTTCATCCTGACTAATGTTGATGAAGAAACAGGTATATAAATAAATAAGTTAATCTTATATTCAGCCACATTGCTAAACTCTCTTGTCAATTTGAATAATACTCTGTCTGTACTTTCTACGGGTTTCTGCATAGACCATTATGTTATTTGTCCTGTAGTGACAGTGTTGGTTTTCCTCTCCAAACCTTAATCTTTTAATTTTTTTCTCCTTCCTTACTGCACTGATGAAAATATGATGTTGAGTAGAAGTGGAGGCAGCAAGCATCCTTATCTAGCTCCCCATCTTGAAGAAGTTCTTTCTTACATTTCTCCATTAAGGAGAAAGTTTGTTATAGGTTTTTACTTGATAAATCCTAATCGGGTCAAAGTAGTTTTCTTTGTAGATTATGCAGAAGTAAAAAATCATGAATGAATATTGGATATTATCAAATACATTTTTAAGTATCTATTGAGATAATTACATGCTTTTTCTCTCATTCTGTTAGCATGTTGAATTATATCAGAGACTGGCAAACTACGGCCCACAGCCTGGGTTTGTATGGCCTGTGACCTCAGAATAACTTCTCAAACTAAAGAAACCCACTGAACTATGAGCAAGATGAAATACAAATAAGCACCTAGAAACAGAGTAATTAAACTATAGAATAACAGAGACAAAGAGGAGATCTTAAAATCTGTGGGCTTAGGAAAGACAGTCTTTCTGTGGCTGATCTTGAATTAATGGAACTAGTTTAATAGTTACAAAATTCTCTAAGAACTCAAGTCAGTGAAGGGAACATGCATTGAAGGCAGGAATGATTTAGTTTTAGCATACTTCTCTATTACTGGGAACTATAGACAAATGGATATGGAAAATGTATTGAAAAAAGTGGAATAAGTTAAAGATTTGTTACTATCTTTTCCCTACTTCCCCACTCTGTTCTTCAGATATTTTATATTGTTGGCCTGATCTATAATATCTTTAGTGCTACTGAACCTCTAAGGCAGTTTTGTTAGGAAACCTTTCTTTTCTATTTTTATTAAAATTTTGTTTAATGTTATTTATTTTTGAGAGAGAGACAGAGCATGAGCAGAAGGGCAGAGAGAGAGGAAGACACAGAATCCAAAGCAGGTTCCAGGCTCTGAGCAATCAGCACACAGCCTGATGTGGGACTTGAACTCATGAACTGCACGATCATGACCTGAGCTGAAGCTGGCTGAGCCACCCAGGGGCCCCAGGAAACATTTCTTTATATGGTATAGTTCATTACACAATGAAAGCTACACAGCCAATGTATCTTATTTTCCTTTTTGACTTTATGTAAGCTTAGATTCAAATTTAGTGACATTTATACTAATGATTTTGTCTTGGATCTTGGCTTACATATTTTTATTTATTTACTTATTTATTTGAGAGGGAGAGAGCACGAGTGAGGGAGAAGGGCAGAAAGAGAGGGGGAGAGAGAATCTTAGGCAGGCTCCATGCTCAGCGTGGAGCCTGACCCCACCACTCTGGGATCATGACCTGAGCCAAAGTCAAGAGTTGGATGCTCAACTGACTAAGCCACCCAGGCACCTCATAAAAACAGTTACTTTAATGAGGGAGTCAACTGGTAGGTATAATACTTGCAAGAGCTAATATAGAAATTTGTACCCTATAGTGGGTTGCTGCTGTAACCACCACCTAACATATGACGCACTGGCTTAGAACAGATTAAGGGTATAATTCTCTTATTCTCATCTGTTATCTACATGGCCTTAAGGTAACCACCATTAAGTTCACTGCTTACCTGCATGCTTGGGAATAAGGGAACCAGTAGTGACAGTTACTTCCAAGAAAAAATCTTGGAGTATTTATTGGCTCCTGACACTGACTGAAAGCAAACAGGTTAAAAACCTGCCAACTTTTTGAGGCAGTTATGTTGCCTAAGAAACCACAAGTCCAGACTAAAGTAGCCTTATATTCTGAGCCTTAAACAACAAACCTTACATGATCAATCATTTTTTCTTTTCTTTTCTTTCTTTTCTTTTTCCTTTCCTTTCCTTTCCTTTCCTTTCCTTTCCTTTCCTTTCCTTTCCTTTCTTTCTTTCTTTCTTTTTTTTTTTTTTAGGTAGGCTATGCCCAGTGCAGTGCCCATCCCAGGGCTTGAACTCATGATCCCGAGATCAACACCTGGTCTGAGATGAAGAGTCAGGCACTTAACCAACTGAGCCACCCAGGTGCTCTGATCTATCATTTTATTCAATTCCAAAGAAATCTATAGAAGTCACAGAATTCCATAGTGTAAATATCATTGCTTATTTAATCATCTGCTGATGGGCATTAAATCTGTGGCATTTTAAAAAATATTATAGATTAGAGTAAGGTGAAATTGAGTAGTTTTCCTGAAATGATATTGCTTATATGAAAAGAGATTTTTAAGTTTTGCTCTCTCTCTAGTAAATTTGACATTAAGAATGACTGAGTCATTAGGATTAGAATAAAGGCATATCTATAGTTGTTCCTCATTTTTTTGAGAAAAGTTAGGTATCTATTAAATTCAGGTAACTTTCAATTATATCTGAAACATATTAGATGTGTTTGTTCTTATAGAAAATTTAAAAATATTTATATATTTGTAAGATCATTTAATAAAGTTAATAATCTTTCTGTAAAGTTAAAAAATTACTTCCTGATTTATCTTTCTTAAAAAATAAATTCTGGAGGCGCCTGAGTGGCTCAATCAGTTAAGCATCTGGCCCTTGATTTTGGCTCAGGTCATGATCTTGTGGTTTATGGGATAGAGCTGCACTTCGAGCTCTGTGACAACAGTGTGGGGCCTGCTTGGGATTCTCTTTCTCCCTTTCCTTCTGCCCATTCCCAGCTCACATGTGCACATACACACATTCTGCCTCTCTCAAAATAAATAAAATTTAAAAACAATTCTGCTCATCTAATTAATACATATATTTAAGCTATTATGATGTGGAAAGTACAGTACTTAGCTTTGTGGAGAATATACTGAATTTAATTAAAAATAATAACTTTTGTCTTTTTAAAAAATTTTTTTAATGTTTATTTTTGAGTGAGAGAGAGAGACAGAGCATGAGTGGAGGAGGGGCAGAGAGGAAGACACAGAATCCGAAGCAGGTTTCAGGCTCTGAGCTGTCAGCACAGAGCCCGATGCGGGGGTCGAACTCTCGAACCACAAAATCATGACCTGAGCCGAAGTCGGACACTCAACCAACTGAGCCACCCAGGCGCCCCAAGAATACCTTTATCTTAATGCTTGGTGAGATTTTGAGATCACATTGGATGAGAGCATCTGAAACTATCATAAAATCTTAAATTCTAGGAATTGTTGCAATTTTGTAATTCTGTCCATGAAAAATCCTAGACATTGGTTGAGAGAGAAAGGCTTGGGGCAAAATAAAAAGGATTTCTTTACAGCAAGTTTCCCAAATACATCCCTGTGTAACTTGGATCCAACTCTTATTCATGTGCCCCTTTTCCTCATCTTTTATGTCACCCGCTAACTTCTGCTGTGTTCTTCTATCCCACCAAGTGGGAGCAGCCTCACGGGGTCTCAAAGCCTTAACGCCTCTTCCAGCTCTCTGCAACACTCCTTACCTTCTTGCCATTGCTTTGATTTTTTTTCTTATGTCTCAGTTTTAATAGAAAATTAACTCCACACTTTATTATTTTCCATTCTCAAACTCAATTACACTTAGATTATGGATGGGAAAGAAGAAGCGAGAAGAAAGAGGAGTAAGTTTTTTAAAGTTCAAAATGGAATAATTTGCAAAGATGTTTTGAAATTGTAGTAATTGTGGCAGAGGGTCATATTTTATGAATATTTACCTTTTCATTAAAAACATCTGCCTTTTATATTACTAATAAAATAATTTGACATATTCTGAGGGTATAGAATGTGTCAATGAAGTCATTTATTTACATAATTTTGAATAAATGCTCTATTTTTCTCTAGTAAACTTATAAACAGAAGAACCCCCAAATTCATTTACTTTTAAAATTTTAAACATTTTCAGTTGATAAACCCTGATTATAATAATAATTAACATCTATCACATAACCTATTTTCATAAAGCAGGATTATTAACGCCATTACTTAATTTAAAAGTCTTATCATTTTTTACTTTAATCCCATATATTTTTTATCTTCCTAATGACTTATACCATTGAGACCTATAGGGTAGTCAATTATATTTCAAGGTCAGAGAAGGAAGAATTAAGAAAATAACAGTTCTCAGAACATTTTTAAAAAATATTTAGCAGAGAAGACTCAAGCAAGAATCTAGAAGATTCATAAAAAGTTGTTATTTCTATTTTTCTTAGTCTGAACAACATAAAAATATAAAATAAAATAAAATTCCTTTACTGTTTAGACATATGACATAATTTACTTTTTCAAAGTGTTATGTTCTCATATATAATTTTATTTTATTTAAATATTTATTTAAATTATTTAAAAAAAATTTTTTTAAATGTTTTTATTTATTTCTGAGAGAGAGACACACACACACACACAGCATGAGCAGGGGAGGGTCAGAGAGGGAGCAAGACACAGAATCATGTATAATTTTAAATTACCTTCTTCATGTTTAAATTTGTCATTGAGAAGTGGCAATTTGAAATTAGAGTTACTATGTTTCTTAACTGAGTACTAACCTTTGGTTAGATCATATTTTAAACATTACTGAAAAATGTTTTGAGTCATACAATTCAAGTTTGTATAACATTTTAAAAAATGCGTATTTATTTATTTTTGAGAGAGAGAGAGCACAAGCAGGGGAGGGCAGAGAGAGAGAGAGAGAGGGAGAAAGAGAGAGAGAGAGAGAGACAGAATCTGAAGCAGGCTCCAGGCTCTGAGCTGTCAGCACAGAGCCCAAAGCAGGGCTCAAACCCACGAACTATGAGATTATGACCTAAGGCCGAAGTCTGATGCTTAACCCACTGACTGAGCCACATAGGCACCCCTATATAAAATTTTTTACAAATGTGACCTAATTTGTTTTTCTGATTAGACATGATTAAAGGAAACTTTAAAAATAAATGAAAACCAAAAAAATGTATATGCAAACCTATTATCACACACATATAACCATTGTTAATATTTTGGCAGAGAAGACTGGAAGCATGCTATATGTAGTTTTGCATCCTGTTTTTTAGGCAGACTGGCATTATTTTTATATTTACAATCACACCATTCTGGAAACTATTAGAATTTAGGCTGTACGTATGCAGAAGTGGAAACAGATACCAGTTAGAGGATAACAGTGTAATATAGACCAGAGATAATGGTAACTTGGAAGAGGGTAGGAGGAGTAAAGCATAATGAGATTCTGGAAATGTTTGCAGTTTGATGGTAAAATGTGGAGAATTTCCATGGATTAGATGTGAAATATGAAAGAGATGGATCAACACCTGGGTGAATAGAATTGACAATAAATGTCAATGTTAAAATTATTTAAGAGCTTTATTTTAATAAGCCATGGAATCTATCTTATGAATGTGCTAAAATGTATTTAACTATTTTCTTGTTGTAGGATATTCAGAGGGTGTCTATTTTTTCACTATCAAAATTAACATGAGGACCTTATAATCAAGTCTTTCACTACATAGTCAATTCTATTGTTAAGATTGAGCTCAAGAAACAAGATTTATTGGGTCAAAGATACAGATTTTATTTTTTTAATGTTTATTTATCTTTGAGAAAGAGAGAGAGAGAGAGAGAGAGACAGACTGTGAATGAGGGAGGGGTAGAGAGAGAGGGAGACACAGAATCCAAAGCAGGCTCCAGGCTCCGTGCTGTCAGCACAGAGTCTAATGCAGGGCTCGAACTCATGAACCATGAGATCATGACCTAAGCCAAAGTCGGACACTTAACTGACTGAGCCACACAGGTGCCCCATAAAGATACAGATACTTTAAGTGTGTGTGTGTGTGTGTGTGTTTAAGACTACTAATATTTTTTTTAGATCTGGGTATATAAGAGCACCTGCTTGATCCTATTCTCATCAGCACTGGATATCATTAGGTATTACTATTAAAACACCAATAACAACAAATCGAAGCCAAGAGCATTTGCTAGTGTGACAGATAAGGAAAGGTGTATTCCTCTGTTTTCACTGAGCATAAGAATGAACAGTGAATTTCCTCCAGCATAGGTGGTTTTTGATCAAATGGTTTGATGTAAAGTTAATTTGCTCATAGTATAGTTTTAGGGAAGCAGAACACATTTCTGAGTATATGCTTTAGTTAGACACTTTAGTAAGACACTCCATAAGATTTTATTTAACAGTTATGATCTTTTAAGAGATAAGTATTATTGCTTACATGGGGCAAATGAAGAAACAAAAATACCTGAAGAAACTTGACAATATATGTAATGAAACTGCCTTATATAAAAGCCAAATGCGCAGACTCTTGGTTGTTGGGTGGCCGGCAAGATGTTGGAGAAGTAGGGAGCTCCATGCATTTTGCTTGCACCCATCTCTCAAACAGAGAAGGCCTGAAGTCATAGGACACTGAGCCACAGGAGTTTGGGAAGAGAAAGAGACAGAGTACACTGGGAAGGAAACCTCATAAGTGCAGCTATCTCAAGAAACAAGCCAAAGTACACATGGTGGAGAGTCCCAAATACCACTACGAGTAGGGAAATAAAATGACCAAAGTCTCAACAAGAGAAACGAAGAGACACCATTCAAAGAACACTTCCTGAATGGACAGGCCCTGAATAGTCAAAGAGCCCTCTCTAATACAGCAGAACTCGCAGGGGCAGAGTGTACAACAAGCTTTTAAAACTTACAAGAGATAGAAAGCTAACCAAAATGATGAAATGGAAGAACTCTCCTCCAAAGAAATTCGAAGAAGAAATGACAGCTAAAGAACTGCTCAAAACAGATATAAGCAACGTAAATGAACAGGAATTTAGAACAATAGTCATAAAATTAATCACTGGGCTTGAAAAAAGCATGGAAGACATCAGAGAAACTATTGCTACAGAGACTATGGACCTCAAAAATAGTTGTGATGAACTAAAAAATGCTATGAATGAGATACATAATAAAATGGAGGCGTCCAATGCACGGGTTGAAGAGGCAGAAAGGAGAATAAGTGATTTAGAAGACATCATAATAGAAAAAGAGGAAACTGAGAAAAAGAGAGATAAACTGATCTAGGAACATGAAAGAAGAGTTCGAGAGCTCAGCGATACAATGAAATGGAATAATATCTGTATCATAGGAATCCCAGAAGAGGAAGAGAGCGAAAGGTGCTGAAGGAGTCCTTGAACAAATTATAGCAGAGAACTTCCCTAATCTGTTTATGTATTTAGATTTTGAAATTTAAGATGCACAGATAACTTCCCTTTTATTTAACTTGAATTGATCTTCTTCATGACATATCATAGTGAAACTGGCAAAATATAAGGACAAAGAGGGAATTTTGAAAGCAGCTAGAGATAAAAGGGCCCTCACATACAAAGGGAAACCTATCAGAGTGGTTACAGACCTATCTACTGAAACTTGGCAGGCCAGAAAAGAATGGCAGGAAATCTTCAATGTGATGAACAGAAAAATATGCAGCCAAGAATCTTCTATCCAGCAAGCCCGTCATTCAGAATAGGAGAGATAAAAGTCTTTCCAAATAAACAAAAATTGAGTTTGTCACCACTAAACCAGCCCTACAAGAAATCCTGAGGGGGACTCTCTGAGGGAAATATTGCAAGGAACACAAGATACTAGAGACACCACCACAGACATGAATCCCACAAAGGACACAATGACTCTAAACCCATATATTTCAATAATCACACTCAATGTAAATGGGCTGAATACTCCAATCAAAAGACATAGGGTAGCAGAATGGATAAAAAAACAAAATCCATTGCACGGCAAAGGAAACAATCCATAAAACTAATAGGCAACCGATGGAATGGGAAAAGATAGTTGCAAATGACATATCAGATAAAGGGCTAGTATCCAAAATCTATAAGGAACCACCAAACTCCACACCTGAAAAACAAACAATTCAGTGAAGAAATGGGCAGAAGATATGAACAGACACTTCTCCAAAGAGGACATCCAGATGGTCAACAGACACATGAAATGATGCTCAGCATCCCTCCTCATCAGGGAAATACAAATCAAAACCACATTTAGATACCACCTCATGCCTGTCAGAGTGGCTAAAATGAGCAAATCAGAGAACACTAGATTCTGGCGAGGATGTGGAGAAACGGGCACCCTCCTACACTGTTGGTGGGAATGTAAACTGGTGCAGCCCCTCTGGAAAACAGTGTGGAGATTCCTCAAAAAATTAACAATAGAACTCCCCTATGACCCAGCAATAGCACTGCTAGGAATTTTCCCAAGGGATACAGTATTGCTGATGCATAGGGGCACATGTACCCCAATGTTCATAGCAGCACTCTCAACAATAGCCAAAACATGGAAAGAGCCTAAGTGTCCATCCACGGACGAATAGATCAAGAAGATGTGGTTTATCTATACAATGGAATACTACATGGCAATGAGAAAGAATGAAATTTGGCCATGTGTAGCAACATGGATGGACCTTGAGGGTGTTATGCTGAGCGAAATAAGTCAGGCAGAGAAAGACAGATACCATATGGTTGCACATATAGGAGGATTAGGAGGAACTTAATGGAGGACCATAGGGGAGAAGAAGGGAAAAAATAGTTTGGGAGAGAGAGGCAGGCAAACCGTGAGAGACTCTTGAATGCCAAGAACAAACTGAGGGTTGATGGGGGTGGGGAGAGGGGAAGGGGGGTGATAGGCATGGGGGAGGGCACTTGTGGGGATGAGCACTGGGTGTTATATGGAAACCAACTTGACAATAAACTATTTTAAAAAAAAGCCAAATGCATTTGTTAATATTGCTTAAAAGGCTTTTCTTAAAGATGCTTAATAGCTTTAAAGAGGATTCTTGTTGAAAAATTTTAATATTTATCATAGGGAATTTTCATATTTTTATATTTAAGAAAAATAAAATGTTTCACACCTTTTTAAAGGAAAAGTGATAAGTGCCATATATTTTTTTGGTGTGTTAGAAGAATATATTCATGACGGAATAAAAAATTATTTGCCTTTTAACAAAATCATTTGTAGGTCAGTTTCAGAAGATGTTATTTTATTAAAATTTTCAAAAATGACATTGACTTTTTGGTTTTTAATCATATTCATATATATATATACAGATATTCATTAATATATACACACTTGGTTATATATGAATTTATATAAATAAATATATTTCAATTATATGCCTGTATACAATATATAACACAATGTATGTATAATATAATTATATATTTCTACTTATATATTGATTTTATATGCAATATATACACTATACTTATATATGAATATATGGATGTATATTGAAATGTACACTGTTAGAAACTATTTTATGACATGTTTTGGGCGTGGTCTTTGTCATTTGCATGTTCAATCTTCTATTGGCTCCTTGCCCTTAGGTGACTTCCAACGGTTAGTGGTATGCTGCCCCCAGGTGGTAGCAAGTTCTTTGATTGACATGATATGGATTGACAAAGTCTGTGCTTTCGTGAAGATCTAGATTAGAATTGTGGATTTCACAGGTTTTTCTTTTTTTTGGTAATGAATAAAAATATTTATTAAAATAGCTGCACATGGCAAAAGTTCATGTAGGAAACTGGCTAATTTTCCTACTGTAAACTCTTGAGAAACAAGTGTATTTGTAGAATTCGATATCTCTCTTATTAATCCTTTATTGTTGCCTTATCTCTAGACTCATCATTGTACTTTGATTAGAATGGTCCCTTATAATTTTCTGGGACAGACTTTAGTGGTCAGATCATTGCCTGAATTCCAACATGATTCAGGGTATTATTATGAGATAGTCATTATCAACATGGCTTGAGACTTCAGGCCAGTCTGCAGTTAAAATATTTCCTTTCCTCTATGGGTTCTCAGACTGGGATGGTGGTAATCAATCCATTTATTATGTTTAGGGAAGCAATCATAATTAAGGAGACAGAAAGAGTTTACTGCTTTGTCTAACTCTCCTGTTTCCCGTCTTGTGGTAAGCAAGCAGAACATAAAGAGAATCACCCCAGCTTTTCTTCTTCCTCCATCTACGGCTAAATCTCAGATAACATACTTTTCCAGTTCACATTATTAGAAATAGAACCTATTGATTTGTGTCTGTTTGCAGAAGTCAGATTGCTACAGACTCCTGCCTTAAAAATACAAAGCACATAATCGATAACTGAAAACAGAGACAAGGAGTAGGTCAGTCATCTTAGCTTAGTTCAGAGAATGTTCCTCTGATGATGTAGACAGAATGAGAATATGGGTGTCACACATGTGGAATCTCATGAGGACCTTGAATCATGCCAGCAGTATAACCACTGTGGACCAGAAACTGTATATACACTTCCTGCAATCCTCACAATTACTGGGGAAGACACATATATATACAAAACAAATATACAATGAATTAGGAATCAGAGTTATTAACACATTTTCCCAGAGTCACATGTTTGTAGGTTTTGGAGTCAGAATTCAAACTCAGGATCTGCATAACTTCATAGCCCATCTTATTTCCAATACAGCATTTTCTTTCAGAGTTGGGGCATTTTTTTTCTCTGATGAATATTTTTAAAAAAAAGAAAATTGGTTAAAGTATCTAGAACTGGAAATTGGAATAATTCTAGAAATGTCTTTATCTCAAGCTTTTTAGCTTTCAAAAGCTTATCTTCAGATGAGTGTGTATAATTCACACTACTTCAAGTGCAGTTCAGTATTGGTGGCATGAGTGTACCAAAATGAAGTAGATGTAAGCCTCGGGAGGATTTGGGGAATAATACTCGATAGATGCTTCAAAATTCAATCTCATTTCCTCCTGTTTTTTTTTTCTTCTTATCTCTCTTTTTCTGGAATACCTATTAATATTAGTCTGTCGGAAGGTGAATATCCTGGGTAGATCATCTATGGTTCTTACATTTTTACCCATTTCCCTTTTTTAAAATGTTTTATTTATTTCTTTTTTATTTTAAATATTTTTATTTATTTCTAGGAGAGAGAGAGAGAGAGAGAGAGACAGCGTGAGCAGGGGAGGGTCAGAGAGAGAGGGAGACACAGACTCTGAAATAGGCTCCAGGCTCTGAGCTAGCTGTCAGCACAAAGCCCGATGCACGGCTGGAACCCACGAACTGTGAGATCATGACCTGAGCCGAAGGTCGGACGCTTAACTGACTAAGCCACCCATGCGCCCCTGTTTTATTTATTTCTGAGGAGAGAGAGACAGCGTGAGCAGGGGAGGGTCAGTGAGAGAGGGAGACACAGGATTGGAAGCAGGCTCCAGGCTCTGAGCTAGCTGTCAGCACAAAGCCCGATGCACGGCTGGAACCCACGAACTGTGAGATCATGACCTGAGCCGAAGTCAGACCCTTAACCGACTGAGCCACCCAGGTGCCCCATCCTTTTTCCCTTCTTAAAAATTTTTTAAAAAAATTTATCTTTAGAGAGACTGCGCGAGCGTAGGTGTGTGTGAGTGGGGGATAGCCAGAGGGGGCTGAGAGAGAGAGAGAGAGAGAGAAAGAGAGAGAGAGAAAGAAATTCTAAGCAGAGTCCACATTCAGTGTGGAGCCTGAACTGGTGCTCGATCCCACAGATGGTGAGATCATGACCTGAGCCAAATTCAAGAGTCAGATGCTTAACTGACTGAGCTACCCAGGCGTCCCTACATTTTCTCTTACATGTTGTTTTTGTTTTAGGTTCTGGTAAAGTCTGTAAGTTTAATTTTTCTGTTTAAATCTTTTATACTGGTCCTTATTTTAAAGAATGTTTATTTTGGAGAGAGAGAGTGGGGGAGGGGTATAAAGAGAGAGAGAGGGAGATAGAGAATCTCAAGCAAGCTCCACACTCAGCATGAAGCCCCAGGCGGGGCTCCATCCCATAAACCGAAGGAGCATGACCTGAACTAAAATCAAGAGTTGGACATTTAACTAACTGAGCCACCCAGGTACCCCTAGTCCTCATTTTTATTTTCTAAGAATTGCTTTTAATTCTGTAGTTCTCTTTTCATAACATCCTTTTTAAAAACATAGTTTTATATCTTCTTAAACTGTAGCTTTTTATTGTTTGAACATTTAAGTTCTCTTTCTTCTGAAGTCTTTATGAATTTTTCTGTTTTAAATGTTTATTTTTTCTTTATTTTTGAGTAAGTGAGAGAGAGAGAGAGAGCAAGTAGGGGAGGGGCAGAGAGAGAGGGGGAGACACAGAATCCGAAGCAGTCTTCAGGCTCTAAGCTCTCAGTGCAGAGCCCAACGGGGCTGGTCATGACCCCAAAAACCTTGAGTTTGTGACCTGAGCACTTAACTTACTGAGCCATCCAGGCACCCCCTTCTTCATCTTCTTCATCTTCTTTTTTTTTAAGTTTCTTTATTTTGACTGAGTGAGCGAGAGAAAGCAGGGGAGGGGCAGAGAAAGAGAAAGAGAGAGAAACCCAAGCAGGCTCTGCACTGTCAGCTCAGAGCCCAATACGGGGCTTGAACTCACCAGGAGATCATGACCTAAGCCCTAACCAAGAGTTCAACGCTTAATGGACTGAGCCACCCAGGCTCCCCTTTCCTGTTGGTTTCTTTTGCTCCCTTGCTTTCATGTTGGGGGCTGTCAAACACTGTTTTACAGAAATGGCTACAGTAATATTTCTGGCCCCTCAAATACTTCCAGAGTGTTGCCAGCCCGATATTAAGAGGTGGAGTCTGTTTCTCTTCCTTTGAAATTGGATGGGCCTTTGTGACTGCCCTTATGAACAGCATAAGGAAGAAGTGATACCGGATGGTGGTTAGTACTAGGTCATAAAAGGCAGCGAGGCTTCCGCCTGTTCATTCTCTCCTCTTGGCTTTCAGCTGCTCCCGACTCTCAAAGGCAGTGCTTTTTGCTGGAATCCAGCCATCGCTCTCTGGAGGCCCATCCAGGCCGCATGGTGAACTATGTGTGGCTGTTTTCAGCGAATGACCTCAGCTGTCTCATGTGACAAGCCAGTGCCCATCCACTGCCAGACACGTGTGAATGAGCCTCAGAGGATTTCTCTAGCCTTTAGCTGAGGCTCCAGCAACCCAGGAGCAGACACTTGCGCCCCTGCAGTGCCCTGCCTAATGGCTTGGTTCACAGCATCCATGAACCTCATAAATGGTAGTTTTACACCACTACATTTTGGAATAGTTTGTTGTGTAGCCCTAGTAACTGGAATAGAGGTTTCCCTCAAATTTATGGTAGGATCTGTTTGGCCATTCACATTTAAAAATGAAGACGGGCTCCTGGGTGGCTCAGCTGGTTAAGTGTCTGACTTTGGCTCAGGTCATGATCTCACCATTCATGAGTTCAAGCCCTGCGTCTGGCTCTGTGCTGACAGCTTGGAACCTGGAGCCTGCTCCGGATTCTGCGTCTCCCTCTCTCTGCCCCTCCCTCGCTCGCTCTCTGTCTTTCTTAAAAATAAACATTAAAAAGAATAAAAATGGAGAAAAAGGAAAGACTTGGTGATTGGTTTGCTTTCTTTAGAGAGAAGGGCTGTGAGCTGGCTGGGCTGGGTGACTCCCAGATGAATATACTGGTCTTCATTTCATGACACTGACACTCATCACCTAGCTTCCTATTTCTCCCTTAGAGAACTCACCTGATTCTCATTTGCCTTTAGTTTGTTTTACGGAATAAGTCTCTCTCTGTCTCTCTCTCTCTCTCTCTCTTTTTTCTTTTTTTGCTTGCAGGTAAATATCTGTTCGCAGTGGGTTCTGCAGGGTTGGGGTTGGTCATTCTGAGTACAGTGTTCCCGTGAATTTCTGACTTACTCCTGCCCCAACCTGTGCTTTGTGTTTTCGTGTCTCGAGCCCCTGCTGGGGGTGGAGCACTGTTCCCCTTCTCTGTACACGTCTCCCACATGTACTCCAGACTGAAGACTGGCGCTTCATCTGCCCTGTTTCATCTGAGGTCTTTCTTCTGTTGATGCTCCCTCTCTCTTTATTTTCGTGGTAGTTTGTTGATACTTTTTCCTAAAATGGAGTTTTGATAGGGGGAAGAGGCGTCATCTTGAATTGGACTTTGGCCCTTATTGAACCCATTTTCTGCCTGTGTATTTTTTATAAAAATCTTTCATTTCATTCAAACTTGAAAGTGATCTTCACAGACGCATAGGACTATGCCATATTCTTCCTTACGGTCATTAAATATTTACATGTATGTGATATCATCAGCTCCTTTTTATTCCTAATTTTGTGTTTATGTGTTTTTAATCTCATTAAGCTTGTTAAGTGAGGGTGCCCTAAGTTTTGCTCCTTTTAGATTGATAGCCCACTTGTGTTCAAAAATCTTGTGGTTCTTGAACACCTAGTTTGTTGTAGCTGAATAAACATTTCTGCTTCTAAGCTATCCTTTCTTTGTGCCTGAACAGTTAATGTTCGGATCCTTCATACCTGACCTGCTTTTCCTATAGGCCAGGCTGAGGTAAAAGGATTTATCTTTTTTTTTTCTTTTTTAAGTTTATTTGTTATTATTAATTTTTTAATGTTTATTTGTTTTTGAGAGCGAGAGAGTGGGGGAGGGGCAGAGAGAGATACAGAGACACAGAATTCAAAGCAGGTTCCAGGCTGTGAGTTGTCAGCACCCAAAGTGGGGCTTGAGCCCAAAAATGGTGAGATCATGACCTGTGCCAAAGTTGGACACTTAACTGACTGAACCACCCAGGTGTCCCTGTTCATTTATTTTGATAGAGAGAAAGAGAGAGAAAATCCCAAGTAGGCTCTGCACTGTCAGCGTAGAGCCCGATGTGGGACTTGAACTCAACAACTGTGAGATCATAACCTGAGCCAGAATCAAGAATTGGACACCTCATTTACACTTGGCTCCCCAAATATTAATATTGTTGTACTTATAACTCATTTTTTAAAAATTTGAGGTGAGAAGTCTTCAATAATAGGGCTTCATAAGAGGGTAAAGGTAGAGGCTCCAGGAATAGAGAAGAATGAAAGATGAATTAATATTTTATTATGTAAGATTAATAGTATTCCTAACATAAAGAGAGTAGGGTGGGCCTCAGTTTGGGGAGTGTAGAAAAGATTATAATTTCAATTTTTGGTTTTACTTAACTTGAGAGAACCATAGGTTTGAGTGAGATGTGTGGTTGGTGGTTGTAGTAAATTGTTGTCAAAGATGTAAGGAGGAGCTGAACTGTCTTGAAGATGTAAAAGAAAGAGCAGACAGATGTGAGAAAGACCTAAGTTTACAAGGCTGTGACAAAAGAGGAGGTAGAGAAAAGCAGGACCTAGAAAGGTCCCATGTGAAGAATTTCATTGAAAGTACACTCAATGATGTCAAATGTCCAGAAATGGTACATAGTAACTTTAAATCTCTGCTGAAAACTTTAAGATATTTCTGCATATGCTTAGATTTGTATGTAGAAACTCTTTAAAAGAAGATACTTTTCAAAGGAGATATTTATTCAACAAATGACAAATGTTTCTTTTTCCAAGGAGATCTTAGCTCATGGGGAGAAGAGACATGCGTACATTTACGTGTAATACAGAATAGAGAGAGCCGTGGTAGAGACAGAAGGTGCTACAGAAGCCTGGATGATAGGATTTGTAAGAACTGTCGGTTGCCAGAGATTTGTTAAGTTTTACATCAAGACTTTTTCTGTATAACATTATTTTGCTTTTCTCTAAAAGCAGGTCAGAAAATTAGCTGCTGTTAATAGTCAGAGAAAGACACATACCATATGATTTCACTCATATGTGTAATTTAAGAAACAAAAATGAACAAAGACAAAAAAAGAGAGAGAGACAAACCAGGAAACAGACTCTTAAGTCTAGAGAACAAAACTGATGGCTACCAGAGGGGAAATGGATGGAGGGATGGGCAAAATAGGTGATGAGGATTGAGGAGGGCACTTGTTGTTTTTTTTTTTTTTTTTTTTACAAATAGTTTATTGTCAAATTAGTTTCCACATAACACTCAGTGCTCATCCCCAAAGTGCCCTCCTCCATGCCCATCCCCCCTCCCCCCCACATCCATCAGTCCTCAGTTTTTGTCAGCATTCAAGAGTCTCTCATGGTTTGCCTCTCTCCTTTTCCCCCACCATTTCCGCCCTTTTTCTCCCCCTTGTTCCTCCATCAAGTTCCTCCTAATCCTCCTATACGTGCAAACATATGATATTTGTCCCTCTCTGCCTGACTTATTTCGCTCAGCATAACACCCTCAAGGTCCATCCATGTTGCTACACATGGCCAGATTTCATTGTTTCTCATTGCCATGTAGTATTCCATCGTATAGATAAACCACATCTTCTTGATCCATTCGTCCGTTGATGGACACTTAGGCTCTTTCCATGTTTTAGCTATTGTGGAGAGTGCTGCTATGAACATTGGGGTACATGTGCTCCTATGCCTCAGCATTTCTGTATCCCTTGGGTAAATTCCTAGCAGTGCTATTGCTGGGTCCGAGGGGAGTTCTATTGTTAGTTTCCTGAGGAACCTCCACACTGTTTTCCAGAGGGGCTGTACCAGTTTACATTCCCACCAACAGTGTAGGAGGGTGCCCGTTTCTCCACATCCTCGCCAGCATCTAGAGTTCTCTGATTTGCTCATTTTAGCCACTCTGACTGGCGTGAGGTGGTATCTCAGTGTGGTTTTGATTTGTATTTCCCTGATGAGGAGGGATGCTGAGCATCGTTTCATGTGTCTGTTGGCCATCTGGATGTCCTCTTTGGAGAAGTGTCTGTTCATGTCTTCTGCCCATTTCTTCACTGGGTTGTTTGTTTTTCGGGCGTGTAGTTTGGTGAGTTCCTTATAGATTCTGGATATTAACCCTTTATCTGATATGCCATTTGCAACTATCTTTTCCCATTCCGTTGGTTGCCTATTAATTTTCTGGGTTGTTTCCTTGGCTGTGCAGAAGCTTTTAATCTTGATGAGGTCCCAATCGTTTATTTTTGCTCTTGATTCCCTTGCTTTTGGGGATGTGTCAAGTAAGAAGTTGCTGCGGTGGAGGTCAAGGAGGTTGTTTCCTGCTTTCTCTTGAGGAGGGCACTTGTGATGAGCACTGGGTGTGGTATGGAAGTGTTGGGTCACCATATTGTGCAAATGAGCCTAATAACTATACTGTATGTTAACTCTACTGGACTAACAATGAAAAAACTTAATAAAATTTTAAAAACTCAAAAAATTAGCTTCTGTTGATCTGAAAAAATAACCACCAAGGTTTGTGTACCTTTAGTTCTTCAGAGAGCTCCTCCTCCTTGCCTGGCAGATAGAAAAGGCTGGCAACCGGACACTGGCCTGTTGAGTCCCGCCTGTGCCAGGACAATGGTGGAGCCAGAGGTCAGATTTCACACAGCAAAGAATAGCAAGCATTGTGTTTACTGAGTGGTTACTGTATCTGCCTCTGCTACATCCTAGAAATATATTACCACACTGAATCCTCACAGCCACCTCTGATCCTGGCAGCATAATTAATTTCCTTTTTGTTTTTTTACAGGTTAGGAAAATAAGACTCAGGAATGTTAGTAATTTGACCAAGTTTCCTCAGCTAATAAATATTAAAGTAGGACTCTGTAGTTAGCTCTCTTGGCTCTAAGGTTGCTACTCTTTTATTATATCTGGTATGTGCATGGGGAACGAACATAGAAGATAAACATTTTAGCTTTGGGGAAGTAACGAAAGGCAAAAGGAAAAGAGGGCACTTGATAATCTGAAGGAAGTTTGAAGAAATTAGGACCGTCCCAGGTATGCCTGAATGGAAAGCCATCATTCTGAATATACATAAAGATGACAGAGAATGAGAAGAAAGGGAGAGATGAAAGATGTGAAGATGGGAGATTGGATGAACAGGGCACAGGGTAGTTAGTGACTAATGTTAAGGTCAAAAGCATCTAAAACTTAAGTAGCTATGAATCTGCTTATTACGTCTTTTCTCTCTTATTGAAAAGACAGCAAAACTTCTATGCAAGAGTTTCATTTTGCATATGTCAAAACTACGTGCAGACTAAGTGTAAGAACTACGTGAAAACTACATGTAAGAGCTATGGAGACCTACTGGCAGCAAATACCTAAAGCATCCCACGACTGACTGAGATTGGGGAAGTCTGTGGAGATTGTTAAGGATAATAACTTAGTAAACAAACCTGCTGTCCTTGGCAGAGGCGCTTGTGTTCCTCTAGACTTGCTGAGAGTTCACCAGGTCAACCAGGTGGAGGTACCTAGAAAATTGGAACGCTCTTTTATATTAACAAGTGACCAAGGCATTAAGTGAGTTATGTAGTTTAAACGAAGTATGCTTACAAGAAAGCGTTTTTGTTGTTTGTTTCTCAGGTGGTGAAAAATTCTGACAAGGCATGAAAGATAAAGATACCGGACATAGGGATGTGTTGAGATTTACTCTAACTTTCGGTGTCTCAGATATGCTGTAATCAGAGCGTACATACACATACCCCTGTAGTATTATAATTCATGTATTCATCCAGAAGAAGCAGAAGAAGCAGGGGTATTTATTGTCTAAGCTCTGTATACAGTTTGTTTCTTATTAAAAGGAAAGGATATTAAAAAAAAGTTTTCCCCCAAACAGAACAAATAAAACCCCAGAACAAATATCTGGTCTATTCAAACGGTTCTAATGATAATGAACTCCATAATAACAGGAAGGGCCGGCATTGAGAATTAGATATTCTCATTCTACCCATTAGATATTCTCATTCTCCTGTGAAACCATTCGCTCAAAGTCTTTGACCATAATTTCAAAACCTCTTTTCTCTGAAATACTGATTTTTGCTCGTGTAGGGGAGTAGAAAGTGAAGCCACTGGATATTGGAGGGCAGTCGAGAACCTACTGATATTATCAATATTAGGCATATTTGCAGTTCCATACAGATAGATTTCAAACACTGTTTAAGAATTGTGTGGCATTTTGAGTATTTAGACATTGAACACAGAGATCCTGTTGAAGAATTTCTTTAAAGTTGAGTGATTCGTTATATTCTAAAAGAATTTCCTTCAGCCATTCAATTAGGCTCTTCCCCCCTCTTCTTAAAGCCATATCTTAATTTTTGTGATCACAAAACTATACCTTGCAAGCACTTTTAAAAAAATGTTTGCAGCTTCAGAGACCAAATGAAAATGGAACTAGAAGTTAGATCATGTAAAAGAAGAGAGCCACACTAGGAGTTTTTTTCGTGTCTAAGAATTAAAACCACACTTGACACTTTCTTAATCTTCTATTTCTATTAATTTATGAGACCTGGAACTGGAGGCTTAATGGTATTATTTCTACATTGTAATTATACTAATAAACATCTTTGTCTGTGACCTTGGAATTTATAGTACAGCAGGAAAGATTTATTGACTTATGCTTTGGAAGAAATATGGGATTATTGCATAAGTAGATTGCATGTTAAGCACAACACTTGCATGCCATTTATTCCAGTTAGTTTGAGCTGTAACTTGTCTTTTTATTTCAAAAATAGAGCGGGTTCTTGCTAAATCCAGATTCCTGAGAGATCTTTGTTATATTATCGAGTCAACTACAAAGTAACTACTTTACCTTGAAATGTGCAAAAGGAATCAATAGGCCTACAAAACTGCCTTTTAAAAAATGTTTGAAATCATAGTTTTGCTGGTAGCCTGAGTATCAATGCATAGGACTTTTCTGGGTTTCTTTCTTTCTCTGGGTTTGTTGCAATATTAAAGTCCCTTGTAGTTAGAGGGTGTTTGGGTATTTTGGTTTTGATTTCTTTTCTTTTCTTTTTTTTTTTTTTGTGTCCCCTGCTCTGGCCTCCTATTTGTCTTGATTTTTTTGTAAAAAAGTACGACTTACAAGGAATTTTCCTTAGGGTGCCTTTACTTTTCATCTTAATCAACTTTTCCCATGATCTCTGTTTCCTTTTCACTAAAGTTTAAGTCCACAACGATTTTTATTTTTTACACTTCTGTTTATAAGACGCCATAGAATGGCCAGATAAGTCTACGGCGAGCCTTCACATGTCAAATCCACTTTCAGTGGATACTCGTGTCAAATCTCTTTCTCCTCTGATTCGACCTCATTCGGTTGTGGTTGGCATTTGATCTCCTGGCACTCCATACTTAAAGGAAGTCATTTTAGTCTGAAGTATACATTTCAGTTTCAGAACCTGAATTCAAGTATATGTAAACTGTTGGTAATTTTGTGAATGATACTCGTTTACATTATGTCGCATAATATATATTATGACTGAAGTCGATTTTTGCCACTTTTAGAGAGTCTTTAGTTTCTGTGATTAATTGAATTGATAATATGCTAACAGTATTTTATGCAATTTAAGTATGCAATTTTATGATCTTATGACTTGTATTTCTCAGAAGGGGTTCTCTGTAATTTTCTAACAGTGGCTTTGAGGACTGTGTACGTTTTGTTAGTATTTGTCCTTGCATTAGATATGGTTTTCACAGCACTCTGCTAAGTCATTTACAGAGAATACCTTATTTAATGTTTAGAAGAATTTTTGAGTTAAATATTATCATCCATAATTTGCAGATGAAGAAGCCAAAGCACAGAGAATTTAACTTGCCCCAGGTTGTAGAGCTAGTAATTGGCGGAACAAGAAACAGAACCCAGAGATGTTTATTGATAATGCTAATAGTAAGACTTTCTCTATTAGAAAAATTATTTCCTTTGAATGCACTATAAAAATGACCCAGAATATACAGTTTAATTACAAACATTCCATGGTTAACTATGAAAATACTATTATTTGTTGTTTCAATGGGTCTATTTTTAAATTAGTAAGCAGTGCATTATAACTTAAAGGACTAATCAAAATTTATTTACTCTCTGAATGTGTTTTAGTTTTCATTAATCTGAGACTCAGTGGTGGTTTTGTTTCAGAAATAATTTAATTTAACTCTGATCAAATATAGTAACCAACTATAGAATATTACATTTGTAGTGGAATGAGCATAAATATAAATGTCTCCGACTTTGGAGGTAATTATCTAATTATATGTTTATATTTCTGACATGATTATGTGGCATTGTTTAATTCATTTTAGAGGTACTTTTACCCCTATGTGGAGCTATGTATTCGAAATCATTATATCATTCTGTTTATAGGAAACATTTAATTAACATGCTCGAGTTTTATTTGGAAGTTTCCTGATATTTCACTGTTATGTTACTAACCTAACATGAGATTTCAGAAAACAACAGTGTTTACTAATCTTGAAAACTTGCATTTTATTTTAGTATTTCCCATTAAAGGGTTACCTAATGAGTGACCTTGTCATGCTTTGATCTCATAGAATACTGGCAAGTGTTATTTACTGTGTTAATTAAAATTATATATAAGGTAGGGTTAACCTGCATAAAATTAGAAGCCCTGAAACTATAAAGGGTAGAGTATGTTTGTCAGTTTTGTTTTCTGATAGCCAAAGGTCTGGCCAAATTCCAAAATGTCATTAGGGAGGGATAAGTAATAAGGATCATTGTTAAGAGTACCAACAAGGAAAATGTCTGTGATGGATGAAACAGGAAACACCTTTATAGTGGTTTTTGTCTGATTTCAGCAATAAAGTCAGAGTATCAAAGCAGACCAAAATTATCAATGGCGCTTCTGTGATGGAAATAGAATCCGTCTGTTTTTCTGATCTGAGTCTTGCGACACAGGACAGACATAGAGTCCTTGTGGGACTCAGAAAATCACTTGTCTGTAAAGAATGTGGATTTAGGGTGTTTATGCTGTGTCATGGCTAAAAGTCTGGAAAAGAAACATCTTTAATTATGGTGGGGGTTTGATAAAATCCCCTAAATCAGATAGATGTGTATTATGATTGACTGTTAGCTTAAGAAATACCAAGACCCTTACTGCTTATTCTCTGAAAGGGAAACAAATCATTGAAATCTTCTCTCCCAAGGAGATGGATAAATGATAGTGATTAAATGTAACTGCATATTATATATATATATGTATGTATGTGTGTGTGTGTGTGTGTGTGTGTGCGTATTCCCCCTTTGGTAAAAGGTTATATAACTGATTAATTTGTGTCCCTTGTTTAGTAGAGCGCATTTACATAATTTCAATTACTATTGTTATGATATTGTGCATATAAATTTAAAGTTTTGTGATGAAAGTTGATCTTATGAAAATTGTGAGAACCACCTAAAGTTTATACATTATTATGTTAAAAATAAGGACAAATATTGAGAGTATTTATGTTGTCATTTTGGTGTATACCATTCAAAATTTTAAATGTAAACATCAATATGTTTATATGCATATTAGTGTAGATAAGAGATCATAGATACATTTAAAAATATGGTGTCATGTTTTATAGTATTATAGTAGCCCTTTTTTAAGTTTAGAAATATATCATGGCCATTTTAAAGTATCAATAAATATAATTTATTTTTAAGAAAGAGAAGAAAAGGAACAAGGAATTGCTTAGACATTTTCTCCTTATTATATATGTATTTTTAAATTAAATTAAATTTTTTATTTTTGTTTTTATAGTTTATTGTCAAGTTGGTTTCCATATAACACCCAGTGCTCATCCCAAGTGCCCTCCTCCCTGCCCATTCCTTATTATATTATTTAGAGTGGAAAATATTAGAATTAACTATGCATACACCAAATATAAATTAGGGAAGGTTTCAGAGGAAAATGTTTTTTATAAATTATAGCCATCCAGATTAGTTTATTTTAATTTGTAGTGTGCAACTCAATACTTTTCTATAAGGTAGCAGTACACTTTTATCATAGTTTTATACTGACTAAAATCAAATGACTTGCTGTGGTTTTTAATATTTAATTAAAATTCATTTCTCTACTGATGATCTACTATTAAAAAGGTTAGAAGCTGATTTTCTAAAGTATCTATTAATGACTTCATAGCTGTATAAATCTTTAGGTAAATTGCTATATGTAGGAATAGAACTGTATCTGTCAGGATTCTCTTTGTAATGTTGCAGTAACAAGTGACCCCCAAATTTCAGTAATCTTACAACAAGAGACTTCTTGCGCCTCGTGTATACCCATCATGGATCGACTGTGCTTCTGTTTCATGGGTTTCTCACTCTGTGAGTAAGGCTGATAGAGTAGCTCTTATCTTGAACACTGTAGATCTTGTGGTAATAGTCTCTATTTAAGACATTGCTGTTCTTGTGTCTACTAGGAATTGACATTATTTTATTTCTGTTCACATTTTGTTGGCCAAAGAACATGGACACTCCTGAATCTGATAAGATAGGGAATATATAATCCTTTTTCCAGAAGAGACATCACCAATTACATAGTCAAGCCAGATACCAGTGAAACAGGAGAGATATACTTTCTCTCAGAGAGGTGGAACAAATACAATCCACTACAATAACTAATTTTTTAAAAACTTTATAAATACAGGAAAGATGAAGACTCTGATTTCTAGTTAGTCCTATTGACTGAATTTGGTATAACTTTACATTTTATCATCTGTAGCTCTAAGTTTGCTTGAAAGGTTGAAAACAGGGTACCATATATTTAGTTGTTACTTTTCCCTCTTGCTGTAGAGTTTTTCTTAGTCTTAGAAAAAGAAAAGATTATCCACGGTATTATGCTGTTTTTCTTTAACTAAACTTGAATGTTCTAGACTAGGTACACTGTTAAAAACATTCCATAAAGCATTTCCTAGGTTCCAGAAGCCATATGCCTGACATTTCAAGGAGTCACCACTAGATGGTGATCTCGCTCATTTAGAGGGATAGGATAGCTGTGTGTTTTTCTTCAGGTGAATGGGTTGGTTACAGAGGGAACAGAAATGTAAACCAAACTAATTTTATGGGAAGCTCTTTATAATCAAAATGGTACTATTTATTGAGTATGTATGTATACAAGTGTGTGTGTGTGTGTGTGTGTGTGTGTGTGTGTACACACACATCCTCACACAGGAAAATATCCTTTGAAGCAAAGCCATGAAAAATGTGTTTTGCTATGTTGTTACTTCCCTTGAATATATAATATATATATAGTGTATATATTGTATGTATATGTTGAATATATATTATTTATTCAACTGTTACTACCCAAAGATGCAAGTTTTCCCAAAGTACAATTTCTCAAATATTACACTAAGCCTTGGGTTCATCTCTCTGCTTTTTTTTTTAAATTTTTTAATGTTTATTTATTTTTGAGAAAGAGAAACAGACAGAGTGTGGGCAGGGGAGGGGCAGAGAGAGAGGGAGATGCAGGGGAGGGGCAGGAGAGAGGGGGATACAGAAACAGAAGAGCTATCAGCACAGAGCCCGACGTGGGGCTCAAACCCACGAACCGCGAGGTCATGACCTGAGCCAAAGTCAGATGCTTAACCGACTGAGCCACCCAGGAGCCCCTCTTTTTTCTTTTTCCTAATACTTTGTTTTAAATCGCTAACTGTTGCTGAATCTTTGTTTTAACACCTCTGTATTACTCATCTTTAATCTCTTTCTATAATTAGTAGGAAGAAGAGGGATTAAAAATTGTATGTTTCACTCAGATATGTTAAAAAATAACTGTCATGGGTTATCACATAATGGGAAAGCTGATACCCATCCTTTTAGTTATTTAGAAACCTTAATGGTTATTGCTAGTGGTAACTTTTTTCCTAACCTTTTTCTTTTGAAATAACCCAACATAACAACTAACTTGTAATACACTACAAATAGGATAGTTCTTTGAAAATAATCACTGATTTCAGTTGTTAATTGCCTTTTTGGTGCTCCTGAAATAATGTATTCTTTTCATCATGTATTTCTGCTGCGCCTCAGTTATGGCTCTCTGTCATACGATTCGAATAGCTTATAGGATTCCATATAGTTATTAGGAGAAATAGAAAATCTATGGCTAGGATGTTGCATTTAGGTAAAGTAAAGATTTAATATTTGCTCTGCTTGAGTAATGTAAAAGAGAATTTGATAGAATACTCTTTAGCATGCTAAGGAAAACTATCTACTATAAACCAGATCTTTTAAATATTCTTTTAAACCTAGTATATCACTGAATCATCATGCTCGACGGTGAAACCTTCTTAAACCTTTGTTAGATTCCAGCTGAAGATGCAAATGAGCTTTCCAGTGTGGCCAGAATGATCTCGTGCATTTATTTTAATTTGGCAGTTATGGTTTGTACATATGATCTCTGAGACCGAGATCAAGGAATGCTGCTCCAGGCCAGGAATATTGCAGCACTTTCCCATGGTTTTCTGTGACAATAGTTGGCAAATACTTAGCCATAGAACCCTTCTTTGAACATAATCTTATACAAAGGCTCATAAAAACCATTAAAACAAAGTCTGGTTGAGAGAAGGAAGGGAGTTGGGAGTCCACTATTTCAAGTATTGCCTTTAGGTTGTCTTGATGCCCTTCTGTGGAACACTGTATAAAAATCACTTGCAAGATTAAGAGTCTAGTTTTCTGACCACACCTGGACTATATGTATGTACCTTTCTAGTCTTTTCTCCTGCTGTTCTCAATGGCATCCTCCAGCCAATCCTTGCCTCTTGTATTTCTCAGAATGTGCCATTTTATTCTGAAGAGAATGACCTTCACCACATTGAACCCTTAGCTTGAAAACCAACTGCTTTCTAAACATCGTCTTATCTTTCTAGATAGGGAGTCATTTCCAAGAGGAGTATGTGGAATATGTTGCCATTTATGTATTTATTTACATCTTACTCTGCCTGGTTTTGAACTCTGGCTCTGTGTAACTTTGGGCAAGTTAGTTGATGTCTCTTATATGGAAAGTGGGAATAATAGTAGTAATGACTTCATAGAGTTGTTATAATGACTAGTTGTATTCATAAGGTTAGTACCCAGGAAGTGTTAGCTATTTATATTATTTATGGCTATGGTATGGATAGGCATGATACAGATAGATACAGTAGAGTCACATCCAATGTTGAGGATAGGTTTTAAGATCAGCGTATAAGGCAAAAATCTTACATAATCAGAAGTGTCTGGGGTGCCTGGCTGGTTCAGTCAGTGGAGCATGTGACTCTTGATCTCAGGATTGTAAGTTTGAGTCTCATGTTGGGTGTAGACATTACTTGAAAATAGAATCTTTCAAAAACGTGTCTTTTTTTTCCTTAGGGAAATCTAACAGAATATTTCAAGTTATTAGTGGAAACAGATTAAGGCATTTTATTTCTTTTAACTCCTTTCAGTCCACCGATTCAATAAACTGTTCCTATTTGTTTTTATTCCTTTAAAAAGCCCCTTCAGGTGTGGCCAAACTAGAGATGACATATTCTAAACAAATCCAGGATAGCCAGGTGTTCTTCCTGGAATATGTTGCCATTTCTTCAGTTGGGCACCGAATGAAGAGGTTGGTGTACATTCAGAGACCAAGTGGAATGAAAGTACATTTTCTATACAGGAGAATCCCTCTCATGTTTACTTCCTTGTTAGGGTATTTGCAGGGTCAGAGAGATATAAGGGCAACCAGATGTCACAGCAGGTTTTGTGGTAGTTGCCATTTGCTTTGTTCATGTCGCCTGTTACATACTGGCTGCAGATGAATGTTTGTGACTTGGAGTGGCATCAGAACTCCTAGATTTGAACTGTTGATCTGCCTTTCAATTCTTTTTCTTTTCTCCATTTGCTCTCCCCATTATTCCTTTCAAAGTAAGTATAATGGGATTCCTTTAAAGTCAAATGCAGTTCTGCTCTCATCTTTGATTAGCACATATTAGTACTAACTACTAACTCTTTTACAATAATATTAAAGTGCAATCTGTATGGCATCAGTTCTTTAAGGGTGGCATTTTTGGATTAAATTAGGCACATTGATGACTTTTCACACAGTCACTAAGATCTCTTTAACAGGTGGATTTGGCTGTAAGTGTTGATATTATAGAGCTTGATATATGTTATCATAGTGTGGAGATCCTATAATAAATCTTTTAGAAGTTGAAGTTTGGTATCATTGCTAACTTATAAAGGAAAGAGAACTCCATTGCTTTTCAAAAGGTTAAAAAAAATAACGGCCTAATGTGGTCTTGAAATATATAAAATTCTGTACTGCAGTGGTGCACTATATAATTCACCCTTACTTTCCAAATGCTAATTTTTTTATTTCATTCATGCATTTAATAAATGATGTTTTCATACAGGCATTCTTGAATTGTGCATGCTTTGATTTTTTTTAATGTGTGTTTATTTTTGAGAGAGAAAGAGAGCAAGGGCAGAGAGAGAGGAACAGAGGATCTGAAGCAGGGTCTTCACTTACAGCAGAGAGCCTGATGTGAGGCTTGAACTGAGGAACCATGGGATCATGACTTAAATTGAAGTTGGATGCTTAATTGAGTGAGCCACCCAGGCACCCCATGCATGTCTTCATTTTTGATGTGGAAAATGTGCCATTACAGAACACTGAAGTCCTTGTTGAAGTTTATGTCAATATAGATAGAAAGCAGCTATTTAAATAGATTTGAATACTGTGCCATACTTGAGAAATAGGTGAAATATTGGTTTTGCATTTCCATGGGAATTTCCCAGTTTGTGGATTTTATGGAAAATCTGGAGAGATGGTTACTAATATTGTGGTGCAGGATAAGGAATAAGGGTCTGGTGTGCCATGACTTGGGCTCACATTTTGGCATTAACCCATGCAGTAGTTATATGACCTTGGGAACATAACTTCTCTGATTCTTAGTTTTTCCTTGTGTGTAAAATAGGAATGATAATGTGAACCACCTCACTGGGCTATGAAGAATCAAATGAATTAATGTAACTATGAGATGCCCGTATGATGACAATCATATGGTTCAGTTGTCACTCAAGCTATGCTCCGTCCCCCCCCCCCCCCGGATTTGGGGAATAATCAAACATTTATTGAACACTTAAAGTCTGACAGACATTGTTCAAGAACAGTCCTAGTACCTTTATGCAAAGGTGGAATGCTCCAGATAGTGAATGTTTAGTAAAGGTTTGATAGTCCTCACTTTCTGCCCTGTGATTATGCCTCTAAAATTAAAATAGAAATCAGTGGTATAATACTTACTACACAAAAATTCATCACATGAATAAACTTTTAAGAAAAAACTTGGACATTGTTTTATTTACATTTATGTCTAAAAGAACCTAAGTTTATTTTTCTAATTTAAGTTTAACCCTCAGATTCTCTTAAATAATTAATTTTTACTCAGCTGATATTTGATTTACTTTTATTAGCATTATTTTTTTTTAAATGTTTTATTTATTTCTAGGAGAGAGAGAGAGAGAGAGAGAGAGACAGCGTGAGCAGGGGAGGGTCAGAGAGAGAGGGAGTCACAGACTGAAACAGGCTCCAGGCTCTGAGCTGGCAGTCAGCACAGAGCCCGACGTGGGGCTCGAACCCACGAACCGCGAGACCATGACCTAAGCGAAAGTCGGACGCTTAACTGACTAAGCCACCCAGGCGCCCCTTATTAGCATTATTTAATATGTAGCATATTTAAGAGAGTCATTTAAATTCTATATCACAATGAGGGGCACCTGGGTGGCTCAGTCAGATGAGCCTCTGACTTTGGTTCAGGTCATGATCTCAGAGTTCGAGAGTTCGGGAGTTTGAGCCGTGTGTCGGACTCTGTGCTGACAGCTTGAAGCCTAGAGTCTGCTTCGGATTCTGTGTCTCCCTCTCTCTGCTCCTCCCCTGCTCATGCTCTGTCTGTCTGTCTCTCAAAAATAAATAAACATTAAAAACTAAAAAAAACCCCTTCTGTATCACAATGGTAATATTAATATGAGGGTATTTTAAATTATTTTATAGGATTACCTAATTAGTTATTCAATTATATCACAAAAAGAATTCTTAAATTTGGAAAATTCTTCTAACAATAATTTCCTTTTATTTAAGTGTCAGCAACCCAACCATATGAAGCCCTTTATAAATTATTCATATATTTTTTTCAAATTCTTAGACAGTAGTTTTAGGTTATTCTCAAGCAACTTGAAAACAGCATTTCATTCTGAATGATATTTTTCTATCACCTAATTCATAGCTTGCCTCCCTTAAAATATTAGCAGGGAATTCAGCAACCTCCTGGACCTTCACATGGCTAAGAGTATCATCTGTGTAAAGTTTCTGGGGCCTGCTGGGTTCAACAGAAGTCTGTAAGGTCCAGCAGAAGCACCTCTCTGTGTTCCACCCTGTTGTATTTCTTAGGGATTCTCGGGGGGGACCTTGGAAGTCGCGTCAGCTGAGTTTATTAGAGCAGCGTCATGGTGGTTGTCCCCCGCAGCCGGTGTCTGTTTCACAAGGTCTGTAGTGCAGCTAAATGCAGTTTGTTCTCTACTCTGAGAAAGCCTTACTGCCACATTACTGCTTACATGCCGTGTGTCACCATAAATCTAGCTACCGCTGGTCTGGTCTGTACTTTTCAGAGTGTATTTTCCAGTTGAGAGCACTCTCATGATTCTCTTTATTATCCTCCTCTTTTGGTCATTTAAAATGTGTTTCAACTATTTCTCTCCCACTTTATCTTATTATCATCTAACACCTTTAGTCTGCCAGAATGTCGTAGTGCATATGTGAAGTTTAGAATAAACAGCATTCAATATACTTTGAACACTTTTATGAGGTTCCTTTTCTTTCCATTATATTTTACTATTGGTCACTTGCAGTTAGTTTACTGGGAAGGATTAGCTTTTTCCTATTATAAACTGATGGAATGTAAGAGGACATTTACAAAGGAATATTTGAGAATAGGGTACCAATAACCATAAGGCATTATACAACAAATCTTACCGCATACTTTGAAATTTTATTTTTTAAAATATTTTAAAATTTATTTTTGAGAGGGAGAGAGAGGCAGCATGAGCAGGGGAGGGTCAGAGAGAGAGGGAGACACAGACTCCAAAGCAGGCTCCAGGCTCTGAGCTAGCTGTCAGCACAGAGCCCGATGCAAGGCTCGAACCCATGAACCGTGAGATCATGACCTGAGCTGAAGTCAGATGCTCAATGGACCGAGCCACCCAGGTGCCCCCATACTTTGAAATTTTAAAGGTGAATTTTCATTGCTCATTTGCTCCATTTTTTTTTATAATCATCAACCCATATGGCCTATTTATAAAAGTAACTTAGTTTACATTTAGTTTGTTAATTTCCTTTTATTTTTTCAAGTGTGCTTGAAATATTTATTTTTAAAAATTTGATGTTTATATATGTGTGTGTATATATAAATGATGATGTGGAAATAATAGAGTCTCATAAGTTGTTACATTTAGGTCAGGATTTAAAGAAGGCTGTGTAATGATACTACATGGAGAAGTGTAAGTATTGCATTAATTATCCATATTAAATATGTAGCCTATTTTGGTTTATAGGACACTTTCACATCTACTGTTTTACTAGACATGTGAGTTTTAACTAGACAGTCATTTATTCAACCCAAAAATGGGTGAGTGAGTTCATCTTCATTTCCAGCTCACGAATATGTCACTTACATTCTGCCTAGGAATTTTATTAGAGAATAATAAATGATAGCGTTTCTAAGGAAGATAACTCAAACTTGCATAACTTTTCATTCAAACTGTCCATCTAAAATATAGAACACTATGGGGCGTCTGGGGGCTCAGTCGGTTAAGCATCCGACTTTGGCTCAGGTCATGATCTCGTGGTTTGTGGGTTCGAGCCCTGCGTCGGGCTCTGTGCTGACAGCCAGCTCAGATCCTGGGGCCTGTTTCGGATTCTGTATCACCCTCTCTCTCTGACCCTCCTCTGCTCATGCTGTCTCTCTCTCTCTCAGAAATAAATAAAAAAATTAATAAAAAAATTTTAAAATATAGAACACTAAGAACTGAAATTTATCAATATGTTAATTTTACTGTACTAGCATGCTTTACCGTCTTATATTTATTGTAAATTGTCTCATTGCTTACCTCACAGATGTTGAGGTAAACTATGAGCTCCTTTAAGTTCATCCCTACCTTGTGTGCCCAGTTGGAAGCTTGTGATTGTATCATTTTAACTCTATACTTTCTGTGGCAGCCTGCCTAGTGTGATCCACCCAGCAACTCCTCACTTCTTGATTAATACAATTTTCTAGTTGTCACACTATTAGAGTACGGCTGAAGGCAGTGTGTTTCCTTTCCCAATGTTAGTTTTAGTGCCCTGAGATGTTTTACCCAGTTTATCACAAGCTGGGAATGTTTATTCACGAATTATGGCCATACAGCAGTAAAGTTTTAAAAAATGTGTTATACCTGTTTTTCCCCCTGACCTAGGAAGTGTAGCCTCATTCTTTATAACACTGGCATTGTTGTCTTGCCTTTCATTTTGTATGACTGACTTTTATACCAAATTGAATAAGCCATTAGCTTTTAGTCTGGAGGAATGTGGATCCATAGATATTTCCCATTAGACAAAAGAAAATCTATAAAAGCGGTATCTCCTGGGGCTCGGTCTTCCTAGCTGGCCTAATGGTGTAAAGCGCTGCTGTCCTGTGCCCTTATGAGAGAGAACGATGTGGAAGGATTCTCTGAACACCCAGAACTATTAATTGGAGAGTTGTGTACATCTTTTCAGACAACCTTAACTTCTGTACTATACTGCCTTTATTAATCGAATATTCTGATTTAGGGAATTTGTGTTACAAATTTTATATTTTTGAAACTGTTACTGAACAAAATGACAAACTTTGTATCCCTTGTGTGGTTTAAAATTCAAATTTGCTACTGTAGCTGTGTTATTTTGATAAGTTTTTTTTTAAGAACGTCTCCTCAGAAAAGACCTCAACTGGTGACGGTTGCACAATACTGTGAATACGTGAAAACCCGCTGAAGTGTACGCCGTAAAAAGGTGGGTTACATGGGCTGTGAATTCTCTGTAAAGTTGTTATGAAAAAAGTTTCCACCGCACAAAATATTTTCATAGGTGCAAACTAATAGGATTTTAGCTTATAGTTGCAATTAAAAAATTTTGTTAGCTTTAATAAATTAACACTTAAAAGCTTTAGAAATATGAAATCGTGTGTGGATTAAAAAATACCTTGCATTCTTATTCAGTGGTAATACATGTTTATTATGGGAACGTCAGAAACTGCAATTAAGAAAAGAGACATTTAAAAATTGTGAGGGTCTTTTAATATTCACATCTACCATGTAGTCTGCGCCTAAGCTTTCCCTATATTTAACTACTTCCTTGGAATCTGTATTTTTCTTGCCAGCTTTCATTAGCAATAAATAGCTTTTCATGACCACCGTAGGAAAACAGCCAGATGTAAAAATATCTTCTTATAAGAAGGTTAGCGAAAGTGCTGGCTTTCCCTGCCCTGAACTATGAGAGGTGTGCAATAACATCTTCATCCAGAGAAATGCAATAAATATACCGCAGAATAGCTTTGGATATACAGTCAGTTTGGGATTTTGTTGTAAAAATTTGCTTTAAAACATCTCAGCTTTAAGGTGAAAACTAAAGACTTGTGCCATCAATTCTTAAACAGGCAGAATATTAGTTTGTCTTTTTTTTTCTTTTTAAAAAAAGCTCTTGTTATCACATTTAGCATTAGCTTTCTAATGGCCAAAATTGTTCGCAACACAGTTTAAAGATAAATGCAGTATCAGGCTTTGAATATTTTTTTTTTTTTTGGTAAATATTAAGACCTGAGTACAAAATGAGGGCTGTACTGTGGATTAAGTGAAATATCTCAAGGCTGTGCTGTTCTGATAACTGAACCTGAAGTGACCTTTCTCAGACACAATTACAGAGCTGTATGTTTTTCCTTTAATTTCATCAGGGGTTTAATTAGTATACAAATAAAACTTCCCTTATCTTCCTTTCTACCTAATTGGCTTGTCTTCGCTTATATATGAAGTATGTGAAAGTGGGCTGTAATTAGGGTGACCGTGTTAACCTTTTTTCCTCAAATGTACTGTTGCCTAAAGGCCTCAAGGCCTAAAAACAGCGCTTTGGATTATTGCTTTGCAATCACTATGGGTGTCCCACAGGTTTTCTCATGAGCAGAAGGGCTTTGGGTGCTGCAGGTTCCCACTGCTTAACAGGATCTTCATTCTTCTCCCCACTAAATGTTTATTGATTATCTCGCTGTTCCAGGCTCAGCCTCCAACAACTTAATATCAGGTGACAGTCAAGAGAGTTCTCCAAGTAATTAGAGTTGAGCATTGGGGGAACAATTAGGAGCAGAGTTATTAAACTTGATTTATCCTATTCTCTCCTGAACAGTTTCTTGGATATCAGAACATCACACTTCCACAATCTACCCTGGTTGAGAAATTAGTGGCTAACCTGCTGCTTATCATTGGTGCCTTGCTGCCTAGAGGCACACCCTCCTGGTTCCAGTCGTTCAGGCTGGAAATATTAGAGTCCATAAAGTTTATCATAGGTTTTAATTAGACAGACATGGACAGGAGAAAATAAAAGCTTCACTTAAAACTTTAAATCAATATATAATATATGCTATATATTATATATGGGATAGGTACATATGTATATGCATTATACACACACACACACACATACACACACACACACAAGTATGCTTTTCTTTCTTTAAAGCTCAGCGTTGAGATTTTTAAAGATTCTAATTGTGTCATCAAAAACAAAACAAGAAAGTGACTATTAGGGGAAAGACAAATTATTGAATCACTTTTTGTTTTGGTGTTTTGCACACATCCTTATGAACTTTAGAACCCACTGATGTCTATGGATTCCATTGTACTGTACCTACCTCAGCTCCTTTAAAATCGGAGTGCTGTTTCTCTCAGTTAGGTGGCTATGATCATTACCTCTACATTTTCACAGTAAGGAGGTGTGACCTCTGCAGCTTTGTTTACACCACTTTGTGTTCATTTTCTGCAGCTCTAGTCTCAGAGTGGGCTAAATTCAGCTCTTCTGAAATAGTGCGAGCTTTAGGAGAATTTGGGGGCTGCCCACCATTTCCTCCGAGAGAGGATAATGAAAGCCAGAGGAACCAAGGAAATTTGGATATATGGTAGAAATTCTAATTCTGTGAGATATATCGTCTTTGAAAGGATGTTGTAGGATGGCTGAAAAAGCAAGTGTGGTTTTGCGATGCTGCCAGGGTGGTGTGTTTCTCTCAGATCGGACCACTGAGCTTCACTCTGGACAAGCCTGGGGACAGTGCCCTGAATACGCCTCACCAGTACACACCTCTAGTCAGAAGAGTTACCGAGCAAGAGCATCGGAATGGATTGGCACAAATCCGTTATTTCTGTCGGAAAAATAATTCAAACTTTATGCAAAGCTGGTAGTGGGTCATTAGTTTTATCTTCATATCTGAAAAATAGCATTTTTTATTAACTGAAAGATGTGAGAAATACTGGCTTTAATAGGACTCAACTGGATTTTACTTTTTTAGATAAAGAAACCTCATGATATTTCAGTGCCTTTACATATCTTAACATGGGTGCAGAATACGTAGGCTTAGCATGGCCTTTAAAAATCTTTTCTTTGTCATCTCTTTAAAGTTGGTCTGAATCAGTGACTGTTTCTATAGTGGGCTGTTCTTGAAGATCTGCTAACACTAAAGACTGTAATAAAATACAATATCTGATAAATAATCACAGTTTACTTATTTTTTGTTTTTTAAACTTGTACTTGTCTGGAGGCAGCTTGACTGCTTGAAAAGTGAAACACTGAATTAAAAAACGGTTAACACTTTAAAACACCTGATTTGACTGATGACTGCTTTCATTGTACTAACATTTAGAGTGAATTAATTGTTTTAGCTCCATGCAGGCAGATTGAGTTTTCTATTCTATCTATTGTGAATGCTTTAAGAGAATACTGTAGAAAGAATTTTAAACATGAAATTATAGGTTTGTTAATTATACATATAGCATATATATTATTAACTATACATATGTTATGCTATATATATGCTATATATATGTTGTGAATATTCGTGTGTGGCTAAACTCTGAGAAACAAGAAAAAATATGTGTATGTACCAATTGATTAGTTAGCTCACTGTATAGCGAATTTACTTGAAAAACTGATAAGCTTATATCCTAGAAATTTCATAGGCAGAGAAATGAACAAAATTTTAGTGCTCAGGGATCCTGTGATACTTGTATTATTTTGAATGTAGTCTAGAAAATACTCTTTTAGATTGTGAGGTTCTGATTCTAAGACCTTTAGTCCTAAAGTTCCAAAATGATGTTAGGCACTTGCATCTTGATATTTTTGTGCTATGTAAATATTTCAGATGAAGCAAACAGCAAAGCATCATCAACAGATTTTATACTTCTATGACTGGAAAAATACTTATGGGACACAAATAATTCTGAATGCAAGTATTATTTGTAACTTTCTCTGTTAGATGAAATGTGTTGATTGCATTTGTGTTGCTCTCCTTGACATGAGAGTTATCTCATAGGAAGTAAGGGAGTTTTGTTTTGGAATCCAGTTTGTCTGTTCACTGAGATGTCTGTAGCAACCTGTTCAGGATATATTTATAAGTAAAGTAGTGATGCTTTTAAATCTTGGGTTCCCCTTTCTCACATAGGTGTCCTGACCTAATTTCCCTTCACTCACACACACACTTTGGGCTTATGATAGTTCTTGTTTCAGATAGACTCTAAATTTCATGTGCTTTCTCCCCTGAAAATCTTTACTTCTTCATCATTCACAGAAAGTGCTACTTGAGGTTTTTATAATCAGATGTGGGTTTTTCTTTGTGAGAATAAAATGTATTTGCCTTACGGTATTTGAAAAAATAAAATAGAGCTGTATTTGGTAGCTAAACATTTTTCAAAGTCTTACCGGATCTATCATTTCTAATTCGTTAAGTATGTAAAATTTTCGCAGAAAATTTGTTAAACCTTGACGTGTAATGACCCAAGTCTACTTCTCAGTCAGTCTGTATCCTTCTTTGTTTAATAGCCTATGGCATAAATGGAAGTTCATTATCAGGGCTGACAAGGAACTCTGTTTTCTGTCTGCTTGCAGAGTCTCTCCGAGGCAAAGATGGAGCTGAGAAGAAAAGATCAATCTCTGCGTCAGCTCAATAGACATCTTACCCAGCTGGAGCAGGACAAGCATCGGCTGGAGGAGAACATCCACGATGCAGAGAGTGCCCTCCGCATGGCAGCCAAGTGAGCATTCGGGCCTTGGGGAGGTCACTTAAAACAGACGAAAGATCAATTCTTACTTTCATGCTCCGGGTTTTAGCCCTGGATAATACAGTGTTAGGAAACAAAAGTACAGCTGTCTCTCTTTGAAATTCTCTGATATATCCTCAAAAAAGGAGCCTCTTAACTCAACATGCTAAATGTATATTTTATTGAGAAACCTCGGAAAAATATAAGGTTCTATGCAACCGCTAATTATGTGTATTTTGGGCTCTGTTGTTTGAAACCATGATTTCATTAATAAGGAATGGAATACTCTTTATTTTAAAGTTTTTCACGGTTCCTTCTATCACATAGTCCTCGTTTCCCTCTGCCCCATTGCCCCCCAAATTTTGCTTTGCATATGAATATACCGATATTGCAAGTCAGTATAAATATGCTAGTATATAATCAACACATATGTCATAGCGTCTTCTTAAGGGCAGTAAAACACATTGATCACGGAAAATTCATTTACGTTTATAGTTGTATATTCTAATATGTCCAATAGAAAAAAAACACAGTTTTTAGAGTGGGCAACTATGCAAATGTGATGAGAGTGTTTTTCCTTTTACCAGGTAATCAAGTTGACATACACTGTGAAGTTCAAATTCAACAATTCTCTTGGGTAGCTTTATTTGTTCCTCACATCAAATTTCATGGTATACTTTAAGATAGTCCTTTGTACAACAGCATGGCTTAAAGAAAATCTATTTATGGATTAAAGAAACATCGAATTTTAATAAACTCGGTGTTTTCTGCATTTGGAATTCTGGATTCCTGTGATTACAAATACACACACACACACACACACACACACACACACATATATAAATTAAAATTTTTTTGAGACAGACTCTTGTTAAGCATCAAATATTGTGAAATATGAATGTAATCTATAAACTAAATCACAGAACAGGGAATCTGCACCCTAGGATATCTTACAACTTTGCCATTGGGCTTGGGAAATTGCTAACACATAATGAAAAAATGAGTTTACACAAGGCCAAAGTATTGCCAGGTTTGAATACCCACTGGTAGTTCTTTGGGAAATTGTAAAGCTCTGTAGCATTGCACCACCATATTAGGTATATATAATTGTCATTTTTAAAAACTACAAATTTGACTAAATCAGCTTGTTGTCATTGTTCAGTCTTTTTCCTCATGGCAAATGGAAAGCTTAGCCTAGGTTATTTCTCGTGTGTCTTTACAGCTCTGAAAATTCTGAGATTAATGGAAACAAGATTATAAAGTCTCCTGATTCGTATTGTGTCTTCAAAACAAGGCTGCTAATTCAGAAATCTGTCGTGTCTGTGATCTGTGACCATGGGCACATGTTCTTGTAACACAAAAGAAAGTTAACTTGAAATTTGGAGAGCTCATATACTATTTACAGTTTTCAATTTATAGTGTACCATTAAATTTTGTCTTCAGCATTTTCATCCAAACTTTTAATTTAATTTTATTTTTGTTGAAGTGTAGTTGGCATTCAATATTATATTCAGGTATACAACATAGTAATTCAACATTTGTATACAGTATGAGGTGATCACCATGATAAATCTAGCTACTGTCTATCACTCTAAAAATTGTTCCAGTGTTGATTATATTCTCTATGCTGTGCATCCCAACTTTTTATTTCGTTACTAAGGCTAAATTCAGACTATAAGGTTGTTAGAAGAAACTAGTAACTTTACATGTTTCTGATCAAGGATTTAGAAGGCTTTTGTGCAATTACCGTAATACAAAGAACCTATGTAGAAAGAAAAATATTTTGCATAATATGGCCATTCATGATATGTCTCCACCACTATGATTTTTAAAATCTCCATCAGTAGAAGTCAAAAGAATAGAAGTTTATCCTTTCTGGCAGTTTCTTTTTTTTTTCTTTTTTCACTCTTTTCTTTTTTTAACTTTAGGGATATCTTTAAGATTTTTTTCCCCTCTACTTTATGGCAGGCAATATAACTAAAGGTAAGGGTTAAATGTGGAATATACCAGTGAATCTGGTTAGGTTTTGCACTTTTGGAAAGAGAACAATAATAACTAACCCTTATTTTTCAATAATAATGACTTATCCTGAAATGTGTAACAGTTGTTGTAAGGCTTGGAATTTACTAATACCTAATTTTTTTCTTTTCTAGGGACAAAGAATGTGTTGCTAACCATATGCGAACAGTAGAAAATATGCTTCATAAGGTAGTGTAATTTTTCTTCAATATCGTTCAACTTGTGTTATGACATTGTTTTCCTAGTCATCAGTTTTATTGACCTCAAGATACTTTAATTCAATTTGTAACTTTCTTAAAAAATAAACTCACAAAAAGGTCCTTCCAAATGACTAACAGTTTGTATTATATAATGTTGCATTGCATAGCTTTCTCCAGAATTTACTTTATGTACTTGCTAAAACTATGGAAATCGTGGTTTCCCCAAACTGGTATAATTGCACTTGAGTTATTGGTGGTCTTTGCTGACTGAACCAGAGGTCATTACGATTCTTACACGTCTCATAATGATAAAATGTTTGACCACACTGTCTAACCTCTTACCACTCTCAAACCTACCATCCCATGTATGTGTATAGAGAGGAGCCGTAATGTATTGTACCTGGCCATACTTTTCAAGTTGTAGTTTTCCCTCTTACAAAAATGTGTTCTTAAACTAGAAATTGAATGTATTTAATGATACTCTATTCTTTTCAGATTTGATTACTTCCATATGATAAGTTAGCTTTTAATTTGTAGTGATGAGTGGCATTTAAGGATGTTAGCATTTAACGATGTTATGATATCACTAAGAACTTACACTGTGTAGTTTGTTAGCATTCCAGATTCAAAGATGTGTTCATTATTTCATTATTTGAATGTTTTCATTAGAGAATGTTATTTATGTGCTTCTGTTATTGTCTAACAATTTGTTGGAAATATAATTACCTAGTACTCTTAAGATATATAGAATTCAGGAATGAATCATATTTAGAATAATTCTGGGAATCAAATTTATTATATAATATAGTTTGGAAATCACTTTAAAACACCCTAAAATGAATCCTTTTAAGGAGATATTAAATAAACATTAGCAAACTAACATTTAATACATTTTAACATTGTAGAAAAACAACTAGGCTTCTGTATTCTTTTAGATATTGAAAGTGACTAGCTTTATTTCATATCACCCAAAACACTTAAAATAAAATCTAATATTCTGAATGCTATGTTTCAAAGTAGTATTGTTTGAAACTGTGATTTGTTCCCCTCCCCACTGAAAAAAGTTTAGTTTAGATATAGTTACATCAAATCCATATATGCTAGAAATCTGAAATTTGATTTGTAGGAAGAGACATCTTCGGTTAGATTTTTTTCATACTTGGTGAAATCTTTGATAGGAGAAATCAGTTATGTCATATATATGGCATGCCTTTTTATACAGTTGATGTTGCCTTGAAATTGTTTGTTCATTTTCCCAGCTAGAGGAAAAAAATGTCGGGTGGCATCTATAGTGAGAAATGGACTTAGACATCAGAGAAAAACCATTATCAGTATGGAATATAAATGTTGTACCTTATCCTTTCATTGTGAGAATGGCAAAATATATACTTTAAATATAATCAAGACTGGCTACAATAGGACAATTATAATCACACATTCTTCAGTTACAGTTCATCTTTCTATTTTTGTGTGTCATATGGAAGGAAAGATGTCCATAGAAAGAAAGATGGCCTAGAACCACTGTAGATCTATTTTTGGTTTATGGCTTTTTCCCCTTCATATTTAGTTAATTAGTTTGATTAACGTCTCTGGAACTTTCTATTTATATAGTGGTTTTAAAATTATCAAATACTTTTCAAGCTTGAAGTAAAAATTTAGGGAAGGCTAATCGATGGTTGGGCTAATTCCCTGTTCTATGCAGTTTAGGTGAGAATGAATGGATGCTAAGGAAGTGGCCCAGAGAGTCGCTTATGCCAGCCCACTGGTGTTGCCTGCTGTCTCCATGCCAACTTTTGCAATTTTGTGGCCTCTTTGGAGTGTGCAGAGGTGTTTTGCCATTTTGGAGAAACTGGGAATAGTACACAAAGAGGGTCTGGGCTCTTTCATGGCAAAAATGGTTGTGGTTACATTCAAACTCTTCAGTATAGTTTAGTGTACGTAGCCAAAATAGCACAGCTATTTATATTTCTCTTTTTTAATGTTTATTTATTTTTGAAAGAGAAGGAGAGCACATGTAAGCAGGTGAGGGGCAGAGAGAGAGGGAGACAGAGGATCTGAAGCAGGCTCTGTGCAACACAGAGCCCAATGTGGGGCTCAAATGGATGAACCATGAGATCATGACCCGAGCCAAAGTTGGATGCTTAAAGCACCTGAGCCACTCAGGTGCCCCAGCTCTTTATATTTCTTAAGCACATATGTTTTCAAGGTTTGCACTGGTTAATCTAGAATAAAATTAACTTGTACCTGCTGAATTGAATTTTAATACTAACTTCTGACACAATAATCAGACAGAAATGTTTGAGAGAGTATGTGGAGCCTGACGCAGGGCTCCATCTCACCACCATGAGATCATGACCTGAGCCAAAATCAGGAGTCTGATGCTCAACTGATTGAGCCACCCAGATGCCCCTATATTTGTTATTTTTTAAACTCGATACATCACATTCAACTTTTCAAATCCTGAAACTGTATTATACAAGGTAGTCGAGTGGATATTATTTTTAAAATTCCATTTGGGACCGATACTAGTATTTAATAAGGAAGGCCAGTCATTTTCATTTAAAATGCATACTTTATTTCAAAGAAATAGTTGTTTTATGTTAATTCCATGTAAATATATGTGTGTATATATTGTGACTTTTTAATGTAGGCCAGAAGTTAACTTTTTATTAAGAAACATTTCTGGGCTAATTTCCGGCTTATAGGGCTAAGAAAAAAATCACTAAAGTAAACAAAATCAGAACTTTCTATGAGGTGCATTTTTTATGCACACACTTATTTAGTTGAACTCTCAAATGTATGGGGAAAAAAACAGAACTATTGAATTAAAAAAATCACCATTTTAACTATTTTAAAATTTACAATTCAGTGGCTTTCAATGCATTTACAATGTTGTGCAACCGTCACAACTATGTTTTCAGAATATTTTCATCTCCTTAAAAAGAAATCCAGACAAATTAAGCAGTCACTCTTATATCCTCTTATTCTGTTCCATAGGTTGTCTTTTTACTTTCTTGATAGTGTCCTTTGATGAAAAAGTGTTTTTTAAATCTTGATGAAGTCCATTTTGTTTCCTTTTGCTGATCATGTTTTTGGATTCATATCTAAGAATAATACATTCATTGCCATATCCAAGGTCATGAAAATTTTCCTCTGTGTTTTCTCCAGAGAGTTTTATAGTGTTAAATTCTCTGGAGTTTAAGCTCCAAACTTTGGAGTTATCTTTGTATTAACTCTCATGTTTAGGTTTTGGTCCATGTTGAGTTAATTTCTGTATATGGTGGAATGCAAAGACCAAACTTCAGTTATTCCTGCACCATTTGTTAAAAAGACTTTTCATTCTCCCATTCAGTGATCTCAGTTACCTGTATTGTAGATTTGTTGACTATAGATGTTTGGTTTTATTTGTGGACTCTCAGTTCTGTTCCATTGATCTACCACACTGTTTTGATCACTGTAGCTTTGTAGTAAATTTTGAAATTAAGAAATGTGAGTCTTCCAACTTTGGGTTTTCTTTTAGGATTTTTTTTTTTTGGCTTTTCAGGATTCCTTGTAATTATATATGAATTTTAGAATCAGCTTGTCCATTTCTGAAGAAGACAATTTGAGTTTTGATAGTATTTCCATCTTAATAATAAGTTTTGCAACCCATGATGTGGGATATCTTTCCATTTATTTAGATCTTCTCTAATTATTTTCAATAGTGTGTTACAGTTTTCAATGTATAAGTTTTGTATCTTCTTGCTTAAATTTATTTTTAAGTATTTTATTCTTTATGATACTATTGTATTTTCTTAATTTATTGGTTCTTAATTATTAGCATTTAGAAATATGACTGATTTTTATGTTGCTTTTGTATCCTGCAACTTTGCTGAATTTTTTTTAGCTCTAATAATTTCTTTTGAAGATTCTTTAGGATTTTCTCTATATGAGATCATATCATCTGCAAATAAAGATAGTTTTACTTCTTTCTTTCTGGTTTGGATGCGTTGATTTTATTTTTATTTTATTGTTGATTTTATTTATTGTTTTTTGTTTCTTTGTTTATTTGTTGTTACTGTTTTTATTTTTGTTTTGGCCTAATTGCCTGGCTAGGACTTTGAGTTCTAGCAATGAGAGGACAACAGATATCTTTGCATTCTTCTTAATACTAGGAGGAAAGCTTTTGGACTTGGACCATTAAGTATGATATTAGGAGCATGTCCTTTATCAGCTTGAGGAAGTTCTGTTCCTAGTGTTTTGAATTTTTCTTATAAAAGGTTGTTGGGCTTTGTCAAATGCTCTTCCTACAGCAAATGAAACGATCATTATTTTCAACCTTCATTCTATTAATGTTGGGTACCACATAGGTTGATTTATGTATGTTGAACCATCCTTGTATTCCTGTTAATAAATATCACTTGGTTATCATGTATAATTGTTTGAATATGTTGCTAGACTTGGTTTGCCAGTATTTATTTTTGTTGATTTTTGCATATATGTTCATAAAGGATATTGGTCTATAGTTTTCTTGTGATATCTTTGTATGGCTTTGGTATCAGAGTAATACTGGTGTTGTAGAATGAGTTAGGAAGTGTTCCTTCCATTTCAGTTTTTTGGGAGAGATTTTGAGAAGGATTGGTGTTAATTCTTTATACATTCAGTAAAGTTTACCAGTAAAGCTATCTGGTCCTGGATTTTTGTTATTGGAAGGTTTTTGCTTACATATTCATTCTTTTTACTTGGAATAGATTTATTCAGATTTTCTGCTTCTTTTTTAGTTGGTTTTGGTACTTTTATGTGTTGCCAGGAATTTGTTTGGTTCATCTGGGTTACCTCACTTGTTGACATACATTGTTCATTTTCTTAGTATTGTTTTTATTTCTGTAAGGTCAATAGTAATATCCTCACATTTATTCCTGATTATAGTAATTAATTAATCTTTTTTTTTCTTGGCAAGTCTAGTTAAAGTTTGTGAATGTTGTTGACCTGCCAAGGAATAACATTTGGTTTTCTTGATGTGCTCTGTTAATTTTCTATTTTCTCTTATCTCTGTGCCATTCACTATTTCTTTCTTTTGTTTATTTTGGGCGTAGTTTGCTCTTCTCTTTCTATGTCCCTCAGGTAAAAGGTTAGGTTATTGACTTGAGATCTTTCTTCTTTTTTAATGTAGACATTTGTAGCTAAACATTTTTGTGTGAGCACTACTTTCACTGAGATTTCATGGAGATTCTATTGTCAGGTGCATATATATCTGGAAATTGTTGAATCTACATGGTGGACTGATTTTTTTATTATTACAGAATTTTTTTTGTCTATTAGTAATTTTTTGTCTTAAAGTCTTTGTATGATATTAGTATAGCTATTCCAGCTCTCTTTCGGTTACTGTTTGCATGGAATATCTTTTTTATCCTTCTACTTTTTTAAAAGTTTATTTATATATTTTGAGAGACAGAGAGAGCACACATGCATGCGTGTGCACAGGAGGGGGCAGAGAGAGAAGGAGAGAGAGAATCCCAAGCAGACCCCGCACTGTCAGCACAGAACCTGATGTGGAGCTTGGTCTCAGTAACTGTGAGATCATGATCCGAATTGAAGTCAAAACTCAGATGCTCAACCACTTGAGACACCCAGGTACCCATATCCTTCTACTTTAAATTTATCTGTGTCTTTGTATCTAAGATACCTCTTGTAGACAACATATAATTATTTTTTAAAACACATTCTGCCAATCTTGACCTTTAATTGGAGAGTTTAATCAACTTACATTTAATATGATTAGTGATATGGAAAGACTTCTGTCATTTTCCTTTTTTTCTCTTTGTCTTATTTCTATTTCTGTTTTAGTCCCCTCCTGTTTATTGTATGTTAGATAGATCTTTTGTAGTGTAACATTTGTTTCTGTTCTCTCTTGTTTTCCTATATATTCTTAGTTATTTTTTAGAGGTGCTCTTGGGGATCACAATTAACATCTTAATTCTTAGCAATCTACTTTGAATTAATAATCTTAGTTTCAGTAGTATACAAAAACTTTGTTCCTATAAAGCTCCATCCCCACCTTATGTTGTTACTGTCACAAATTGCATCTTTATACATTGTGTGCCCATCAACATAGTTTATTATTATTGTTTTATGCAGTTGTCTTTTAAATAACATAGAAAAAAAGAGGTGTTACAAACAAAAAATACATTATTACTGACTTTTATATATACCCACGCAATGTTTTTTATGAGTGGTCTTTATTTCTTCATGTGGATTAGAATTACTGTCTGGTGTTTTTTCATTTCAGGCAGAAGGACGTCCTTTAGCATTTCACCAAAGGCAAGTCTAGTGATGATGAACACCCTCAGCTTTTGTTTATCTTGGAACAGCTTAATTTCTCTTCCAGTTTCAAAGAGTATTTTTGTTGGATATAGAATTCTTGGTTGATAGTTTTTTTCTCTCCATTACACACTTTGAATATGTCAATTCCAAAATTTCCATTTGGTTCCTTTTTATACTTTTTATCTCTTTATTTGTATTTTCTACTTTGGAAGACATTGTTCTTATAGTTTCCTTTGTTTGTTGTTGTTGTTGTTATTTTTGTATATGGTTTCCTTTAGCACTTTAAGCATATTTAAAATAATTGATTTTTAAAAAGTCATGGTGTGATAAATCCGGTGTTGAGGCTTCCTTGGGGTCAGTTCCCATTAGTTTCTGTTTTTCTAATGTATGGGCTATACTTTCTTATTTCTTTGAAAACATCATAATTTTTTGTTGAAAAGTGGATATTTTGAATAGTGCAATGTGGCCACTCTGGAAATCAGATTCTCCTCCATCCCCAGTGGTAGTTGTTGCTGCTTACTCTAGTCTTGTTTGTCTGGTCAGTGACTTTACTGAACCAGTTTTTTAAAATTTGTTTTCTTTTTTAGAAAATATTTATTATTGAAGTATAGTTGACATACAGCGTTATTATCAGGTTCAGGTTCACAACATAGTGATTTGACACTTCTATACGTTACTCAGTGCTCGCCATGGTGAGTGGTCACCCTCTGTCACCGTACAGCATTATTACGATATTAATCACTTTATTCCCTGTGCTTTACTTTTCATCTCTGTGTAAAGTCTGTGTTCTTTGTTGGGTGGGACCACCAAAATCTCTGTTCTGTTAGCTTCGTGCTCTGCTAGTGTATCAACAGAGATTTCCATAAATGCTGAGATTCAAGTTTTTCTTTTTTTTCTTGATTAAACTTTTACTTGGTTGCTATATACTTGCAGTTAGTTTCTAGAGTTCTGCAAAAGTTGATTCTGACAAATTTTGTCAGTGTATTCATTGTTTTTGTGTAGGGACTGGTTTTTGGAATTCCTTATTGCAGCCTCTTCACTAACATCATTTCCTAAAGTCATACACTATTAGGAAAATAGCTTTACCACTAGGTTTCTAATGTTACTGATAATAAAGACTCTCAGGAATTGATTTCTTCTTTACATTAAGAGACTCTCCACTCATGCTTAAGTATTTCTATTGTGAGAAAAAGAAAGTACAGTAATTGTATTTAAAATAACTTTCAGGATAAGGTAATGAGTGGACATATAGGATAATATCTGAATTATTTAGATTTAGGTATGAGAAAAGTAAGTATTTATTGGGGGCTAACCAAGTGCTTAACAGAGAGATGTCTTGGTTTATACTACAGCAGGGAGTGAAAGTAAGTAAATTTAGGTAAAACTGGAATGTAGAGAAGAATGAACTGTTTTTGGAGTCATTTCTTATTATTGTCAAGTTAGTAGAATGGCTGGATTCTTGAGGCTTTTAGAGATTGTTTGAGTCCTATAAGTTTGGAAGGATTAACTACCATGTTTCCTGTATATGATTGCAGTATACTATGAATTTTAAAGGTACGTCTGAACATTTACTCAGAAGTCTTAGCTGCCTTCTCAGTAAAATGTCTAAATGATACAACAGGAAGTCACAATCCAGAAGCCTCTAGAGGACCTTGAATCTCTAAGCCCTGTAAATTTATCAAGCTGAAATGGCACTGGAACAATAACTAGGAAGTCATAGCAGTTTCTGACATCCTTTTAGATTCCCTTCTATTGTAAAGTTACTTAAAACCTCTAATCCATCATAAAACACAATATTTAACGTGAATAGTTGAGTTCGACAAATGCTTTTTAAGTGTATATCATATGTCAGAGCTGTACCAGTCTTTGGGGGAAACAAATAGCCAATATATATATATAGTTTAGTCCTTTCCCTCACGGCAGAGACACAGATAATTCCAATATACCATGGTAAACACGGATCCATAAGATGCAGTTCAACATTCATTTAGATAGAGTTATTCATCTATTAGGCATACTTAGAAAACCCATGGGTTGACTGGAACTTTCTTAGAAAACAGTTAATGCCTGGAAGGGGCTTTGAAGTGTGTGGAAAGATGGGAAAGGCATTCCAGCAGAGAGAGTTACATGTGCAAGTATGTGGAGGCATGAATAGCCAGATATCCTGAGTTCAGCAGTGAGTGTAAGGAGAATGCAAGAGATGAGGTCGAATGAGGCACTTGGAAGCCAAGTCATAGCAGAACTTGTTTTTTGTTCATTTTTTGCCAGTCCAAGACCTTGGATCTTTATCCTGGAAGCAGTGGAAGTAAACCAGGGTTTAAGCTAGGGATGGATGTGATCAGATTCTTTATTGAATCTGGGTTCTGGAGGGCGTATTTGCAGACCGGATATCGTGACTAATGAAATGGTTTTAAGAGCCATGAGTCTAGGCTCAGTGAAGGCAGGAAAAGGTTTGGACCAGGGTGGTGATGATAGATGGCATCAGAGAAAAGAATGTGAAACTTACTTAGTAAAATGGCAAATGAGGAGGATGACGAGGCATGGAGGATAGCTCCCAGTATGGGCGGTGAGATTGACTGATGTTGGGAATACAAAAAGAGGAGCAGGCTTTTTTTTCTTTTTCTTTTTTTGTTTTGGTAGGAAGAAGAAGGGAGACAATGATGAGTTTTGTTTCAGAAATACCCAAGTTTAAGGTAATGTGGAGTGATCAGCAGGATATGCGAGCCTGGACTGCAGGGAAAAAGTCAGGCTAAAGATAAAGGTTTGAGATTGATTAATGTAATACTCACTGGCAAAGAAAGAAGGCAGTATAGCAATTGATAGGAGAAACAAGACATTATAGATAAATGGGAGGCTAGCAAATGCATTTGGAGAGATTAATTATGCCACGAGAGTTTGAAGTCCTTGAGGGATGGAATTCTGTCTCCTTAATTTTTATTTGCTCAGCATCTATCACAGCGCCTGGTACCCAGTAGGCACTTAATGAATGTTTGTTGAATGAGTCAAATTTTACCATCACCCAGTCTCTAAACAAAACTAAAGGCATCTCTAGATTTCACTGGAAGTCTTGCTGATATTCCTTTATTTATTTGACTGCTAAAAATAGCCTGTGTACTTATTTTGCCTAATCAAGTGCTAGAGGAGAGAGCCTAAATTTGATAATAAGAATGTCTCTAGGAAAGGGAGGTATGGTAGCAGCAAATTTACAGGATGTAGAAGTCCTGTTATAACCTGCTTTGAGCTGGTTCGACCCCTACCAAGTAGAAGGATGATTACTTCTTTTGTTAGAGTGGATTCTGGAATAGATTAGAATCGAACAGAATCTGACAGGTGAAGACACTGTCTTGCCACATCTTTAAATGCGATTTTATAATCTTATCTTAAACATGGTTAACCCAAAGAGTTGATAGTTCATAATACATAGTTGTCTTTGATTTTTGGTTTTCAGTGATTTTATGAGGAATGTAAACATCACAGAAAAGTTTTAATTCTTAAAGCTGATAGCATGTTAAAAGTTGAAACATGATTTCATGCCTCTAAAAACCCAATTTTTAGTGACTTGTTAATGACGCTCTGAATGTGACTTGCGATCTTTGAACTCCTCTCCATTCTCAGTTTCCGGATCCTGATCTTGAAGATCAGCTGTGCAGGACTTACAGGTGTTAGCACAGCTGGCTTGCTGATGACAACTCTGTCCATATAGCTGTCTTGTGTGTCATCATTCATATTGTTCAGTGTCATTCTGACCTAGCCAAGCTAAAAATGGTACTCCTGCTCAAGAGGGATTTAAAAACCTTGACAAACTAAAGATAAGACACTACAGAATGTCACGGACATGTGCTTAACAGGTTTTAGCCTAAACACGTCTAAATAACTAATTGCAGTATGCATCTGCCTTTATCCTCTGAAATAATTTACACTAGGAAAGAAAATATCTCTGTGTGGAGGACTGTTAACAATTCATAAACATATTTTTCTGTTCTCCAGTATGGGCTTTATGTTTGTTTAAATAGCTCAAGGTCGCAGTAATCTATTTGTGGGGTGCATTCTATGGTATATAACCCACACCACAGATTTCTCATGCTGTCGAGTGCCTTGATAAGATGCCCATGATCAAATCACTCTCTTTTCCAGCTTGATAATTTGATTTGAGGGCTCGGTTTTTCAAATCCTTAATTGGGATACAACCAGCTTGGTAATTTGATTCAAGAGATCCATTTTTTAGTGCCATAATTGGGATGCAACTATTAATGTGTGGGGTGGTGGTGGTGGCGGCGGCGGGTTTGCCCTGTTTTCTGGTGACAGCAGCTGGCAGTCATTGGAGAGTTCTGGCTCTGCTCCAGAGTCATAGGTTAAGTTAAATAACCTGTCAGCGAGAGAAGCCTAGTTTCTCACTTCCGCCGTTTCAAATTATGAGTGCATGCGCTTGCTGCCACGTCAGAGCTGTGCCTGCTCCTCCTTCCTGTAGGTGTGGAGCACAGCTGGGACCGTTGCATGTGTCTGGGGATGTCGTAGTTTGGGGATTTTCCATGGGAAATGGTGACCATTGTATAAGGATGAATGCTGCACAGGTAACTTGTCTCTCAGAGTAATGTGTGTGTGTGTGTGTGTGTGTGTGTATCAGGCCATGGGAGAAAGAAAACATGAATGAATGAGAATGCCCACAGGTCCAGTGGAACAACGCAGGAATATAAGGATGTCTAAGTACTAGTCTCCATTACTTATCACAACACTATTTTTATGAGACTTACACATTTTTGCTAACATTACCAGACGAGGGATGAATGAACAGGGAAAAAAATGTTATTGTTTAGGTAGGGAAAAGGAAGAATTACCAAAATTGCAAGCAATTTCACCAACTATGAACTATTTTTTTTCCTAATAGTTTATTGTCAAATTAGTTTCCACATAACACTCAGTGCCCATCCCCACAAGTGTCCTCCTCCATGCCCATCCCCCATCCCCCCCACATCCATCAGTCCTCAGCTTTTGTCAGCATTCAAGAGTCTCTCATGGTTTGCTTCTCTCCCTTTCCCCCACCATTTCCCCCCTTCTTCTCCCCCTTGTTACTCCGTCAAGTTCCTCCTAATCCTCCTATATGTGCAAACATATGATATTTGTCCTTCTCTGCCTGACTTATTTCGCTCAGCATAACACCCTCAAGGTCCATCCATGTTGCTACACATGGCCAGATTTCATTCCTTCTCATTGCCATGTAGTATTCCATGGTATAGATAAACCACATCTTCTTGATCCATTCGTCTGTTGATGGACACTTAGGCTCTTTCCATGTTTTAGCTATTGTTGAGAGTGCTGCTATGAACATTGGGGTACATGTGCTCCTATGCCTCAGCATTTCTGTATCCCTTGGGTAAATTCCTAGCAGTGCTATTGCTGGGTCTTAGGGGAGTTCTATTGTTAGTTTCCTTAGGAACCTCCACACTGTTTTCCAGAGGGGCTGTACCAGTTTACATTCCCACCAACAGTGTAGGAGGGTGCCCGTTTCTCCACATCCTCGCCAGCATCTAGAGTTCTCTGATTTGCTCATTTTAGCCACTCTGACTGGTGTGAGGTGGTATCTCAGTGTGGTTTTGATTGTATTTCCCTGATGAGGAGGGATGCTGAGCATCGTTTTATGTGTCTCCCAACTATGAACTATTAACAAGTTCATTATAGATATTAAGAGGCATTATGATTTGGTGCTAAGAGCACTGGTCTCAGCAACCTCACATTAGGGCTGTTTCACAAGGTGGACAGAGGAATCAAGTGAGGTGTAGTGTGTGAAGACCACTCTGAAAAGTATATTACTCTATCTATTTCCTTAACTAGATAGTTAGGAAAAGGTAACAGAAAGAGGAAAATATCCATTTAGATGTGACTGTTCAGGATGTGAATGTCATCTCCATTGCGTTGACAAGCTTGAATCCCTGCTTCTATCATGAGGCTCATGCCAGAGTCCTGGAACTGCTAATTATCTTTTTTTATTATATTCTCTCTTTCTCCTGCCTTGAAGAATTTGTGAGTTTGGAATGACATTCTTATTTGATCACATACTTACTACGAGCCTCTGTATGCATAGCATTTTTCTTGCTTCTATTGTTATTACAGAGTATATAGTTAACTCTGGCTGATGCCCTCCCTTCTCTGTTTACAAAAACCTCTCCAGTATGCCTATTCTACTTGTTTAACCAAACGTTAGAATATGTGCCTAGAATGTTAGACTCAGTCAAGTTGTATACTAGACTATGTGAAACTTGAAACTAGACCAAAAGATAGGACACTCATTTATGAAGCACTTGAAGAAAAGAAGCCAGAAAGTATCTGTGAAATGGCACCCTGTATTACTGATAGAGGGTTGACCTGCTAGGAATTGTTCGCATATTCTCCGGTGAGATGTGGTTATTTAAAAAACTTTACAGATGGTGAAAAATATCGTCTTTCCTTCTATACCTTTAAGGTGGAGGATGGTCAATATTTACTGTAAAGGGTCAGATAGTAAATATTTTAGGCTTTGTAGACCATATGGCCTCTTTCTCAACTATTCAACTCTGTCACAGTTGCAGGAAAACAGCCAAAGATAATAGGTAAATGAATAAGTGTCATGTGTTTCAATAAAACTTTATTTACAATAAGAGGTGGTGGCCTAGATTTGGTTCCCAGGCTGTAGTGTGCTAAATACGCACTGCTCTCTAGTGCAGGTTTGAAAAATAGCGTGCAAGGTCTTCTAGTGTAGGATGAAAAATAGAATAAAGAGAGAAGGGAAAGCAGTTAGGAGCCAGTGGAGGTGGAAGGGAGGGAAGAGAAAGGAGTGATCCAGAAGAAGGCAGGCAGCTGGAAGCCACGTAGAACGTGAACACAGGGGTAACAGGAGATTCTGTAGATAGAAGTCTGGACCTGATGGTGGTAAGAATGTTTATTTTGAAGCGATGGAGGCCATACTAGATTGGAGTAAGTAAAATTTTAGCCAGATTAAGGGTATGATGTAAAGTTCTAATATCATTTACTTTCCCCAGACTAATTAAAGATTCAGGCATTGTGTGTGTGTGTGTGTGTTTGTGTGTATTATATATATAGTTATATATATATATAAAATTTTGTACATGTTTTTATGTGGTAAGTTTATCTGAATTTTTATCTTCAAATCCTACTACTTTTCCTTGGTGTCCTGTTGGTAAAAACACAGGTAGTACCACATTCCATAAGGGTTGTTTTTTTTTTTTAATTTAGAATGTTAGGTCTAGAGGGATGGATAGCTGTGTATAATACAACACATTGCTTCACATTTTAAGTATTGAGCAGTTTTTCTTAAAATGGCAAATTTAATGTTATCATTGATATATCTAACAGGAATAGCTTTTGTGCTGTTATGGTAGGAGTACAGAAAATCAGAAAACAGACCGGTGGCTTGCTGATCAGAGCAATAGGAGCAGTACAATGTGGATTTTTAAAAAAATATTTTAAATGTTTTATTTATTTCTGAGAGAGAGAGACAGACAGCGGGAGCAGGGGAGGGTCAGAGAGAGGGAGACACAGAATCCGGAACAGGCTCCAGGCGCTGAGCTAGCTGTCAGCCTAGAACCGGACGCAGGGCTCGAACCCACGAACTGCGAGATCATGACCTGAGCCGAAGTCGGACACTCAACTGACTGAGCTACCCAGGCGCCCCACAACATGGATTTTATGAATCGCTTCAGTCTGGACCTAGATTGTTAGAATACACTAAATATATATCTCATAACAACATTTTGACTTCTTAGAAAGTTTCATTTATTTTTCTCTATTCCATCTCTTCTTTCTCTTGTGTCTTACGGCATATATGTTAGAAATATATGCTTTATGAAAGTATGTAATGAGAAAGAGAAAGCAAACCACTTTTCTAAAACCCAAAATTTCAGAATGTAGTAATGTAGGCATGTTTTCTTTATTCTTTGTCAAAAGACTATGCAATTGAAACAGTTGTATAGAATGTTATAAAAATGAATATATTTTGATAAATGAGATTTATATTGTGAAATTCTCAGAAAAAATCATTATGTGTTAAATATGAACTGTTACCCATTTTGAAGTAGAAAAACATTATTATATATATTTTATCACTCACAGCTATAAATAAATCACAGTGAAAAGGATATAGACTCTTAATTAAAGGATGAATAATGATGTGGCATACACAGAATTTAAGTCAGACTTTTGAAATTATATTTTAAAGTTAATTTGAAATTTGAAATTAGAATTTAATGTACAGACAGTCGCAATGGTTGTTTTAATCTCAGTCCATACTAAAATCTGTATTTTAAAAGGCAAGCCTACTTCTCCTTTTAAGGAAAAAAGTGTTTTTACTATTCTCATATTGTTGCTTTAAAATTCTTTTGATAGTAAAGAAATTTATTATAGATTCCCATGTTTGAAAGGAATAATTTCATATCCAATGGGCAGTGTTTCTCAGAGAAATCCCACTTATATCCTTTCTGATTTTGTTCACTTTGTTCTCAGGCTGCCTGTTCTATGTTTTTCATGAACCAATTTAATGCCATACAGGGAGAGTCCTATACCTTACTGTTGTGGGTTGAATCTCTTTCCCAGTGACCCTTGCTCACACCCTGAAATTCACACTTGCCTTCTGCGCTCTTCTGAACAGTCTCTTCCCACCCCCACAACCCCTCCGCCCCTTTATGTTTCCCTGTTCCTGGTCACCTTCCCTTCCGGCTTCTTTGCTGTGCAGCTGTAATTTTACTTGTCTGGTAAAATTGTTTTGTCTTCTCTCAACACGTTGCTGTCATTCCTTGGGCCCCTTCAAATAAAGGACTTCCTAGTCAATGCTTTTTCAAGAGTGAGAAAAAACTTTTTCTAGAAATACTTGGAGAACGTGTTTGATGCCTTCTCTCAAAGTTCTGGCATAATTTAAAAGTGGAAACAACTCTTGAAATTTAGCATAATTATTTGTCATATTATATTTATGACGTATCACTGTTTCTTGACGGCACTGTCAGCGTTCAGCGCATAATGTGTAACTGAATTAATATATTAGCACGTGCATATTCAGATACTGCTGTAAGTGTGATGCCATCAAAATGACTGCATTTCGAGGTGGTTTTTTTTTTTTTAACCAATCTAAGATAAAGAATGATTTAATCTGGGAAATTAAATAGTGTTGTCGTGAGAATGTTAATTTGATAAGAAGTCACAGTTTTATGTGCCAAATGACCCAGCTTAATATTGTTCAGCAACTTTGTTTAGAGACTGTGAAATGTGGCTCACTGTTCCTGTAGATGCCAAGCTTCACAGCTGAAGTCTGGTGCCTGATAATAATCGGGTAAAGGGCCTCCAGTGCCAGAACCGTGTTGTGGATTATACCTACATTGCTTATGGCTCCCCTCTCCCCCTCTGCCCATATTAGCAATCTGCTTTTGTACTTTGACTTCCAGGATTTCCCTAGTGAATTTTGTCACAGAAAAAAGAGAATCATCAATATCGCAGTTAAACTTGACTTTCAAAGCTAATAGTATCTCATTTGGGGGCTCAAATTTAATAAATTTTCTTTGATTCTGGGTGAGTTTTTAAACATCAAACAATGAATTGGCCAGGGTGCAGTAAAATATTTAGATCTATTGACTATGGTTCAGAAGGGTAGAAGGCAAAACACCAGTGGTTTGATGTTGATAAATTCTCAGCACCTTAATCCACATTAATGTTTTCTTTTATCTGAGTGTACATTGGTGACCAAAAAAAAAAAAAAAAGACAAGAGAAGGTATCCATACGTATAAAATATTAAAATTAAAGCAAATATATTTGTAAAATACGATTTATTTTGTTATGTTAAGTAAGTTAAAAGCATTCTCATCCTGAGACTATTCTGTAGAATGTTTGTTACAGATAAATATGCATTCTGAATTGGGACTCTGCTCTGTGTACAGTGCCCACACCATTATAAAAATTGCATTACGGTGTATGTTTTCTAGCATACACTTTGACATTCATTTATTGACAGAAACTCTTCTGCTCAACTTGGGAATATAAAGAGTTTTATAACCATAGATTACCACAAACAGTTAAAGATGTCATCATATGTTTGTGTGTGTGTTTACTGGTGTAAGGGGACCCTATGCAGGATGATGGTTCATTCATAAAGTAAGAAATAACTCAAACAGGTATTACAAGCTTCCCAAGTAGAATAAAAAAGGGAAGGAGAGTTTTCTATCATATATTGTTGCCAAGTTACATTTGAAGTCGCTCAGGTAAAAGTACACATATAAATATATTTATTTGAGAAATTAGTGTTATTTTTATAGTTCTCCCATTCTTGACCTTTACTATTTCATAAAAAACACTTTTGATCCTGTGGCTTTAAGCTAGTTGTATAATATTTATCAAATATGTGGTAGTGAAGAGATACATTTTTAAAACCAAGTCAGGCATAAGGAAAGTTAGAAAATATGCCTGTATATGAAACCTACTATCATGCAGCTATATAATTAAAAATGAAAGCTTACTGATCTTATGGAAAACTAAACTGTGGAATTTTTAAAGCTTTTAATAACTTTAGACATTAAAAATGAAAACAGGTCAGTTTTTGAGCATTTTCTTTTATCTATATATAGTATAGAGAGAGTAGTTTCTCGTTTGTCCAGAAGGTGGCAGTGTAATATCAACTGCATGTGATACCTATACTGGCTAGAGAATTGGTATTTCTCCTGTATCTGTGATATGTTTGTATTGTTGCCATTCCGAATACTTAAAATATAGTACAGACACCACTGATTTTATTCATTATCTTATTTAGAAGTTGCATGACCAAGTTGGTCTGTATGTATTTGATTGCTAAGATTCAAGTTTAGTAAGAAGAAAATGGGCAAATAAACCTCTGACTGGTATATTTTTAAGTGTCCTTGTGTGTTGAGTATACTTGTTTTTATTCCAGAGTACATATTATTGAAGTTTCCTTTTCAGAGACCAATACCAAATAACTGTCTTGTCTAATATGTATCAGTTAATACCAGTGAAATCAAACATGTTATTTAAAAAGTGATAATAATTAGAAGATGGCTATTTGTTTTCTATTTTGTGAATATTTTTTTCCTCCTTTCTTTTTTCTTTTCAGGGTGGATTGTGAAAAAATAATTCAAAACCTCTTGATCAGAAGAGCTCCAGTGACTCTTCTTCCCTCCCTCATTTCAAGCAGGAGGATGCTTTTTCTTCTTAACATTCTCCCCCAGCACTCTGAATTAGAGATTTATTTGCAACGAAAAATCAATTAGTCCTAAATTTATTCATGGATTTCAGGTCCAGCGATCAATGCAAGTCCACTCAGTGGGCTCAAGGGGACCCAGTTCATCCCAGTTAATGTGTCTGAAGGGGAATTACCATTGATGCTGTTTTTTTCCCTTTAGGTCAGAGATCAGATCTCGCTGTCACGGACTGCGGCAAGTAGGAATGACTTCACCCTGCAGCTACCCAAACTGCACCTGGAGACCTTTGCAATGGAGGGGCTCAAGGGCGGGCCAGAGGTTGTAGCGTGCCAGGTTAGAGTCTGAATAACATTGTTTGCTACTGAGACGCATAGAGAAATAAATTGCACTAACTGGAGAGAAGGAAAGCTTCAAAGTATTGTGAATAACTTATAGGAGATGCAAATAATTTTTTTAATTTTTCTTCTGCTGTGTAACCCTAGTTCACAAATAATTGTGTTTTTTTTCTTTAAAGCCTTGAAATAGCCTGTTAAATAAGCCAGAAAAGTATTTTTTTTTTACCAAGGAAAAAATGTGCATTTTATAGCTAAGTATAGTATGTAAGGAACATGTTTTGCTGTCAGCAGAGGACAATAAGACACTAGGCTGTTATCTGTTTAAGCTGGTCTCAATTTGTAGCTCTTACTGTTTTAAATAAATCACTTTAGAGAAAATTACCAGGTGAGATATCTGAAAATTTTCAATGTTAATTCCAAAGTATAGCCAATATTTCCTAGGTGGCAATTTAATTTAAGCAAATGTAGAACCTTACTGCACTTTGCACTGAAGAGCTTTTCCCTTTCATTTTTAGTTTTAATGAACAACATAATATGTGCAGATTGGATTATTTCGTTTATAAAACTCGAAGTACCAAATCCTGAAAACTCAAATAACTTTAAAATCAACTTAATAAAGAAAAATTTTTCAAAAACATCAGTAAATAGCAAGAAAGAAATATAGAGACCCATCCTTTTCAAGATGCTGCAGGTATCTTTCTAATCAAGGTTACTATTGTGTTATTGTGGCCATTTTTTTCTTCAAGGTTGTGACAATTTTTTAATTGGGCAGAACAAAACTCGGTATATGCTTTATTTGCCTTTTAGTGCCCAGTGCCTTTATTGGAAAAACTATCAACATTGTGTAGACTGTAGGAAGCTTGATATTTCAAATGACGCTGTTCTCATTCAATAGTATTCTAGAATTTTCAATGTATTAAAAGAGAAATATTTCTTAAAACTCAGTTTCTCTTTCACATTTTGAGGTTTAAAATAAACTTTATCCTTCTTTAGTTTATGACCCTGTTGAGTTTTAATTTTGTACAAAATTGATGTCAGCCCAAGTGGGGCTCTGTTAATTTTTTTCTACATGCTCCATACCCTAATTTAATTTATTAGTGCCCAAATTAATGCTCTACAAAGAGAGAATACATTTCTTTCATTAGATTGTCCACCAATATATTTAAAATACATATGTGATTTAAAACTAAGCATAAAATGTTTTTATTTTCAGTTATAGGCTAGAATACTGTACCATTATTTAGTACAAGATTAAGATGTACATTGTAAATTTGATTACCGTTATTTATGAATTCATTGCAACCACAAATACAATATGATTTGAGATTTTTCTAGTGGCTGTAAAATAATCCTTTACTTGGCTATCTTGATTCAGAATCTCAGAGGGCTTAGGATTTGTCATAATTCACAGATAAAGACTTCCTCCAAACTGTAGATTTTGGTGATTTGGAAAAAGGCGATCCTCAGAATACCAGTTTTTTGGGGGAAAGCATGAATTCCCTATGGTTCTGACATCAGTAAATAGCAAGAAAGAAATATAGAGACCCATATTTCAGACTGCTCTCTTTCCCAGGTTCTACTAGAAATACTTATGCACATTGCCAATATCTATACACTTGGGCACACTTTGCAGTGACATGCTGGGATGTATACCGCAGGTTAGTCAGGATATCGAAGTTCAGTACTCCATGTGGAGAAGAGCACATGACTTAGGCCATAATAGAATTTTTTACACAGACACACAGACACAGACAGGGAGGCAGACAGACAGACAGACAGACACACACACACACACACACACACACACACACAGAATTATGATAGGCTTTGGAGTACTTCAAGAAGAAAGACTCTGTAGTAATTGATGACCTTAGTTTTCATATTAATAGCTACCATGTCAGTGTCCACTTACTATGGACAAGTTATCATGCTTAGTTCTTTACATACTTCATGCCGTTTAATTCTCACCGGGGATCTGTCTAAGGTGGCATTGTATGTCAAATAATGGCATCATTTGCACTTCACATTTGGAAAACAACTACATTAGGTAACTCCCCTCATCAACAAGTCAGGGACAGGGCTGAGAGCCTGAATTCGAGTGTAGGTATGTTTGACCACAAAGCCTGAACTGGTAAAATCTGATATTAGGAGATCTGGACCCCTGTGTTAAATGGTAAGCGCACAGCCTTTGAGATGTATAGTGGGATTTTCCTTCCACTTACAAACTACTCATTATGCATCTATGTAAGATGTAGGTCATAGTTTATGCTGTACTGTGGACAAATTCACAGAGAAAAAATTTTGTTTCCATTTGACAGGCTAATATTATTGGAACACTACTTTTCACCTTTTTGCAGTATATAAATATGTATATTTATGCTAAGTTTTGGTACATACATATTTAGGGACTCAGTATTTGTTTGGCTTCGTACTCTGTGCTGATGAAGTGGGCTGTTCAGAGAGCACACGTCCTTTGATTATGCCGAGGAGAGGATCACTGTGCAGGACGTGGCAGCGTAGGACCATTTGGCCAAGCTGTACAACCATTACTGGAGCAGTAGACGCTGTCCCTGTGTGTCTTGTCCAAAATGGGAGGCTTTATTATGGGCATAATCCGGGAGGAAGGAGGAACAGTGAGCGTGAGGGGATGGCGAAGAGGATTATTGCCCTTTCTCCCTGGACCCAGAAGAGCATGTGACCGATGCTCTCCTCGGGGAGAAAATTCCAGTCCGAAAAATGTTGGCTCTGAGATCTGCTAGCATTTAGCCTCAGTTTTCCTATCTGCACGCACACACACACCCCGCCCCCCACGACGTGCAGTCCTATCAATTTCTCAGGGTTGTAGGAGCATTAAGTGAGGCAATGCATGTCACGCGGAGACCGCAGTGCCAAGAGGGCAGGCAGTGTATGGTGGCAGTTATGACCGCAGCCACGAGGGGACCCCTGTAGATCGGAAGTTAGTGCTAGTGGCTGTTGTTTGTTACTTTTAAGGGTGTGTGCATTTTATATTGAGGAATGGTTATTTAGGATCTTTCTCTATCTTTCCATTAGCTTCTTTTACTCTTCCTTCCTTCTTCAGAAGCTTTAAATAACTTTGATTAATATCGACATCAGCTCCCTATGTACTTTTCCATGTTACTTGATGTTCCAGTGAGGCCATGTAGCCAATGAAGCCCTTTGTCTAAGCTCTTTTTTTTTTTTTATTTTTTTAAAAATGTTTTATTTATTTCTAGGAGAGAGAGAGAGAGAGACAGCGTGAGCAGGGGAAGGTCAGAGAGAGAGGGAGTCACAGACTGAAACAGGCTCCAGGCTCTGAGCTGGCAGTCAGCACAGAGCTCGACGCGGGGCTCGAACCCATGAACCGCAAGATCATGACCTAAGTGAAAAGTCGGACGCTTAACCGACTAAGCCACCCAGGCGCCCCAGCTCTTTTTTTTTTTTTTCAATTTTTATGTTTATTTATTTTTGAGACAGAGAGAAACAAAGCATGAGTGGTAGAGGAGCAGAGAGAGAGGGATACACAGAATCCGAAGCAGGCTCCAGGCTCTCAGCTGCAAGCACAGAGCCCGTCGCGGGGCTCAAACCCACAAACCAAGAGATCACGACCTGAGCTGAAGTTGGGCGCCCAACTGACTGAGCCACCCAGATGCCCCTACCTTTGTCTAAGCTCTTATGGCAAATCCATGTTATTGTTACCTGTGCCTTTATCTCCCAAATGATAGTGTTATCAGTCTACCAGAAAAAAATTAAAACACCTAGATTAGACAAGTTAGCTCTAGCTGAAAAGTCCAGTACAATATGAATGCACAGGACTTTGTCATAAAAAATATGCTGCCCATGTTTTATAAAGATAATACCTATTACTCATTATCTTATACTTTGAATTTTTTTGGTAATAATTAAGACAGGTAATGCATTTTTAAAAACATATTTTTTATGTTTATTTTTGAGAGAAGGAGAGAGAAAGAGGGATCCAAAGTGGGCTCTGCGCTGAGAACAGAGAACCCAATGTGGGGCTCGAACTCACAAACCCTGAGATCATGACCTCAGCCAAAGTTGGACATTTTACTGACTGAGCCACGCTGGAGCCCCTGTAATGCATTTGTTATCTGGCAAATATTAGTAGACACGTAATAAATGTTTGTGTCTCCACCCTCATTCAATAATGAGCGACAAAGAACAATATAAAGAGTTGACGTTTGTTGAGTACTTATTCCGTACCAGTCACTGTGCTAGCCACTTTACATTTGCTATCTCATTTAATTCCTGCAACAACGGTATGAATCGGTGCTCTGATTTTATCTATTTTATAAAGAAAGGAGCTAAAGTTTACTGAGATGCAATAAATTGCTAAAGCTTACATATCCAGTGAATAGGGTCCATTCATGCTTTTTATTTCTGCCTTTTGTAAACCATGGTTTACTCTGTGTGTGTGTGTGAGCTTAAGATGGTCAAGAGGGAAAAAGAATAAAGGAAAGGTCTGTCTGTAGAATACAGTTTCTTTCGTGAGGAAATGTGGAGAGGATAGAAATCCAAATGAGGCTAACTGGAAAAGCCACTTACTTTACTTTTTACTTACATACTGTGTATTTTGGCCTTTCATCTGTGAAATGCAGATAACAAAAATTTCTAACTCATTGTGTTGGTGTGATGATTAAATGGGGTAGCATATTTACAGTGCCCAGAATAGTGACAGGTGCATTGTAAACCCTCAGTGTCCGTTAGCTGTCCACTAACACGACAGCTTCACGAGGCCAGGAACTTGGTTTTGTTCACTGTTGCATTATTCTTTAGGCTAAATGAGTGGGGTTGCTGCCCCTAGGGTTAGGCACATTCTAAGGCTTAGATATACATTCGACAAGGTCCCTGAAAAAGACTGTCAGTTTACTCCTAAATGACTCCTATTAGGCTTTTAGTTTCTTTCTGAAAAGTATGGTTCTTTATTTTCCATTACTACAGGGAAGTGTTACCTTTTTTTATACTTTAGATCTTCCCTGATTTTCAGATGCCCATTGTCACTGGGTTGAGTTGCCAGTGCTAAGTCTGAGAGTCTCCACAGAGAGGTAAAGAGAATATTTGGTGACTCTATCTGAAAAAGACAGATACTCTTTTTCATTTATTCCTGGCTGCTTGACTGTGCTCTGAGTGAGATTATTGGAAGTCTTACCATTTTGGTAATGTAATAAGGCGCCAAAAAGATTTTGAGCTTATGTAAAGTTGTTATCTAGCAGAGTTTGTGCAATTCTCTTTAACTTCCAAAATGAAAATATCTTTTAAATTAAAGAAAATAAAATGATTTTTGACTTAGGTGGGGGGGATCGAATAGAATGTCGAAATGCTACCCTCTTCAGAGGTTGGAAGGTACTGTCCAGAGAAGGAAGAACTGTGTGTTAGGGAAGAACAATTAGCTGGAAAAATCATGCAGTCTGTGTGAGAATAAACACATTTTGATGAAAATGTCATCTGTGTCTCACCTACCTGCTTGACAAGTGTAGTCTCAAGTTCCACAGATGATACATTGTGCTAGTGAGGACTCTAAGTGTCCTTGGTTTGAGGCGTAACTTGAGGATGAATGCAAGAATCCGTGTGTTTGCTCTTGCTATTTTCTGAGGTAGCTGTCGGAAAACTGTCTGAGGTGAGTTGTAGGAAAAGCATTTTTGTTATCTGCTAGTTAAAAGTTTAGGATCCTTCTCTGAAGGTTTGATCATTTCTTCAAGATCTCCTGGGAATTGCGTGGTAAGCAAACCTAAGCGAAACAAAACACAATGTTAAGGTGTTAATGTGTGCAGAGGACTAACTAACTTTAAGGTTGTGTTGCAAATTGGGGTAACAGTTAAATAATTAAGCATGAGCATTTATTTTTTAAATTTCTTTAATTTTTTTAAATGTTTTATTTTATTTTTTGAGAGAGAGAGAGAGAGACAAAGCACGAGCGGGAGAGGAGCAGAGAGAGGGAGACAGAACTTGAAGCAAGCTCCAGGATCTGAGCTGTCAGCACAGAGCCAGATGTGGGGCTTGAACCCACTAACTGTGAGATCATGACCTGAGCCGCAGTCAGTCACTTAACCGACTGAGCCACCCAGGCGTCCCAAGTATGAGCCTTTTAAACATTGATTGTAGTCATTGTGAGTTAGGCCTCATGGTCTTCGACCTATATTTCTTCTAGGATTTTCATTCTGTTCTTAAAACAATGTTTAAGTGTTGGTTTTTTTTTTTAATTTTTAAGAAAGAGAGAGAGAGAGAGAGACAGAGTGAGAGCAGGGGAGACACAGAATCTGAAGCAGGCTCCGGGCTCTGAGCTGTCAGCACAGAGCCCGACATGGAGCTTGAACCCATGAACCATGAGATTACGACCTGACCCAAAGTTGGGTGCTTGACTGACTGAGCCCCACAAGCACCCCTAAGATTTTTGTTCTTGATGGCCCAGAAAACCTGGCATGTCCATCATTATTAGTGCAGTTTGATATCGTTGCTTGCCTTCTCACCCACCCTCTTTACCTTTCTCATTCCTTCCCTACTGGTGCCTGTTTGATTTGCACTTTATTTTTGGGGTGGTGATGGTGGTGGTGAAGCGGGGTAAGGAAATACATCAATCAGAACTCTAGAGCAGAATGTTAGAGTAACAATTTCAAATTATGCTTTTTTGGGTCCAGATATTTTGCCAGGTGATATATGCTACCATTCTTTTCTTAGTCCTTATACGTTATTTTTAAAAACTTTTAAAAATAAAAGTTTTTTTTTTAACATTTATTGTTGAAACATAGCTTGGGTACTGATAGCTAAGATTTCCAAAAACTATTAAAGTAAGGAATTATAAGAAGTTCTTTTAAAATATTTAGCAGTTGAGATATTTTATTTCTTGCATCATGGGTTTTATTTTAGAATGGTGGTAGTTCTCATTGCCCCTCCCCTGCTTGTGCTCTGTCTGCCTCTGTCTATCTCTCAAGTATAAATTAAAAAAAAAGAAAGAAAAGGACAGGATGACATATGAAGAGAAGGAAATGCATCTGTATTAAGCTTCTGCTACACAAAACCTCATATTGAAGAATCTCATCACTCCTTCCTCCTTAACTCAGTGAAAATATTCTAGAATTAGTCCCTCTGGGAGTGATCTGGTACCAGTGATCTGAATTGACACTAAGTAAAATCTGATAGGAATTTTTTAAAAAACTGGGCATACTTCATAAAGTCCTCTTTCCAGTTTTTTTAAGTTTATTCATTTATTTTTGAGAGAGACAGAGATAGCGTGAGCGGGGAGAGGGAGAGAGGGAGAGAGGGAGAGAATCCCAAGCAGGCTCCGAACTGTCAGCAGAGAACCTAATGCCATGCTCGGTCTCACGAAACCAAGAGATCATGACCTGAGCCAAAACCAAGAGTCAGACACTTGACCAAATGAGCCACCCACGTGCCCCTTCCAGTTTTGTTTACTTCTTCCTTTGTTTATTTTAAGGAAGAATAATTAGGAAGAAGATAAAATCGTAGCAGAGTCAGGATCCCAGTGGTTTGAAGAGGTTATGTGACTTTACTAGAAAGGAACAGAACTGACTGCACAGCAGGCGAGCTCCTTCCCCCTGTAGACACAGATCACACAGCTAGTAGGACTTGTCATTGTTTTGCCCAACTGTGTTCTTCCCCAGAACACACCATTGTCCCTTCTTGTGAAGGCTGAACAGACTGATGGTGCTACTGGATTTCTATGCGAGGGGCGTTATTTTCTGTAAGTGATTGGCCCTTAGCTCTTCCGGTGCGTCAGCTCGTCACCTGTAATGTAGCAGGAGTCTCGCACAGAGAGTCATGACACTGAGGCTTTTCTTTCCAGGAAGCAGCTTTATTTGTGCCGGCACTACTCGGTTGGGCTCGTACCCAAAGAACTGAGCCCCGAACGCCATGTGGCAAAGTTTTCTTTTATATGTTTTCTACTTCTTTGTCTCCCATGTATGGTAACACACAAACATGATTAAGTGATCTCATGTTACAAGGTCATGAGGGATATTGTCACATATGTGCATAGCCAGGTTACCTTGAGTTTTTGTTTTTTTTTTTCTTAAGGAGGGCACCCTACCACAGTAACACAGAAGTGATGATGCTGCCCTGCTGCATCTTGGGGCAATTATTAAGGTCGTATGGCATCTCTGAAAAAAGCTTGAAAATTAAACAGCCCTGATAGATATTTTTAAATGTGTTTTCCTTTGAGTATTTGGCATATAAACATTCTTGGATCAGGTGTGAGTTTGCTTAGTTTTCAATTTCAGGTTGAGATTTTTGTCCTTCTACAAACAGGCAAGTAAGTCAGATCATAGGGAAGTTGGCAATAGTGAATATGCAATTTTCTGTGTGTTGTTGAGTTTGTTGGAAACATCATGTTGATCAGAATGGGAATGACTTTCCTAATTGCACAGTGTTTGGAAGAGATAGGAGAATTCTGTTTGCTTGGGAAAGAGACGAATACCACCATATTGGAGAAAGCCTATGTGGAGATCCAGAACGCCTGGATTCAAGTCCTGGCTGCGCTGTGGCGTCGAGCTCCCGACGGTGGGGGAATCAGACAGGCTAGCGCGCATGCTAGGGTGCTTTTTTGCGTTGTAAAATGCTGTATTAATATAACCTGTGTTGGACTGAGCCACAAACAGGCCTGGGGGCAGTATTTACAGTCCATCAAGGAATGTTTTATTGTTTTAGCTCTTGGAGGTTTTTGACTGATGACTTGTTTGGTACAATTTGCCCTTGAGTAGCAGACAGAATGTTCGCAATTTTGGTGTTTCCTCACAGCTCAGTATAAAGCCAGGGTTAACACTTTGTACTTCCATTTGAAGAATTATACAAAGTAATTAAAGAATTACTAGAGGCACCTGAGTGGCTCAGTCGGTAGATTTCCCCTCAGGTCACTATTCCAAGATTAGTGAGTTCCAGCCCACATCAAGCTTTGTGCTGACAGCTCAGAGCCTGGAGCCTACTTCGGATTCTGTCTCCCTCTCTCTCTGCCCATCCCTCACTTGCTCTCTGTCTTTGTCTCTCTCTCAAAAATAAACATAAAAAAACTTAAAAACTTAAAAAAAAAAGAATTACCACTGTTTTCATGTCTTCTTTGAACTCTGTTGCCTTTATTTATGCCATTTATATCTTTGAGAGGGACTTCAAATTCCATCTCTGAAATGGTGACGATATTTGCCTGTGTGTGAAATGTTTCAGACACATTTAGTTAAAAACAAAAACACAAAACATGAACGTAGAGAGCTTTTTTTTTTTTTTTTTTTTTTTGGTTACAACATTCAGCTCCAAGTAGCTCCAAGTGGAAAAGCTGCTAAGTGATATAAACATAATTTCTTTGTCATTAATGTTAAGAGGCAAAAACTGAATCCCAAACTTGACCCCATCTCTAGCTTTCTTTCCTCATTTTTGAAGCCTATTTAAGTATAAGTATAACCTTACTAGATAATGCCTCTTAATACTTATTATTGAGAGACCGCAGCCTGTGAGCACTTGAACTTTCAAATGCTGCCACAGAATTGCTATTCATTTTAGCTGCTTGGACAAAAAACAGTGTTTGATGGACTGACTAGGGGGAGACCTGGAAAAGGAAGGGTTATCTACAAATTGAGTGAGTTTATTATGGCTTAGTGATTTGCTGATTGATTTCATTTGCTGTCAGTTAAGGCTCTCTTAATGTCAGTTTTCTTTGCATAATGCCTCGAAATAAAGACTGATAGAAGTTCTTCAGATTGATGCCGCTTATATAAACTGACCCTGATTTGCCCTATTTTACATGACAATTTAAGTGATGGCACTTAGAGGAAAATACAGCAATGAATATGCAACTTAAGGATTAAGGGAAATGCAGTGAATCATTCAGTCTAAAACTAGGTACAAAAGTAATTTCTGGTAATAATTCCACAGATGCCTTCAGTTTTATTAAACAGACTGTTATTACTTCAAAGTGTGTGTGTGTGTGTAAAGAGAAGGAGGGGGAGTTGAGATGAAAAAGGGAACTGAAAGTGACCCTAAATCTTTTCAAATTATGGTAACTCTTCCTCTCCACTTACTTAAACTTGGAGTTGTCAGACTCACAGTTTAAAAAATATTTTATTTGAAGTTGCATAAATGCTGTAATTAAGTAACCAATGAAATGTAGGGTGAGTAATTTTAAAGCTTTAAATGCTTTTTGTTTGGTTTCAGAACCTTCTGGTAACAAGCAGTAGTACTCCTCCCCCCCCATCCCCCCCAGTGGCCGGAAGTCTCACCATGCTGACTATAAAGAAGTATAACTTTTGGGAGGCAGATTAATTTAAGATGTAACTCAATGAAGAAAACATGAAATACTAATATTTTAACTCCTTTTCTGAGTGAGGGCTACTTAACTCACACTTTTCCCTTTTCTCTGGGGAGTATATGATATCACTTCCAGGTTGCAGGACCGTATTTTTTTAAGAGTATATTGTATAATGCGTATTAACCAACATGAACCTGACTTGGTGTAACTTCGTTAGGAGTGAAAGGAGGATGTAGGAAACAGGGCTCTAAAGTTCAGAAATTCTTTTCATGAGGTGGGGGGCTCCACAAATGACATATTCAAAAGAGGCACACACTCTAGGGGCGCCTGGGTGGCTCAGTCGGTTAAGCATCCGACTTCGGCTCAGGTCATGATCTCACCGTTCGTGAGTACGAGCCCTGCTTCGGGCTCTGTGCTGACAGCTTGAAGCCTACAGCCTGCTTTAGATTTTGTGTCTCTCCTCTCAAAAAGTAAGTAAACATTTTTTAAAAATTTAAAGAGGGACACATTCTATGTTTGCAAATAAGACTTAAAATCGTCCTTAGACCTTAGATCTTTGGTTGAATGATTTACCTGGTGGAATGATTTGCCCAACAAATAAATAAATTAAATAAATAAATTTGTTTATATGAATTTATTTATTTGTTAAATTTATTTATTTATGTAAATTTATTTAAAATGTCTTTATTACTTATTTTGAGAGTGAGAGAGAGTGTGAAAGTACATGTGAAGAAGAGGCAGAGAGAGAGGGAGACTGAGAATCCCAAACAGGCTCCTTGCTGTCAGTGCAGAGCCCGATGTGGGGCTTGATCTCACAAACTGTGAGATCATGACCTGAGCCTAAATCAAGAGACAGATGCTCAACTGGCTGACCCACCCAGATGTCTTGCCCAAGAAATTTAAGGTCTTAAAGAAGAAACTCCATGTTCTTAATATTTCTAAAGTTGAGAAGAAATGATGATTAAATCAAAACATGCGGTTTAACCTTGTACATTTATTATGTCATAGGACAAAATAGGAAAAAATAATCTTTTTGAGACATTTAGCATAGTGTCTTAGGCAAAGCCCTCAAAAGATAGCCATTATCATTATTATTATCTAGACAGGGTATATGAGTTGAAGAATGTTACAATTTTTTATGAAGTGAAAAGGAATTCTTTGAAAGTGTTGGGTGTCTCCTATTATTACCAAGTTTATAATTACTGCAAATTAAGAGGTTACATTGTTTCTTGTTAGCATTGAGTGAGAGATACAACCATGACTGATAAAGATGAAATTCAGGAACTATTAAAGATATTTTTCTTATTATGTCTTTGTGATAGTGTACTATGACAGGTGGACCCCAGATGTTAAAATCTATGACTAAGAGACAAATGATCACAGGTAAAACCTTAGGGAATTTGTTGATACAGAAGTTACTAGTTTACTCCTTCAGCCATGAATATCCACTTAGATTGCCTTTGGAACACTTACTACACAAGATGGTCATGTCCATCAAATTTCTCTGATTACAGATTCTGACCTATTTGAATAATTACCTAAACATAAAACATAACTCTGTAGACTTGCAAAATGACAGCTTAAAAAGAAATTTGTATCTAAAACTAACAGTACACACTAGAAAACTTCTGAAAAATTGCTCTCTGACACATCAAACTGTATACATCTATTTACATATCACTTTTATTATCAAAAACATAGTACATGCAATAATATCCATTATAAAGATTTCGTTATATACCCAAATTTCTGTGCTTTTATAGATACTAAACCAACGCCTACATCAACTCTTCATCTGAAATGGAAGGTTCTTGCTTGAGTAATTCATTTATTTTTTTTTTAAGAAAATAATATAAAAACCCTTAGTAAGTAGTTTTCTTAATAACTTACTTTAGAAATAGCAATCTTTTTTTTTTTTTTAAGAAAGCGTCAGGATTTGTTTTGTTTTGTTTTGTTTTTAGGTTCCAAGGATTAGCCAATACTATCCAAAAAGACACCCTTCCTTGCATTTTTGAAAAGCGGAAAGTCTGGGACACCTTTTGTAACTGCTCACTCCACCCTGCTCCTGTGTTCTCCTTCTCCCCCAGCTCATTCAGCCCCAGTTGGGGGAATGGGGTAGAGCCCAGAGAGGCTCCTCATGGGGCACTAAAAGCACACGACCTTAGCTCCTAGCTCAAGTCCCAAGGGGGTGAGCTAGCACATGGTGCAGGAGAATGGCTGGCCCTCTTTTTCACCCCAGGCTCCTTACTAGGTAGAAACACTTACTTCTCTGGGGATATTTGCTCTGAAATAGTCCCTCCGTTTCCTGTTGATCAGTACAGTGGACTTAAAAAAATGAGAAAGTAAAGAGCTTTTGCATACTACTTCACTTTTAAAATTTGATTTGATTTTGACATCCTGCTTTAGTTTTTGTTTGTAATAATTAGCAGTTTAGTTAGAAACCATACATGTCTGTGTGTGTGTGTGCATATGTGTGTGCATGTGTGTATTGATTTCTAGCTCCACTGAAACTCGTAGAATGTCACATCAGAAGTTTCTACACGAGAAGCACCTGGGTGGCTCAATTGAGCATCGGACTCTGGATTTCTGTTCAGGTCACGATCTGACGGTTTGTGGGTTGAGCCCTGCATTTGGCTCCGTGCTGACAGCATAGAGCCTTCTTGGGATTCTCTGTCTCTGCCCTTCCCCCATGTCCTCTCTCTCTTAAAATTAATAAATAAATTTTAAAAAGAATTTTACACAATAAATCATTAAATAATTCATTAAAATCCTTTTGTTCTTTTTGTATGTAACCCAGTGAAATCATGACACTGTAAATATATGTATATATAGCAAAAATCCCAAATGATAGAATTTTTTAATTACATGAGAGCTGTGTTTTACCATTCAGGCCCACAACTCCGCATCTGAAATTCTGAACTCTGCAACTGTAAACTGGTGACTTGGAGGCGAAAGCCCAACCTGACCTAATCTTGTGGCAAAACCTGAGAACTGACCCGAGACCGTTTGTAGTTGCAGCATATCCCCCTTAGTGTGATTGTTGGCATGTTTTGAGGTAGAATGGGTTTGATTAGAATGTGCTGCCCTAGCTTGATGAGAGTGCTACTTAATGTATGGTATATGCCCCATGTTCCCCAGATCCAGAAAATCCTCCCAAATATATCTGGTTCCACGGTTTCCAGTAAGGGGTTTGGGAACCATACCAACATTGTAAAACAGATTCCACACAAATAATGCATCGTATCGCTACAGTGCAAGCTTTTCTTATAATGAGGTACATTCAGCCTATCGAATGATTCTGTTGCTTTGTTTAGTTTTGAGTATAGTTGACGTTAATGTTACATTAGTTTCAATAAACTATTTAAAAAAGTTACGTTAGTTTCAGGTGTATGATTTAGTGATTTGACAAGTTTCTGCATTATGCTGTGTTCACCACAAGTGTGGCTGCCATCCGTCAGTCTGGAATAGTATTCTTAGGTGAAGTTTAAGGTTAATAACTAGTATCTCTTACTCTTTGTTTGGGGTCATACAGGAATTGTGTGGTGGTTTTTGCCACCTGGAAAACTCAAAGAGACTTTAATACATATATGCAAGTCAGGTGTGGCTCTGATAGGCTTTATGGGCTCATGTCTAATACCTGTTAATAAACTACATGCGCATTTCTGTTCCACGTGGGTAGGAATCCCCTGAGACATTCTTTTTGCCCCCCCCACTCCCTTTTTTCCTGAAAGCATAATGGATGAAATTCCTTGTCCTGTAAACTGTGCATATGCTTTACCTATTATCGTCTGTCTCTCTGGATGAAGTAGGGCAGACTCTTCAAGGGTCTGGAGAGGTCAGCTGTCCTGCTACCCAGGCAGTTGCTCTAGGTAAAGAGAGCAAGGTCACCAGGGAGTCCAAGGGCCTGGTTGTTTACAGCCCTACTTCCTGGTAGTCTATAGGAGGCTTAGGAACCAGAATGCCCTTTGCTTCAAAGTTCTCCATTTATGCTAGAGGAAAAATAGAAAGGTCATTTGAGGGTATTTAGAGATCAATGTGAACCAGGAAATTGGCTTTAGAAAAATAAAATGGCCAGCTCTCTTGATCATATAGATTTGGATTTGGCTAATACCACTCAGTCATGTACTGGGCCCTTGCCAAGTTCAAGGCATTGTGCTATGTTCTAGGATACAAAGGTGACTTAAAAATCTTTTGGGGGGTTGGGGTGCCTGGGTCACTCAGTTGGTTAAGTGTCTGACTTCGGATCAGGTCATGATCTCACGGTTTGTGGGCTTGAGCCCCATGTCGGGCTCTGTGCTGATAGCTAGCTCAGAGCCTGGAGTCTGTCTTCAGATTCTGTGTCTCCTCTCTCTGACTCTCCCCTGCTCATACTGTCTCTATCTCTCTCTCAAAAATAAATAAAACTCTAAAAAAATTTTTAAAAATATTTTGAGGGGAATATATAAAGTTTAAGAGTGATATGAGATGGAAAGCATGATTGCTGTAGGAGAGGCATAGATAAAGTACCGTAGCCTGCCCTTTAGAGATGAGTGAAATTCATTCTTCCAAATTAGGGGAGGATTAGGAGAGGCTTCATAGAAGAGGTGACATTTGAATGGGCCTTAAAGGTTATGTAGCTAAAAATCCCCTTTCCTATAAAATGCTTTTGTTAGGAAATACAGTTAGGAAATAGCTAGAGTGTGAATCCCAGCAGCAGTAAAATCTGTGGGATGGCCTCATCTTAGTCTCATGATTGGTAATGTTCTTTTGAGCTACTGAAGTTCTGTGATACTGTGAATAAGTTATGGTCTCAGCAGGATTTCATAGAAATCTTATTATTTGTTCCTTTGTAATGTAGAAAGAGTAAATTCATTTATTTAATTGAATATCAGAAAGCACTTTACATCTAATTTGCCCTTAAAACCATGCAGTAACAATATTTTTTCAAAGATATAGTTTAACATACTTCAGTGGATTTTGGTATAGGGTAGGGATTATGGGGATTATTGAAGTAGTTGATAACCCCAGATGAAGCATATAGATCTAAACCAATCTGGCAAAGCAAAGTCAGAATGGACTCATGGTAATAAAAGAAAATAAAGAAATACTTTCTCTCTTCCTCTCTTTACTGATTTGCTTTTTCTTTATGTATATTGAAAACTGTTCATATTGGATTTAATTAAACCACAAACAATTGCCTCAGAGTCTAATAATTCCACCTAAATGGATTTTTAGCACCTCTAAGTTAATGTAAAGGTGCCAATTGTAGATGTCCTTTGCTGAAATTCGTAAATGAAGCTGACAGTCTGATGTGAAAAGAGGAGAGATGCAGCGTTCAGTGCTGTGTGTACATGTGCGTGCATTTTCTCTGAATGTGTAAGTATAGCTTAGATCTGTTGCACTCTGAAAGTTGTTTGTTTGAGATAATGGATGGAGCAGTTTGACTTTGTTAGTGAACAACTAGCTCTCAGCCCTGTAAGCCACTTGTTTCTAGAACTTTTCTGCTTGTATTAACACCACCCCTTTCAGAGAATTTTCATACTGAATCCCCAAAAGATTAAAATTAGGATGTGTCTTTGCTACACTATCATATTTGATTAAAGCAGCCGGATCTTTGTAGGTTGATTATGAATCAGACAAATGGGAAGTGCTGGTTAGCACTTTGTTCAGTCTCCCCAAAGTGTAAATCAGAAAGAGATTATTGGAATATAAAGTGGCCTTTGTTAAGCCCCAGCACCTTTTGAAGAAGAGAAATAGGCACTCTCAGCATAGTCCACATTATTACTGAAATTGAAAGTCTCACTAAGTCTAGAAGGAAGAATCATGCCTGTGTTACGTATTTTAATTGAATCAAGCTGAACGAGTGTATTTGGAACTCCTGCTCTGTATCCCACCCTGTGCTTGACAGGTGGTTGGATGAGTGGATGGATGTGCAGTCAGGGAGGAGGAGTTACAGAAAAGCACCTCAGATGTACAGCTCTTCACAGAAGAAGGACAAAACAGGCACTAATATGGGAACCATAAAATGCGAACATGTATGCCAGCAGTCTGAGGAAAGTATAAAGATGGGGGGGGAAAGCCTCAATGTATCACACTTTATTTTACATTCTTCTCCTCAAAAAAAAATTTTTTTTCATCCATTCATCAGTTGGTGGACGTTTGGGCTCTTTCCACAATTTGGCTATTGTCGATTGTGCTGCTATAAACATTGGGGTGCATGTGCCCCTTCAAATCACCATTTTTGTATACTTTGGATAAATTCCTTGTAGTGTGATTGCTGGGTCATGGGGTAGTTCAGTTTTTAATCTTTTGAGGACTCTCCATACTGTTTTCCAGAGTGGCTGCACCAGTTTGCATTCCCACCAGCATGCAAAAGGGTTCATGTTTCTTCACATCCTCGCCAACACCTGTCGTTTCCTGAATTGTTCATTTTAGCCACTCTGACAGGTGTGAGGTAGTATCTCATTGTGGTTTTGACTTGTGTTTCCCTGATGAGGAGTGATGTTGAGCATCTTCTCGCGTGCCTGTTAGCCATCTGGATGTCTTCTTTGAAAAAATGTCTATTCATGTCTTCTGCCCATTTCTTCACTGAACTACACATTAACTAACTTGAATATATGTGTGTGTGTGTGTGTGTGTGTGTGTGTGTATACATATGTATATATATTTTTAGCAAGAAGAGCCATTTGACATTTTTGAGGAGGTAATCTATTCGTGTTTTATCTACTCAGTTTCAATATGAAATTTAAAAATCCATTATTTTACCAACTAAAGAACTATGAATCAGATTGTGCCATTCCTCTCTTAATGGCATTCCTGTCTCTTCCCATCACCCTTAAAATAAACTCCAAACTTCTCAACTTGCCCTTGGGCTCTTCGTGATCTGGGCCTTGCGTCTGTCTAACTTCATCTTCTAACACTCTGCCTTTCATTCAGTGAGTATATAGCAATACTGATGTTTTTGCTGTAACTTGAACACACCAAGCATAGTCCCAGCCCTAGGCTCTGAGCTTACTAGTCCCTTTACTTGGCATGCCTTACATCAAATCATCATGAGGCTTAAGATTCATTCATGTCTTTGCTTAAATGTCATATCATGGAAGCCTTCTCTTTCACTAACTAAAATAGCCACCCTTTCTCCCTTTGCCCTTCATAGCCTTGACCCTGTTTAATCTTCCTTCATAGCACATGACCAATATATTTGTCTACTATCTGTCTTTCACTAGAATGTAAGACCCATGAGGACAGGGCTTGGTCTTTACCGCTGAATCCTCAGCACCTAGAACATAGTGTTCAGAAGTATTTGTTGAATACATTAATGAATGAACTGAGATTTTCTCTTGAGAAATCGCATAGGAAATTTAAGGAAAAGAACTTGGAGTTTAGAGTTAGATGGACTTCTGATTTCCAGTTGTGTCACTTATTAGCAATGTGCTCTTTTTTTGTTTATTTGTTTTAAGTAGGCTTCATGCCCATCACAGAGCCCAGTATGGGGCTTGAACTCATGACCTGAGATCAAGACTTAAGCTGAGATTGAGTCAGATGCTTAACCAACTGAACCACGCCTGTGCCTCTAGTGATGTGCTCTTAAGAAAGTTAAGAGGCTTATGGACTCTGAGCCTCAGTAGCCTTATAGGTAATTTGTTCTTATTTTGCTAAATAATTCCTATTTTATAAGTACAGTGTAAAGCTTAGAGGTAATGCATTTTGCCCTGGAAAACAGAACTGTTTAGATTTGTATATATGTTATTTAGTACAGCTAGAAAATATCCTTCTTTTGGTTGAGAAGTCTAAATCACCCTGCATAGGTGTATCTATTACTTAAAATAAGGAGAGAAAAGCAAAGTAACTATGACCTCCAAGGACTGTAACTGTTAGGTATTGAAAGTGCATATAAACATTTCTGCATTCAGTACCAGATGTTATGGTTTTGACATTTGGACAAAGCTAAACTGCCTGAATCCCAAAATTTATCTGTACACTCATATAATACGAAGTCTTCTCTCTCTTTTGTCAATAGAATCCAAAGCAGTCTATTAGCCCCCATTTTATAAAACTACCAGTGATATCAAGACACAGTAGGTACTCAAGAATGGTAACTCTAATAATATATTTTTTCCTGAAGGAGAGCTAAAGTAATGAGGTTAAGCTTCTCTATGGTTTCCTTCGACCCCTGATTAATTCTGTGTTACCCACTAAGTAACCTACTGTCACTTTATCATTCTTTAGTTATTAATAAACCCAGTGCCAGTTGTATAATTTACCATATGATGGACGTTTTATATGTGGCTTAAGTTTTTAGTCCTAAAGCAAGGTAATTTATAATAATAATATAATTAATCTAACAGTATCTTTTTTTTCTTTTATAGTTTATTGTCAAGTTGGTTTCCATATAACACCCAGTACTCATCCCAACAAATGCCTTCCTCCATGCCCATCACCTCTTTTCCCCTCTCCCGCACCCCCATCAACCCTCTGTTCTCAGCATTCAAGAGTCTCTCATGGTTTGTCTCCCTCCCTCTCCTTAACTATTTTTGCCCCTTCCACTCCCCCATGGTCCTCTGTTAAGTTTCCTCTGTCCCACATATGAATGAAAACATATGTTTCTGTCCTTCTCTGCCTGACTTATTTCACTCAGCATAACACCCTCAAATTCCATCCATGTTGCTACACATGGCCAGATTTCATTGTTTCTCATTGCCATGCAGTGTTCCATTGTATAGATAAACCACATCTTCTTGATCCATTCATCCGTTGATGGACACTTAAGCTCTTTCCATGATTTGGCTATTGTTGATAGTGCTTCCCTGAATTTTGGGGTACATGTGCCCTTATGCATCAGCACCCCTGTATCCCTTGGGTAAATTCCTAGCAGTGCTCTTGCTGGGTCATAGGGCAATTTTATTGTTAATTTTTTGAGGAACCTCCACACTGTTTTGCAGAGGGGCTGCACCAGTTTACATTCCCACCAACAGTATAGGAGGGTGCCTGTTTCTCCACATCCTTGCCAGCATCTAGAGTCTCCTGATTTGTTCATTTTAGCCACTCTGACTGGCGTGAGGTGGTATCTCAGTGTGGTTTTGATTTGTATTTCCCTGATGATGAGTGACACTAAGCATCATTTCATGTGTCTGTTGTAATCTAGCAGTATCTTCTGAGAAACTCATTTCTTTTAGAATTTGTCAATGTCACTGTTCTTTTTTTTAATGTTTATTTATTTATTAAAATATTTTATTTATTTTTGAGAGAGAGATAGAAACAGCATGAGCAGGGGAGGATCAGAGAGAGAGGGAGGCAGAGAATCTGAAACAGGCTCCAGGCTCTGAGCTAGCTGTCAGCCCCGATGTGGGGCTCGAACCCACGAACCGCAAGATCATGACCAGAGCCGAAGTCGGACCCTCAACCGACTGAGCCACCCAGGCGCCCCAAATGTTTATTTTTTAAGGAAAGAGAGACAGAACATTATCAGGGAAGAGGAGAGAGAGAGAGGGAGACACAGAATCCAAAGCAGCTGGAGCACAGCTCTGAGCTGTCAGCACAGAGCCTGACGTGGGGTTTGAACCCACAAACCATGAGATCTAGACCTGAGCCAAAGTTGGACGCTTAACCGACTGAGTCCCCAGGCACCCCAAGATCACTGTTCTTTTTTATGACTTCATGTCCATATGCAAGAGGTTCCAAGAGAAACTTTTTTTTCTTAGTCTCTGATTATTTTGGTGATCACTCTTCCATATTCTTGTGGGAAGCCAGTGTCACGGCTTCTCCCTTTGGTCTTTCTTTACAGTAACCTTTAACATAATAAGAGCAGTAATCACCCTTAGTCTGCACTTAGCCTCAGGATTGGCTTTGATTCAGTTCTGGTTGGACATAACATATTTGAAAAGAATTGGTCTTGTTCTTGGCACATTTAAGTTGTATATGCCATGGTTGAGTGGAGGCCAGGAAAAAGTTTAGAATCTAAACACGATATAAAGAAAACATCATTTAAAAAAAAAATCTGCTGCAGAAGTATTCTGCAACTCTGCTGAATATGGTTTCCCATGAGGCTCCTTCTCATACCTGAAAAGCTACTATATTTACATCCTTCAAAATGGTGCCAGTAAAAATTTTGAGTGATGGCATAAGTCAAATTCAGAGGCGTTTCAAATGGCAAAAAGGAGAAAATGAACTTTGATATTCTCTTTTGCTTATATACGATAACAGCCACAACAACATTCCTGAAGTATACGCAATATGGCGTTGAGGCAATTCATTCTATTTTCTCTTTAGTTGTGCTTGACTAAGAAGATTGTATATTGGCAACACAATTTCTTTCTTCTAATAACCTGACGCATTTACTATCCTTATCATTGTCACCATCATCACAATGAAGCACTACAGTGTCTGTATGTACATTGCATTAAGTATCTAGTTACACATGTTTTTAATCATGCCCTGTACTAAATAAATAGGAGCACATAATCTTAAGTGGATGGCAGGGGCCCAGGCCGGTCTCCAAAGGAAACAGAGTAATTCTAGTACATGCAAACAAACCCCTAGGACATCTAAGGTCAAAAGGAGGCTGTCCAGGAATGGGAAAGCATCTTGTATGAGAGAGAGGGGAAAGACTTGGTTCACCAAAATCCTAGTTTCTACGTAAAGTAAAGCTCATTTTTCATCCAGGCAATTTCCTGGATATGAGAAGATAAAAGCCTTCCCTAGTCCTAGCAGGTAAAATGGAAATGAAATAGAACTTCTCGGAGTCCGGTTTCTTCCATGTATATGTCCAGTATGCATGGATCTCGTTTGGAATGAGACTTTATAAGTCCGAAGAACTAATTCTGGGTGGGTAGGACTTGGGATATTGGTCTTTTGGGGTCTTGGTATTTTTCTTCTGATGTCTTTCACTGATAACATCAGATCCCCAAGTCAGGATGCTGAGAGATGCAAAATACATTTCCATTTTACTTACATAAGTTCAATTAAACACACTAGAAGTTGTTTTTCCAAGGTCTCTCATTTTTCAAGATAATCTATTGAATGAATAATAGATCTGCTTTAATTTGTAAACTTAATTTTTTCTCATTAAAATGAACTCACAGCCTTCTTTCAAATTACATTTTTCTAGAATCCAGAGGTTTTGGGGCAGCAGTGTAGAAATGTAACATATTAAGACAGAATAGGGCTTCATTAATTTGTTGCAAATGTTTATTGAGCCCACTCTATAGAATGAATGAAATCCTTAAGAAAATACCAGCTGAAGTTCCTTTATTTGAAATAAATGTTTATTTCCATTACATAAGTGAAAATTGGTTGTTCAGGGTTAGTGTAGTGTAATAATTATTGAGTTTGAGATCTTTGGAAATCCTGGTTTCATAGCAAAATTCTAGAGGGTCATTTCTTTTGTACCTTTTCTGTCAATGGAGGAGAGAGCATGGATTAAATTGACACTTAAATGAATGTTGTGATAGACTAGCTGTGCAAGTTTTTGAAGCTTGGAAAGCCTAGGTTTATTCTGCTGGTTTTACTAAGAAACTTTGTATGATAGACAGCCAAAACCAAACAAACCAAAACCTCCACCAAACCAATATAAAGCAACCTGAGAAACTTACAACATAGGGAATGAGCATGGGGTTTGGAATTGAACAGACATGAATTTGAATCTTGGTCCCATTCTTTATGCACTAGGTGACCTTGGATAAGGTCCTTAGAACATCACTGAGCCTTGGTTTCCTAATCTGTAAAGCAGAGATAATACGAGTCCTTAGAGGGCTATTGCCAGAATTAGAAGTGTATGCAAAGCTCCTACTTTGATGTTTGGCACATAGTAACCGCTGTTGCCAAGACTGGGGTCTGGGTAAGCTTTGCAGTGTAGGAACTATGAAGGAAGCAAGAATACCTTTGCACAAAGATTTGATCAAACCTAGGCTATATTGACTCCCATACATCCAACTCATTTGGTGATTCTTGGTGAAAGAGTGAGGGGTTCACCATCGTCCTTGGCCTACTGTGGGGCATATGTAGGGTTGACTTCGAGTGAGAACAGAGCTGGGCACAAATGCCCCTCAGATTACATTGACTCCTTTGAGGCCAGAGGCTGTAGTCTGGCCCCAGAATAGCTGTCCTTGCTATGACAGTCAGCCACCAAGTACAGACAGGTGTCTGACAGCCTCTCAGGTTGAATGTGATAAGCAAAATTCTAGGTTTTCTTATTCACATGTGTGCATGAAGGAGCCTCTGGGAGTTATAGGCAGAAGACTGGTGAAGATCTAGTCCAGGCCTTTGCCAGTATCATTTAAAAGTTTTGGAAAAAGTTTTATTCTTCTCTTGTTTATTTGTTTCTAACATATGTGTAGATATGCAATTAAATTTGTATTTATAACCTTTTTAGTGAAACACTAGCATCCTGTACACACATATATGTTCTTTGCTTATTTTTACCTTTGTAGTTTGAAATAATTATAGGTTCATCAGAAATTGCAAAAATAGTACCCTTCACCCAGTTTCCCCCACATTACATCCTACTTGACTCCAGTACAATATCAAAGCCAGAAAAAAGACATCGGTACAGTGTGTATGTATAGTTCGGGGACATTTTATCACATGCGTGGCCCCCACCGCACTCAAGATGCAGGAGTATCACATCACCACAAAGATCTCCATCAAGCTAACCACTTCAGAGACATTGTGGGCCCTCTCCTGAAATCCTCCCTAAGCCCTGGTAATGTTTTCTGTCTCTATAATTTTGTCAGTGATAAAGAAATGAAATCCTGCCGAATGTGATCTTTTGCGATTGGCTTTTTCCCCCGACTCAGCATAATGCCCTTGAATCCATCCAAGTTGTATCTGTCCGTAGTTGGTTCCTTTCTGTTGCAGTCTCATATGGATGCTCCACACTGTGTAACTTTCACTCATTGCAGAACAGCATGGTTGTTTCCGACTTTGGGCTCTTACACTTAAAGCTGTATGTGAACATTCATGTACAGATTCTTGTGTGAACAAAAAAAAAATTTTTTTTTATTTCTCTAGAAAAAAAAAGCCCAAGACTGTGATTTCTAGGCCAAATGTAAGCACACACTTAATTTTGAAAGAAATCACCAAACGGTTTTCCAGAGTGGCTGTCCCACTTTTCATTCTTGCCAGGATGTAGGATAGTTCCAGTTTCTCTGCTTCCTCGTCACCTTTTGAGGTCACAGTTTCTTCTTTTAGCCAGACTGGTAGATGAGGAGTAATATCTCACTGTGCTTCTTTTCATTCTCTAATGGCTTGTGATTTTGAAAATCTTTTAATGTGCAGATGTGAGATCTGTTATGGTCTCTTTGGTAAAACGTATCTTAGTGTCTCTTGCTCATTTTCTAATTGGAATGTTTGTCTTTTTACTGTTGAGTTCTGAGAGTTTTTAAAAAACATATGCTAGAAACTAGTTCTTTATCAGATATGTGGTTTGCAAATATTTTCTCCTAGTGTAGCTCTCTTTTAACCTTAGTAACAGGATCTTTTGGTGAAGCTCAGGTGAGGTTCAGTTTATTGGTTTTTTTTCTTTTTTCTTTTATGGATTATGCTTTTGGTATCATGTCTAAGAACTCTTCATCAAGCCCAAGATGCAAAAGATTTTCTCCTATTTTTTTTTCTAAGAGTTTTATAGTTTTATGTTTTACATTTAAGTCTGCAGTCAATTTTGAGTTAATTTTTGTAGAGAGTGTGATAATCAGAATTCTCAGATGGTCCGCAAGACCCTTTCCTTCCCTCTGGTTGTGCATGCACCATGTGATTAATCTCCTTCTTCTGAGGGTGGGCAAGACCAGTAAATATGAGATCATTGGGGATGGGCCTGACCTAATCAGGTGAGCCTTTTATAAGAAGGTGAAGTGAGGGAGATGCTCTGTTGCTGGCCTGAAGAAAAGCAAATAGCCATGTTGAGAAAGGAGGGGTCCATTCAGCAGCAACATGAGGGCGGGCTCTAGGAACTGAGAGTGACCCTGGCTGGCAAGAAAACGGAGACCTGCATTCTACAACTTTAAGGAAAGAAATTCTACCTACCTTGAATGAGCTTGGGTTGGAAGTCTGCAGTCCTTCTCTTTGATGGCAAGTGCCTGTTAGAAGCATACTATTTAGAAAATTATTTTTAAAAAATCCTGCCTGACCCTTTTTCACTGTTGTTGGGAATGTAAACCTGATGCAGCCACTCTGAAAAACAGGGTGGGGATTCCTCTAAAAATTAAAAATAGAACTGCCCAATGACCCAGCAAGTGCACTACTAGATATTTATCTAAAGGATACAAAATGCTGGTTCAAAGGGGCACATGCACCCCAATGTTTATAGCAGCACTATCAACAATAGCCAAAGTATGGAAAGAACCCTAATGTCCATAAACTGATGAATGGATAAAGAAGATGTGGCTTATATATACAATGGAATATGACTCAGCCACAAAGAAAATGAAATCTTGCCATTTGTAACAATGTAAGTGGAACTAGAGTATATTATGCTAAATGAAATATGTTAATCAGAGAAAGACAAATATATGATTTCACTCATATGTGGAATTTAAGAAACGAAACAGATGAACATAGGGGAAGGGAAGGAAAAATAAAATAAGATAAAAGGGTTGCTGGGGGGGAGGTGGGAGGGATGGGCTAAATAGGTGATTAAGGAGTGCACTTGGGGTGCACTGGGGCATGTATGGAAGTGCTGAATCACTATATTGTACACTTGAAACTGATATTATACTGTATGTTAACTAACTGGAATTTAAAGAAAAACTTACAAGAATGACATCATAAATAGGAACTGTTTTATTATCAGTGGGAAGTTTTATTGTTTGGAAATAACTATTTATTGGCCTCTGAAATTCTTTATGCTTGAGGGGTGCCTGGGTGGTTCAGTCAGTTAAGTGTCTGACTCTTGAGTTTGACTCAGGTCATGATCTCTCAGTTGTGAGATTGAGCCCTGTGTGGGGCTATGTATGGAGTGTGGAGTCTGCTTGGGATTCTCTCTCCCTCTGCCCTTTCTCTGCTTGTGCTCACACGCAGACACACATGCTCTCTCTCAAAAAAAAATTAAATTCTTTATGTTTGAAAAGACATTAATATATTCAATATGCATGGAATATATTATATTTAAAATGTTTACATTATGTCTAATAATACCCCTCAGAAATATTGAATCTTTGTTTTATATGCTAAAATATATATTTTTCCTAATTTGATATCATTATCATTGCTACAGCTGACATTTACCTGAGTGTTTACTATGTTTCAGATAGGTAAGGTCTTTTCAGGCATTAATACTCATTTAATCCTCACAAAATCTTTAGAGATAAAAATCTTTATGAGATTGGAATTAATGGGTGCACCGGGGTGGCTCAGTAGTTTGAGTGTCTGACTCTTGATTTTGGTTCAGGTCATGGTCGGAGGGTTGTGGGATCAAGCCCCGTTTGGGCTTGTCACTAAGCTTGGAGCCTGCTTAAGATTCTCTCTCTCTCTCTCTCTCTCTCTCTCTCTCTCTCTCTCTCTCTCTCCCCCTGTCCCACCCCCATACTTCTCTCCTGGTGCTCTCCCCCCTGCTCAATTCTCTCTCTCTTTCTCTCCGTAAAAAAGAAAGATAAGAAGTATTATCCCTATTTTATGGGGATTTTTTATATTTCACATATTTAGTATTTTACATGGTATATTCACTTTATATAGTTTATAGAAATAAAATACATCTATAGTTATATTTAAAGTGAAATATCGGAGGTTTTTGCCTCCCAGTTACTTACTCAAACATGTAAGTAAAAGATTTACTGTTTTAGCATCTAGGTCTTATGCCATTTTCCACTAATTTCTCCTCCTGACATCAGATTCCCAAGGATCCCATTTCCCTCGAAATTCAATTTTGAAGTCAGTCTAAATTACATAATACATACATAATGAGTTATATAAATAACACTCTCGCGCTCGAGTCACAGTCACCTATTTGTAGCGCAGAATTTTTTGCGAACTAAAGCACTTCTAACTTCTCTCTAAAATGGAGAAATTTTAGGGAGGTGGAATTTTGTTTGGCTTCTCTCATCTTGTGTTGATTATGAACACTCGAGATTATCTCTGAAACAAACGGCTGTTCTTGGCCAGAAACTGTCTTTTGTTCTGTTTCTCCTGTCACTAGATCAGCCCCACTGAGATACACGGTCCGAATCTGCAGGGCGGAAGATGACACAGAAGACATTGTCCAGTGCCGGGCGTGCTCTATGCAGTACGGTGCTGCGCTGGCGTCCTCTGCTAATGTAGAACGGCGTGATGTTTTAATATGGGAGAGAGGTGTGTTGTGAAGGCTTGGACTTTGGGAGATGGATGCAGGACTCATCAGCTGCTCCCTCCCGTCTCTCCCAACCCCCTCCGTTGATCCAGACTGTCATTTCCACTTATTCTACCAACTTGACACCTTTCTTTCTATGAAAGAGATGGATTTCCACTGGAATTCTTTATTACATAGTTTGAATCACCTTTTAATATTGGAAGTTAACATTCTTTATTCCTCAGAAGATCTGTTGCTTCTTTCAGTAACTACAGTTTCACTGACCACCCCCACCCCACCGCACCTTTCAGTTCTGAAGGAGGTTTTCATTTTAGAAGGGTGTAGATATTATACCTATTTATACCGTGAAACATGCTTGCTGTATTTACCACTGTTGCTTGTTACTCTGAAAAGACATCATATATATGTGTTGGGGAAAAAAAAACCTGCTTTCGTCTCTCAAACGAAATGCTGCTTTAAAAGATATTAGGGGCGCCTGGGTGGCTGAGTCTGTTGAGCATCCAACTCTTGATTTCGGCTCAGGTTATGATTGTGAGTTCAAGCCCTGTGATGGGCTCCATGATGACAGCATGCTTGGAATTCTCTCTCCCCTTCTCTCTGCTGCTCCCCTGCTCACACATGTACTCTCTCCCTCTCTCTCTCTCAAAATAAATAAACATTAAAAAAGAAATTCTCCTTCTCTCCCTTTGCCCCTCTCCCTGGCTTGTGCTCTTTCTCTCAAATTAAAAAAAATAAATAAAAGATTTTAAATGCGTAATGTTCTAAATCCTATGCAAAAATGGTTTATTATTATATTCTTTTTAGTGTTCGAAAGAAGTACTGTGTGGTTTCTCTTAATACTGCACTGAATATTACAATTTAGTTATTAAAAGTAGATCAAGGAAGGAGCCAAAATAATTATGACTTTTGTTCCATCCACCATATACAAATTTAGATGTAACTTCTCAAAAATATTTTATTTTTTTAAAAAGAGGTTTGAAGGCATATAATTTATATTATTTAAGGGTATCGCATACAGTATTCATGAAATATGTTTCTCTAAATTTAGGAAATAAGATAACTTTTTAAACGTTGAGCTTTTTTATTCTTACGTGTTAGAGGCCAGTTCTGTTGTGACTCACAGTGAAATCATAATCCAGGAGCCTATTACTGATAGAAAAGTACTTTTTTTAATTCATTAAGCACTTACACATCTTGTTATGCCTTTTATACATTTTAGGTCCTTGTATAATAAGAACATATGTATACAAACCACCTATCATAGATTGTCTCATTAAGATCTTAGTGGAGAATTCAAAAACAAAACAGGGGCACCTGGGTAGCTCAGTTGGTCGAGTGTCTGACTTTGGCCCAAGTCATGATCTCGTGGTTAATGAGTTCGAGCCCTGTGTCGGGCTCTGTACTGACAGCTCAGAGCCTGGAGCCTGTTTCAGATTCTGTGTGTCTCTCTCTGCCCGTCCCTCCTCATGCTCTGTCTTTCCCTCTTTCAAAAATAAATAAACATCAAAAATAAAAATACAAATAGGTCAGTAGTAATTTTACAATGAAATTCAGTAGTTTACCATTTTTAGAGGGCTCTCTTACATGGATGTAATGTAGCTGAAGGATCGAGAGAATGACTTTATCTTAGATTTTTGACTTATCTGAGCCTTACAATGGGTTGGAAATAGGCAAGAAATATCCCTATTTCTTGGAGGGATAAAATGGAAGCTCAGAGAGATGCTGTGGCATTACCCAACAGTGTAAAGCTGAGTAAGCGGTGGAGTGAGGACCAAAGAGAGGACTTGTGATTCTGGTTCCACCATCTCAATGGTAGAGATAAGTGAATTTATAAGAGTAGAGAGAGCCTTGGCATAGAAAGATGCGGATATGATTTTATGGTTTCTGATTTTTACCTACTTTTGAAGCCCAGGGAAATATTTTGTGTTAGTATTAGCCATAGGCCCACCTTGAAATAACTAAAAGTAAGGTAGAGATGTTCCCAAGAATGACATCATACCATGCTTATTCAGGGTTGGGTAATAGAACTCTCTTTTGTGTATCCTATCCTTCTGTGCCTATGGCCATGCTTTCACTTCCTTTTTCGTTTTGAACAAAGTATGGTTAATAATTTATACATTAGAGTGCTAAGATTATATTTCCCCAAATATCTTTATCCTTTCCTATAAGGCATTTTATGCCAACATATGGCTTCAACTTGTGTTTTTTTATATTTTCCAGTTTTACCTTCATTCATTCATTCAAACAAGGGTTCACTCTGGGCCACTAACATCCGTGGTGATACAGAGATTAGACATAGTATCTGGCTTTAGGATCTCCTCAGTTTAGTAAATTAATATAATTCTGCTAAAGCAATAAACATTACAGTAGAAGCAAGCATGAGGGGCCCACACAGGGCCAGAGTAAAAATTAACAGTGCCTTTGAATTGTAAACAGGCTTGTTGAAAAAGATGGTGCCTGAGTTTAATGTTTTAGGGCAGATAGCAATTTATTAGGCAAAAAGGTGTGAATTTTCTTACTATTACCTGCAAATGGTTAACGTACTTCTGTTTCTCAGACATTGTGTACATTGTTTCTTACTCTTTGCTCACCAAATTATTATTTCATGTGCATTTGGAATTGCTCAAATATTTCATTTCTCAAAGCTTTTCCAAATCAGGACCCTTCGGATTGAATATAATTTGGAAATTCTCAGACTGGCTACCATTTCACTAATATGTTGCTGTGGTTAGAACATTTTTTTTTCTTGTAAATAACATAACACTATATCTGAATATGTCTTTGAAATATTTGATTTTTGCTATATTTGAAATATTTTGAAAGGCTTTTTAAAAAAAGATCTGATAGTATTCTTGGACTCAAAATTCACTACTAGCTGCTTTAGAAGAAAAAGTCTATGAAATATGAATAAAATGTAATACAGAGGTCTAATCTAACAATCCCCCAGATATAATTTATTTAGGGGGGAGAAAAACTTATACACACTTGTTTGTGTTATTTATTTTATTATACATAGTACAAAATAAGAGCAATTCTCTATTATATGAATGAACATAATTATGCTTTTTGTACAATATAAGAATCACATTATTCACTCCTACACAAATTACAGGATTATTTTAGCTCCTTTTGTTTCAAAACACTTGGGTTTTTTTTTTTTTAGGTAGGTTGAAAACTTTACTAACTCAGCTCATTTTAAGATATCTTGCTTATATATATCCATCTATTGTGTGTCTTACGATTGAAATTTAGGTCAAATTACAACTTGAATTTAACTTTACAAAGCAAATAAGTGTGTCATCTTTAAAAATTGCCTTCTACATTTTAAGCACAATAGATCAAAGCACATCTTATTTAAATGTATACTCTGGAAAAGAAATTTCAATTACTTTTCTCCCAAACTTTCTTAAAATAGTCACTGTTCTCAATATAAAATGTGAGGTTTAGCTTTCTCATTTTAAAGAAAGATGAAAAGTTGTTTATTTTAAAATTTTAATGATTTTGCTTTCAAATTATGGAAATTCTTCTTTGGGGACAGCTTTATTTGAATTGTATGTGACATTATATTTATTTCTTAAGGCTATGATTCAAAGTTTCATGGATGTCTACCAGCTAGCAAGCACTAGAATTGCTACATTAGAGAAGGAGATGACATCTCATCGAAGTCACATTGCAACGTTGAAATCAGAACTTCACACAGCTTGTTTACGTGAAAATGAAAGTTTACAATCAGTAAGTCCCGCGATATTTTTCTTTTCCTTTGTGTCCTGGGTCACTTTACATTCATGCTTTTAGGGCTTATATCACTCGCCTATATATAATTTAGGGTAAATGATCAATCAAGAAATGTAAAATTATTAGTGTGGAGAAGATTGTGAGAAAGAAAGGCAATTAATTTTTCCATTGTATCATGTATAAAGATATGCATACTGTTATCAATGCTAAAACACAACATCAAGATTCCTTTGTGTTTGCTAGTGTAGCTGACAGTTGGATTTGGCAGTATGCATAGTTAAAGCTTGCAACTGTCTGAAGATTCAGCGTGTCCCATTAAGACAGAATATTATTAATTATGCGTATAACCAAAATGGTAATTAGAGCATGTGATTATTCTCTGTAGAAAACTAGACTTATCCATAATACATGCCTAGCTAAAGACGCATGTTGTGATTCATCTAGATGATTAAAATTCCGTTTCAGCAGCCATTTTATGTCTTAAAATTTTAGCCCATGATGAAATTTGGGCTCAGTGAAGACTAAACAAAATTTTCTACATGTGAAATGTGTGTTTGGGGAGTATCGAAAAGTGAATAAGGGAATAAAATAAGCATTTAAACTTTTTTCTCCAAAGTCAGATATATCAACAGTGAGATTCAGAAGGTTGCCGATCTTTGGAATGTCTTTTTTCCTTTTTTTTTTTTTTTTGGTTTGATTATGGTGGATCAGGGTGACTTATAAGGAAAAACGGTATCATTTTGCCCTTCAGCGACTGACCCTCTTCCAATGATATATTCAACAGAAAAAGAGTTCGCATTAAAGCAAATAGCTGCGTGACTATGGGTTAGTTCTTCAGCTCCATCAGATCTCAGCTCAAGTGTTTGCATCCCAATGAAACCTTTATGACCGTAGCACTGAAAATTGCAGCTACCAGCCTTCCCCTCACCCCCAAACTCTGTCTCATTCTCGCCCCATATTGCCTACCTACCTTCCATCTTGCTTTATTTCACTGTAGCACTTATTATTGATTGACATAAACTGCATTTTATTTATTTGGTCAATGTCTGTTCCTTACCCTCATAGAATGTAAGTCACATAGAGGCAAGCAATTTGGGGATTTCTTCACTGCTATTTCCTCTTTGCTCTAGAGGCAAAAACCATTTGGCCCATAGTAGGTGTTTAACTGATGCTTATTGAGTGAAAATACTAGTATGTCATCCAATAAATGACCAAACCAATTATTTGGGCCCTGAGATGTTGAGTTTAATTTTTATTTATTAATTTTTTAAGTTTAATTTATTTATTTAGAGAGAGAGAGAGAAAGAAAACAAAATCAGGGGAGGGGCAGAGAGAATGAGAGGGAGGAGAGAGAATCCCAAATAGCCTATGTGCTGACAGTGCAGAGTCCACTGTGGGACTTGAATCCACGAATTGTGAGATCATGACTTGAGCCGAAACCAAGAGTCAGATGCTTCACCAACTGAGCCACCCAGGTGCCCCAAGTTCAGTTTTTTAAAATGACTTTGTTAATTTCTTAAAGAGAGAGTAGTAAATTTAATCTCCACCAAGAGAAATAAAAGAGTAAACTTATTTAAAAAATGGAGTATTTTAAATTTATTTTAGCCTTTCTCTGAAGCCTGTTCACATTTCTTCCTGTGACCTCTCTGGTTCCATTGGTTAATATTTCAGTATATGAAGCTGTGTCAACTTTGTTGGGTCATACAGTTCTTTATTGTTTGTTACTGTTATTCATTTAAAAGTAATTACTTTTATTTTAAGAAAGGCCAAAGTTGATAAGGTAGGATTGTTTCCCCATGGGTCAAAAAAAATTTTTTTTTTATCAATTATTGTTCTACTAATGACTTAATGAAAGTGTGCCTCACTACCATCATACAACTCAACTGCTCTGCCTTTCCCGCTTCTGAACACATCTGTGAGGATATGCTCACCATTTTGTTTGTAAGAAGTGGCTCACCCTAGCAATGATTCTCAAAAGGGGGCATGTGTAATGTGAAAAATCTCCCAGGTACTGAGGACGTGTCTTTCTAGGAGAATGCTGCCCAATGCCCAATCTCCATAGGCTCTTTACTCCCTGGTCTCTTTCCTTAGTTGAGAATTACTATTTTTGAAACAGTAATAAATTGGTATAATAATAATTTTATTTTTTAACATATTTGTACATGCTTTTTCACATTTGAACCCCTTAAGAACTCTCTGAGGAGAAGCACCTCAGTCGGTGTATTTCATAGATGAGAGGTGATATAGTTTGGAATGATATCCATTAGGAATACAATGAAGTGTAAACAACAAAAAACCTGACCAACATGACTTAGAAAATCCAGGTTCTTTGTGTTCTTTTTTCCCCACACATAGCAAGAAGTCTAGAAGTAGGTGTCTGTTGTCCTGTGGCTCTTGCTGGTTCAGCTTCTCTGTAATTTCTCTGCTATTCCCTCATTGTCCTAAGACAGCAAGCCAGCTCTAGGATTTACGATCACATTCAAGTCAGAAGAATGGGATGGCCCAGCAATATCTGTTTTACAATAAAGCCTTGGAAGGCTTTTCCTTTAAAAGCAATGTAAATGTTTATATTTCATATGAGTTTATTTAAATATTTGTAAATTTTAATAGAAATGTAATAGATAATAGATATTAAATGTATAAAAACATATCCAAGTACTTATATATATATTTTATGTTTTTTATTTACTTTTGAGAGTCAGAGAGAGACAGTGTGAGCAGAGAAGGGTCAGAGAGAGAGACAGAATCCGAAGATAGGCTCCAGGCTCTGAGCTAGCTGTCAGCACAGAGCCCGATGTGGGGCTCGAACCCACGAACTGTGAGATCATGACCTGAGCCGAAGTCGTATGCTTAACTGACTGAGCCACCCAGGCGCCCCCTTTATATTTTTTAAAAAGGGAAAGCTTTCCAAGGAAGTTCCAAACATATTTCCACTTATATCCCATTGTCTGGAAATGGGTCACGTGAACACTCTTAGCTAAAATGAGTCAAGGGACAAGGGAATTAGGAATCAATAGTGTGTTCCATAGAAGTCAATAAATGTGGATTTAATTTTAATTTTATCAATTGCAGATTGCGTGGCTAACTAGAGTTTCCATCTGTAAAATGGGGCTCATGATCCTACTCCCTAACAGAGATGCTGGGAGCTCTAGTGAGAAGTTTTGAAGTACTTTAGACTTGGCTTTGCTCTTAGTGAGTAGTTAGTCTAAAAAAGAAATGTTAGCTAGTATTTTTACCACCATCCTGTTGATAGAAAGTAATTGGATTAAAAGATTATTTACTAACCTCCCATCTTCAGCTGCCAACCCTGTCATTTTGATCTGCTTCCTACTGTAGCCTGGAGCTTGTAATTCCTCCTCTGTGATCACTGTCAGTATGGTCCAGTGACTGAGCTCTCTGCCCTTTCTACAGGCTGTTTTTCCCTCCTTCTCATTGACACGTTCTTAAAAAATGGCCTCCTTGCTTCTTCTATATGCTCAGCTCCCATTTATTCCTCAACTTTGCTGCTCTCTGGATTCTATCATTCCACTGAAACTATTTTCTCAAAGGTCACAAATAATTTTCTGCTTGCTCTGTATCCATGCCTTTTAATGCCATGTTCCTTCTCATGCCTTTTAATCTTTCTGTAACATATGAAACTTTTAACCACTTTCTTCTTTAAGCATTCATCTCCTTTTTTCCCTTTTTTATCGACTTTCTTCCTTGGCTCTCTGGTCTCTACTTACTGGAGCTCTGCTTTCTTTGTATTATTGTTTTTAATTCTTTATCCGTTAGTTCAATATTTATTCAGCGTCTACTCTATAGCAGGCACAATTCTGGTCCTAGTGATACTGTGTTAACTCAAACAGACAATTCTTGCTCTCATGAACTTAAAATACCATAGCAGAAGAAATTATTTTCATATAATTATACTGATGTATATTTACTAACCAGGATAACTGCCCTGAGAAGAAAGAACTGAAAAGCACATATAAGAGCTTTTAAAACAAATGAGCCTACCCTACACTAAGGTATCAGCAAAGCCTTTTTGGGGTCAATGATGCTTGAGTTAATATATGAACACTTGGTAGGAGTTATGCAGGAAGAGAGTAGTGTTCCAGATTAGTAGGAGGGATGGGAGAACATCTACGAGACTCTATGATGGAAAGAAGAAATTGAGAAATACTAGTGTGGCTGGAGTAAAGAGAGCAAGACTTGAGTGAGAGAAGAATGGTCTAGAGAGAAGGACAGAAGTCAGACTTTGTGTTTCTTGTCTTACGAGTAAGGGAGAGGTCACTGGAAAACTTTAAAGCAGGAGTAACATGCTCAGATTTGGTTTTTTGAAAAGATCACTTTGACTATGGCATGAAGAAACAATTATCTCACATAATGTGAGAGGTAATTCCTAGATTCTTTCCTTTTGGAAATGGATCCATGATCTTATTTACTGAGAGAAACAATGAATAGGAGGGAATATTGTGAGTTGAGTTTTGAGTATATTGAGTTTGAGGTATGTTTGAGACATCCAACTGGAAATATCAGAAAGGTTGGTTGATAGGGAATTCAAGCAAAATGCCAACCTAGAAATACACATTTTAAGTCATTGTCACATAGATAGGACTTGAAGCTGTTAGCAAGAATGTCGGGAAAGTTTATAGAGTAAGATGAAAAAAAGGCCTAAGAATGAAACTTGAAAAACTCCAATATACAATGCCTGAGAAGAAGATAAGGTTGGAAAGGAGGCTGTGAAAGAACAGGCAAAGAGATCAACGGAAAATAAAAAAGTGTGATGCCATGAGAATAGAATGTTTTAAGAAGGGTGACATATCAATAGTGTAATATGTTGCCAAAGACCAAGTTAAGTGAGGATTGAAAATGGCCTTTGGGGGCGCCTGGGTGGCTTAGTCGGTTAGGCTTCCGGCTTTCGCTTAGGTCATGATCTCGCGGTTTGTGGGTTCGAGCCCCGCGTCGGGCTCTGTGCTGGCTGCCAGCTCAGAGCCTGGAGCCTGCTTCAGAGTCTGTGTCTCCCTCTCTCTCTGACCCTCCCCTGCTCACGCTGTGTCTCTCTCTCTCTCTCTCTCCTAGAAATAACTAAAAATATTTAAAAAAAAAAAAAAAAAAGAAAATGGCCTTTGGATTTAACGTGTGGAGGCCCTTGGGATCCTTAGCAAAGGCTCTTTCAGCAAGAGGTGCAGACTAAGTGGGAGTTGGCCAAAACAGAAAAAAAACCCCAGTGAATTTAAAAACTCTCAAGGATTTATATCTCAAAGATTTAAGTGGGAGACATAGGAATGGAATATTCAGAGAGGATTCAGGGAGTTCTGTCTTAATATGAGAGTGAATTAATTATGTTTTAGTATCTCCTTGAATATAGGCCTCCAGAAGTTTGATTTTGACCACATTTACCATACTGTTCATTTTTATAATTTTAGTTTTCAACTTTTCATACTTCAGATATTTTTTGACTAGTGTTTGCATGATATATTTTTTCCATTCTTTTCTTTTAACCTAATTGTGGGTTTAACCTAATTAACCTAATTAACCTAATTTATAGTGGGTTTCTCATAGAAAAATATAGTTTGGTTTGGTTTTGTCTAGCCATTTGACAATCTCTGTCTTTTAATTGCATGATTAGACCATATACATTTAATATAATTATGGGTATTTTTGGATTTTTGTTTACTATTTTGTTTTATGGAAACAGATGCGATAAGACATATCTCTACTCTTGTGTGTTCCTAACAAGGGAAACAAGCACAGAAGCAAATCACAAAAATAGGCATTGTAAAGTCTTTGGAGCACCAATGAAAGAGGTGTTCATTCTGCATAACATTGTCATTAAAAGATGAGATGCTTGCAGGAGCCTTTGAAGAATATGTAGCAATTTGACATGTTGGTAAGGGGCAGACCAATAAAAATTTATGTTTTATTTTGGTTTGAGGAATAGATGTTATGGATAATACATATGTTTAATGAATTAAATTGTATAACAAGTAGTTTATTTTTTTGTATAACAGAAAATGTATTGCTGCTTTAGCTACATGCCCCCTCTCCATTAAAGGCAGCCACCCCACCCAAACAGCCTGTACCCACCAGAACCCAAGACTGCTTGCAATGGCCACTCCAAAGCCACCTTCATATATTCCCAATCCATCCTTGCACCATCCAATCCTCGACTTTTACTCTAGAGTCTGATTTGATTCTGCCTCTTACCATTTTGCTATTGATGTTCTTGTTTGGTCTTCCTAATATTTGTTATTTAAGCCGTTCTCAAAACTCATTACTGGGTTCTTGGGTGAATTGGCTGTCTCAACCTCTGATACCCACCCACCCTATTTATTACCCATACAATACTCTAAGCATCAGTTTCTCCATTTGTAACACATAGATAAAATTGCCTACACTGTAGGGTTGGTCTGAGGATTAAAGACACTGGCATATTAACAGGTGCTTAATAAATTTCTTCTCACAATAAATTTTATTTAATAAGTTAAATAAAAACCATTTTCTGAAAGTTACATATTTTTCCCACAGCTAAGCTATACTCATAGCTTTAAAAAATATATGGAACCATGACGAAATCTTTTGATGCATAGGCAAAAGGCCTAAAAACAACCCTTCTAAGTCAGTGCTTTTAGCACATACTAAGTACAGTGTTAATGGTAGTTGTCATTGTTATTACTCATTTAATGAACTGAGGACAGTCAGTATATGTTTATTAACCATCTTTTCCAGCCATTTCACTATCTAGGAATGAAAAATAAATATTCATTATGAAGGAAAAACTTAATCCTGGTGTTGTAATACATCGAAAGAGATTGATCGTATTGTAGACATGAATCGTCATCTTGAAAAGCTTCATCCCTCTTAAGGTGATATTGTCATTTTTCTGTTCAGCAAATAGATAATAATAATGCTGGAGTGCATCGAAATGTTCTCATTAATTGTGCACTTGCCAGTATGTTAACATTTTCAGTATGTTGGTCTCTGACCCATTAACTCAGGGCTGTTCTAGAGCTTTTATCTTGAGTAATAATAACCAGAAAGGGCTTTGAGTGAAGAGCCTTCGAGCTGCAGACAGCCCAGTGGAGAATGGCGCAGCAGTCAGAACCAATTACCCGTGGGTGTTTGGAAACTGGCACACCCACGGCCAGGGAGACACACATGATCTTTCAATCTGTGAAACATAAAATACCAAACCTGAATACTTCGCTGTGAGTTACAGAGCTGCAAGTTACTATATTGATTTGCCTAATTTCTCCTGTATGTTTAACCAGTATGTTTTCAATTCTATAGTCCTTTATTTATGAGAAAGTAACAAATTACAAATCAGGGGAGCATTCCGGTTAGTATTTTTGCAGGGAAGATGTCTTTGCATATTATTCAGAATATGTCAGATTTGATAGTTGTCAAGAGGGATTGTGTTGTTTATAAAGGTGAAAGATTTAGATATTTTGGTTCAGGTAAGATAAAAATAAAAAATAAGAATCCTCTTTTTCTTAAGCTTTCAAATCATATTTTGTCACTTTTGTTTCTGTTACGTTTTCTTGAAAGAAGGAAGGATTCGTTGTCAGTATTAGTGTTGTGAGGATCAAGAAAGGGACAATTTAAGTAACTTACTCTAGTTAAGTTGCTTTCATAAATTTTCAAATAATTTATCACAGTTGACTTAAGATGTTTATTATTGAGATTTTTAACCATTCAAGAAAAAAATTTTTTTCTAAGTGAGCCATAAGCCATGGCTTAATTTGTTGGGAGAGGCTGTGCAGTACAGTAAAGTACAGATTCTAGAATCTTGCTGCTAGGTGTTTAATTAGAGCCCAACAGATTAGAATCCAAGGCCTCTGATTTCTTGTTTGGTGCTTTTCTATGAGAATGAAGTTTGGCCCAAGATAAGTCTCTGCCTTCATGGCACTTCAGGTGTTGTCGAAAATACACTGTGATACAAATAATGAAAAAAGAATGATCTTGAAGTCGAATCACAGAGGCTTGGGATGACCCACTTGAGAAACTGAAACCTTAGCTGAAAAACATGAAAACTAAGTAGGAGGTTACCTCACACACGTCAGAATGGGTACAATCAAAAATATAAGAAACAACAAGTGTTGGTGAAGACGTGGAGAAAAAGGATCCCTCATGCACTGTTGGTGGGAATGCAACCTGGTGCAGCCACTGTGGAAAACAGTAGCTCAAAAAATTAGAAGTAGAACTATCCTATGATCTAGTAATTAATTGTACTGCTAGGGATTCACCCAAAGAATACAAAAACACTAATTCAAAAGGATATGTACACCCCAGTTTATTGCAGCATTATTTATGATAGCCAAGTTGTGGAAGCATTCTGAGTGTCCACGGATAGATGGGTGATAAAGAATATGGTGTGTATGGGCATGTATATATATATGTATATATATGCCATATATATATGTCCCCCCCCACATATATATACACACACCATTTATACACACACACACACACGCACACACACACACACACACACACACACAATGGAATACTACTCAGCCATTAAAACAATGAGACCTTATCATTGGCGACAACATGGGTGGATCTAGAGTATATAATGCTAAGCAAGATAAGTCAGTCAGAGAAAGATAAATACCATATGATTTCACTCATATGTGGAATTTAAGAAACAAACCAACCAAACAAAGACAAAAAGGAGACAACAAATAGAAACAGAATAGACTCTTAACTATAGAGAACAAACTGATAGTCACCAGGGGGAGGCAGGTGAAGGGATGGGTAAAGTAGGTGAAGGGGGTTAAGAGTACACTTATGATGGGCACTGAGTGATGTACAAAGTGTTGAATCACTATATTGTAAACCTGAAACTAATGTAACACTGTATGTTAGCCACACTGGAATTAAAATTCAAAACTTGATTAAAAAATCAGTAGTTGACAGGGGAAAGTACGGGGCATTCAAGGAATGGAAAGCTGTCTGTGTATCCGGAGCAGAGTGAATGAGATGGAGAACTGGGAGGGATGAGATGGAGCAGGGGCCTAGTCAGTGTGGGTATAAGTGATCTCAGCTGTCCAGGCTCTCTGACCATGGCGTCTCTGACCGCTGCATTGCAAACATCTACACCTTCTGCTTTATGTATTTACTCTTCCCAACTCCAAATTTCATTTTTTCTAGTTCTTCTCAAAAGTCTCTGACATTTGATGCCATGACAACATTCATTTTACCCTTTTGCTAAATATTGCTTAGTTAGATGCTCATTAAATTCTCCCATATTTTTATTATGAGCTCCACCTCCGGCCTTTGGAGACTAACAGAGCTAAGTAAGGGAGACAAAATATGAAAGGTGGGACAGCCCAGTCGACATGCAGACATTTTCCTTTGCTCCTTGACATACATTTCCAAACTTTTAAAGGTTTCTCATATTCCAGAAACCCGGGCTTTGGTTGGTATAGTAAATAGGGGCCTGCAGGTAATACTACATATTCTCTCGGCCACACATGTTCTTTCTAGTCTTTTAGTGTTTGTATCATGCAGTTTAAGAGGAGCTACTTTCATGATGGGTGATACCTGGAGAGTGACTGTAGGGACATGATATTCTAAATTTTATATGCCTATTAATATATAAATATAGTATACCTAATTATATAAATATATCATCCGTATGTCTATAATAATATATAAATATTTTATATTAGACATATTTGATTTTATACAGAAGTATAAAATATAATAAATATATTTATACAGTTCTATTCTTCAGTGATAAAATACTGCAAGGGTGGAATATGGAGTGGCAAGAATAACTATTCAGGGGCTCCTGGGTGGCTCACTTGATTAAGCATCCGACTCTTGGTTTTGGCTCAGGTCATGATCTCATGGTTCGTGAGTTCAAGCCCCGCATCAGGCTCTACACTATTAGTGCAGAGCCTGCTTGGGATTCTCTCTCTCCCTCTCTATGCTCATTCCCCCACCCCAAATAAGTAAGTAAACTTTAAAAAAAATGAACATTTAAAATTCTGATCATTTTCATCAATCAGTAATAAAACTGTAGAAAATATAAATGGCAATTTGACAATCTAATGCTCTCATTTTTTTATACTAGCTGTTCAAAGAATAGCAGCAAGTGAATATGGGTCTCAATTGCCTGTTAGATGTTTTGAAATTTCCACTTCAATTTTCTGCAAAACCCCCCAGACTCACTGAGGTCACAAACTTAACATTTCTTCAACTTTACCACTCCCCAGTTTCCTAAGTTCTCCATTTCCTACATTCCTTATTTCTGACATAACTCTCCACTTTGCAGCCCAAGGCAGAAGACGTACCCTTTGCCCCACTTTCCATCTGCCACCAATATTTTGTCATTTGCTAAATCTCACTGTTTCTTCCACCTCAGATCTCCTAGATCCATTCTCCTTCTACTGTTATGATCACAGTGACTTTAACTTGAGTTATTCCAGTGGGTCTCCCCATATGTAGTTTTCCCCTTCCATCCTTTTGGCCACATTAGTGTGAGAGTTCCCTTCCTTCCTTCCTTCCTTCCTTCTTTCCTCTTTCTTTCTTTCTTTCTTTCTTTCTTTCTTTCTTTCTTTCTTTCTTTCTTTCTTTCTTTCTTTCTTTCTTTCTTTCTTTCTTTCTTTCTTTCTTTCTTTCTTTCTCTCTTTCTCTCTTTCTCTCTTTCTCTCTTTCTCTCTTTCTCTCTTTCTCTCTTTCTCTCTTTCTCTCTTTCTCTCTTTCTCTCTTTCTCTCTTTCTCTCTTTCTCTCTTTTTCTTTCTTTCTATTTATTTTGAGAGAGAGAGCGTGCATGAGTGAGTAGGGGAAGGGCAGAGAGAACTGGAGAGAGAGAAAAACCCAAGCAGCCTCTGCACTGTCCGCATGGAGCCCTAGGCAGATCTCGAACTCACATACTGTGAGATCATGACCTGAGTCAAAACCAAGAGTTGAATGCTTAATGGAATGAGCCAGGCAGGTGCCCCCAGATTTTCTTTCTAACACACAGATATGAGCAGGCCATATCTTGACTCAAAACATATTTTGGTTCTAAACTTTCATGATGAAGTAAAAATTCTTTATCGTTGACATTCAGGTATATTCTGACTCCATCTGGTTTTCAGTTCATCTCCCAGTTGGCAGAAGTAAGGGTTCCCTTTGTTATACTCATTTATCACTGTATTAATCTGTCTGAATACTCTGACTTATATAGTCAATTAATTGTGTGTGTGTTACCATATTGTGAGTCTGTGAGGTCATGTTGTACATTTTAAAAAATTCGTTATAATGGTCTGACGTCAATTAACGCAGGTTGATTTGAACTGAAATTAATTGGAAGAACACTCCTTCAATGATACTTAGTCAGTACATACTCATTATGGAACATACACTTTGCATAAACCATAATTCCCCCCCAATTTTTCCCACACAGAATTTTCTGAAATTCTCATCATACTATATTTCATATATTTCTCTAGCAAACACTTAATGAGAAGGAATAGAATAATTTATATATTATTATGTCTATGATCGTTTTAAGTAAATAAATTGTACATTTCTTCTCCCATTCAAAAACAGAAACAAAAACACCACATTATTTGTGACAAAGAAGAACATTCTTTGCAGCATAGCACTTAAATAATTTTAAACTTTGTCAGATTTTTGGGGACTGCTGCTTCTATATATTTACCCACAAAGACATAAATTGACCAAATTCAGTGCCTTTTACTCACATGGTGAGTACTCAGTAAATGTTTATTGATAGCAATGATTCACCATGCCTCCATCTAGCAAAAAGTATGAGTAGGAGAGGTTTATTTCGGAAGTAGAAAGCTTATTTTAAAAAATATATTTCCTTAAACCCTTACCTCATACCATGTTTGAAAATTAACTCAAAATGTATCAAAGAGCTAAATAGAAAAGCTAAAAATTTTTTTGTTGTTGTTGATTATATTATTTAATTCTTTTATTTATGTGTCCACTTGGTTAATCAAAGTGCATAAAAGAAATGATAAATGCTACCTTTAGGATTACAGTCCTACCATCTTGATTTCTTTCGTTCTTTCTTTCTTTTTTTTTTTTTTTTTACAAATAGTTTATTGTCAATTTGGTTTCCATATAACACCCAGTGCTCATCCCCAGAAGTGCCCTCCTCCATGCTCATCTCCCCCCTCCCCCCCACATCCATGAGTCCTCAGTTTGTTCTCAGCATTCAAGAGTCTCTCATGGTTTGCCTCTCTCCCTTTCCCCCACCATTTCCCCCCTTCTTCTCCCCCATGGTCCTCCGTTAAGTTCCTCCTAATCCTCCTATATGTGCAAACATATGATATTTGTCCTTCTCTGCCTGACTTATTTCGTTCAGCATAACACCCTCAAGGTCCATCCATGTTGCTACACATGGCCAGATTTCATTGTTTCTCATTGCCATGTAGTATCCATGGTATAGATAAACCACATCTTCTTGATCCATTTGTTTGTTGATGGACACTTAGGCTCTTTCCATGTTTTAGCTATTGTTGAGAGTGCTGCTATGAACATTGGGGTACATGTGCTCCTATGCATCAGCATTTCTATATCCCTTGGGTAAATTCCTAGCAGTGCTATTGCTGGGTCATAGAGGAGTTCTATTGTTAGTTTCCTGAGGAAACTCCACACTGGAAAAGCTAAAAATTTTTAAGAATTTTTTTAATATCTGTTTTTGAGAGAGAGAGACAGAGAGACAAAGAACGAGTGGGGGAGGGGTAGAGAGAGAGGGAGATACAGAATCCCAAGCAGGCTCCAGGCTCTGAGCTCTTAGCACAGAGCCCAACCCAGGTCTTGAACTCACAAACTTGTGAGATCGTGACCTAGCTGAAGTCGGATGCTTAACCAACTGAGCCACCCAGGCACCCAAGCTAAAAATTTTTAATAAAAGGCATAGGAGTAAATTATGAGTGTGGAATTGGCAATAGATTTTTAGATATGTTACCAAAAACATAAGTGACAAAAAAAAATAAATAGGACTTAATCAAAATTAAAAACTTTTGTGCATTAAAAAACACCCCCAAAAATGGGAGAAAATTTTTATAATCATATATCTGGTTGGGATCTAATATGTACGGCACTCAACAACTCAGCAAAAAAAGGCAAATGACCTAATTTTTTAAATGGGCAAAGGACTTGAATAGACACTTCTCCAAAGAAGATATGCAAATTACCAACAAACGCAGGCAAAGATACTCAACATCATTAGTCAGTAGGGCAATGCAAATCAAGACCATGAGATACCATTTTCACTGACAAGGAAAATACTATAAAAGACAAAAAAGGAAAATAGCAAACGTTCATAGCAGCCCTATTCACAATAGCCAAAAGATGGAGGCAAAGCAAATGTCCATTGATTGAGGAACGGATAGACAAATGTGGTATATCCAGACAGTAGACTATTATTCAGCCATAAAAAGTAATGAAGTACTGATACATGTTACAACACGGACATACTTTGAAAACACTATCCTAAATGAAAGAAGTCAGACACAAAAGGCCACATATATGATTCCGTTTATGTGAAATGTCCAGAATAAGCATGTTCTATCTTCATAGAGACAGAGGACAGATTCATGATTGGCAGGGGAATGGGGAGGAAGGAATAGAGAATGACTGTTTAGTGGGAATGGGGTTTCCTTCCTGGGTGACGGAAAACTTCTAGAGCTATGAAGTGGTGATGGTCACACAATACTCTGAATATATTTGATGCCACTAAATTGTACGTTTAAAATTATTACAACAGTAAATTTTATGTTGTGTGTGATTTACCACATTAAAAAATGTTTCTTTTCATTCTTGTGTGGTATAGATAGGCAGCTAGACTGTTGCTTTCACAGAATGGCAATGTGTTGTGCTGGAAAGTAGCATGACGGGGAATCGGAGGAAACGTAGGTTCCAGAACACGCTTTGTTACCCACTCCCCACAAAGCTGTGGAAAATAAATTATACAATCAAATTGACCTTGGGTTTTCTGGGCTTTAAAATGAAGGATTTCAACTAGATGAAATCTCAATATCCTCTCAGCTCTAAAATTCTTCAGTCGAAGTTACAAATACTGATTTTGAGTATTTGGATTCTAACTATGTTTCATTTTGTTCTTGCTTCAATTTACAACAATAAAATGAGCCTATGTTTCTAAATTTATAACATAATTATATCTTGAGTTTGGTTATATTCAGCACCAATAACCCATTTATAAATGTACACCAGTTATATAAATCTCACAATATAACTTGTAACGAGGTAGTCAAAAAGTCCCCAAAGTAATCTGAAAATGTATTAGCGTATTTGTAAGGAGTATTTCCTTTTTTCATGTGAAGTTTTTTTGATATTTAATATGTTAGGAATGTGAACTTTTAACTCGTCAAACTATTGTAACATATTTGAAAATTATAGTAATTTGATTAAAATGTTGCCTATAAGGCAAAAGGTTTAGTTAATAGAATCCATATGTAATTAAAATGCAGAACTAAATGTAATCAGACTCCAGTGACTAGTGCCTTCGTATTGATAGTTTTACAATGGCCTCTGGGGTTGAAAGTTTAAATGTTGCAGAATGCAACAACACTGTAGAAAACAGCCTCAGCTGGGGGCTTAGCTTTTTAAAGGCATCAACAGCTACTTGATAAGATGTGACTATCACAGCCTAGACTTTCATCATTTTAGAAATATCTATCTTTGGCGGCAGGTGGTGTAAGCGCAGGGCTGGTGTGCTGGTGGAGAATCGTGCTCTACAGCACTGTTTTATAAACAGCCCGAGATGCAGGGCCCTGCACCGAGCCAAGCCATGGCCTTCCTTCTTTTTCTTCTTCTTCTTCTTTTTTTTTTTTTTTTCCAAATAACAGAGCTGCTTAATTTGAGCGAATTCATTTGAATCATATGAAATTTATAGACACAACACTATGCACCAAGCCACAAAAAAAAGTTAGAAAATTTTTTTTCCTGAACTAAAAAAAAAAATTATTTTCTCTGGACAGTTTTAAGAGTCGACATCCTGTGTTAGAGTTCTGTAATCATCACCAGCACAATTTACAATCAGAACACACAGAGAGCCAGTTTAGACCAGCTCATCTGTTGATCTTGGCAGAGACCCTGCATCTCACTGTGTGCAGCCGCCACTTGAGACTTGGGGGACTCAGCAGAGAACCAGGGGAGGGAGGGATGCGAGGCTGGTCAAGGCATGAACACATAGGCCTGCTTCATTTCAACGGTTGTGTGTTGCTTAAAAAAAAAGTAGTCTTTTTATTTTACTGCGCCCGCCCCCCTTCTTTTTAACCTGAAATTAAACGAGGACCTCTCACGAGCCACTGCGCTCCAGGCATAAGAAATTGTAATGTCTGGCTTGCAGAAACTGTCCCGTCAAAATGTGCTTCTGATTAGGTGGCTTAATTACAGCTGTGAAAACAATGTTGATTTAGGCCTCAAGATTCCAGGCCATGTCAGCCGTTATTAGCTAACCTTGGACCGCATCCACCATTTTAAAACTCTGTACCACTAAAGTCACCCTGCTTGACAACTTTTTATTTTAGGCAGAAAAGTTGCCAGAAGCAACATATTTTTATGCAAAATGTTGTTCGATGCGCCCGCTGTTTCAACTGCAGCGCCATTAGTGGTCATTAAGCAGATAGTTAGCCTCGTGCTTGATCAAGAACAAGGAAGTTCTGTTTGTAAGAACAGTAAGTTTTGAATAGAATTTTTAAAGGGTTGACTGACATAAGAATTAATTTTAATTCCTTTAATTCAGTTTTATTTCAAATCCAGCATGTTGGTTTAACCACCCAATTTTATTACACCTAAATTTTCCTGACAGTTTCATTTGCTGTGAGGAAATAAAATTGCAATTTTTTTCAACATGGGAAATAATGGCTAGTTTTTAAAACGTTATGTTTGAAACTTCCCTTGCCTGAAGCTGGTTCAGACACAACCTCAGTTTACTTATGGAAGGAAACGAAGCCCATTAAATCGTTTTAATATTTTAATATAATATAAGTATGTTTTTTCATAGTGAGAAAACTTATTAGATTCATGTATTTACACCTGCAGGGGAAGTAAAATCTTAATAATTAGATGGTTCCAATACTTTGGAATTTTCAATGCAATTGTCACCGATATCATAAATATTATAACTGCATATTTAAAGTAGTCCCTGTTCGTTGTATTTTTAGATATCTGAAACTCTCATTATATGCTATGAATGATTTTTTATTTGTCAATATTTTAAAAAGCGAACATTAGATAGAAGGCAACACCAAAAAAGTAAGGTAGGCAGCTGAAAAATGCACATAAAGGGTCATAATCCTCATAATAATTTTGGAAGGAACTTGTGCTTAAAAATGCATGATTTATGCCAAACCGAAACCCAAGAGAGAGCTAAATGATTTCTTTAAAATGAAATCTCCCACACCCAAGACATTAAATCCAACCAAGTGGGTGGTCAAGGCACATCTTTTTCTACTGGTCAGACTCATGGAACAATTAACTGACAGAACCGTATATGGACAAGGAAACTTTTGTTCAAGTTGAATTAAGAGTTAATACATAGGTAATCCATTGTGAGGAATGGATGGACGAGTAATGGGTTGATGAGCCAGTATGTGTGTCTTGAAAGAGAAAGTTGGGCAACTGACTCAAAATGGAGTTTAAATTAGTAATCCCATAATCTAAATAACATCTTAATTTCCAGATACTATAGAGACGTCTAGATCTATTTCACCTATTATTTAATTCAGTCTTTAATCTTTCTTTAATATTTTTAAGTATTTATTTTTGAGAGAGAATGAGAGTGCAAGAGGGGGAGAGACAGAAGGAGAGGGGAGACACAGAATGTGAAGCAAGCTCCAGGCTCCCAGCTGTCAGAACAGAGCCTGACACAGGGCTCGAACACAAAAACTGTGAGATCAAGACGTGAGCCAAAGTTGGTCACTTAACCGACTGAACCACCCAGCTGCCCCTAATTCAATCTTCAGTGTTATGGGAGGAATGTTATTTCCCTCTGTTGCCTGTAGATGAGGCAACGCCATATCAGAGAGGTGATCTATATTGAAACCTCTGTCTGTGTGTCCAAAGCCCATGCTCTAAACTGAAGGTGAAAATACAATTGCCTTCTAAAATGGATTTTAGGTTATGAAATCTTAGGGAAACATTTAGAATGACCAAGCATATGTTGAATGTGCCTTTAGGCTGTTTCAAGAGACAAGAGGGTTTAAACTTGAATAAAAGTTTTATAGTCTTATGTGTAAAAAAAAAAAAAGAGCTAATTTTTTTCTTATAGTAAGAAAATGACTGTGTATGAAGACTGACAAATTCACTAGGTCTACGGTTAAGGCCTTTTACCTAGAACAAAAGGAGCTTCCTTTTTCCTTCTGCTTTATGCACAGAGAATTGAAAGTGTACATCCTTCCATGTTATACTGGTTTGAAGTATGGATATTTGCGTTTGTTCTTAAGATTCTGTGTTAGCTGAGAAATTGGGAAGAAATAGCTGTCTTAGTGTCCCGGAACTTTGGCTTAGGGCATACTTTGATAGAATCTGAATTCAGCTTATTCTTTTGGATATTCTTTTGTTCTCTTTGTTTGTCTGACACCAATTGGAAAGATACCTTTCCAAAATGTAAGGGGCCAAGTAAGGGTTACAGCTTTATGTTTCCAGTCTCCATCGTCCTATTTCTGATCAGTTCTTAACTGAAAATGTGAATTTGATTGAAAAAATGTGCTTTATCCATTGTATGCAGTATAGATTATATCTAATTTTACCATAATCAAGTGATTGTTTGGATACATCATTTTGTTAATCCCCCCTGGGAACTTATGACTTAATTTTAAAAAGTATTTTATTAAATAACATATTGGGTATTATAGATTCTTATGATTATAATTATGTATTCCCTAGATGGTTTTTTGCCTTTTTGTTTGACAATATAACCATTTTTTTGAAGAAAAGAAAAAGACTAGGAAGGAGTTTTGAATCTAGATATGTATATAAATCTAATTAGATACTCTATATCTTATTCTTTTTTTTTTTTAATATTTTTATTTATTGCTAGGAGAGAGAGAGAGACAGCGTGAGCAGGGGAGGGTCAGAGAGAGAGGGAGACACAGACTCTGAAACAGGCTCCAGGCTCTGAGCTGGCAGTCAGCACAGAGCCCGACGCGGGGCTCGAGCCCACGAACCGCGAGATCATGACCCAAGCGAAAGTCGGACGCTTAACCGACTAAGCCACCCAGGCGCCCCTATATCTTATTCTTTATAGGTATTGGTATTCATTATTCTGGAGTCTTGTTATATTTTTCTGGTGGAGTAATTTTATTTTAAAGATCTTAGTTCATACATTTATATTTCCCATTCCATGTTTATTTGAATATAAAATCATCCAGTTCCTTAAAATATGCTGGAGTGTTTTTTCTAAAACAGGTAAAACCCAAGAAATTTAAAGTAAGGTTATTAAAATTATTCAGCTTTTATGATCACATTGTTTCTTCTTTGAATGGCACTGATAACAAAGGCATCAGGTGCATAGTAATATTTTTGAGTGATACTCAGAAGAGTGTAAATTGATCACTATTTCAGTACGAAGAAAGCATGAAAAAGAATGGGAGGCGTATCATTTGTTTAGAAGCAGCAGTTTAGTGAATCTCATAGCTGTCCTTATCCCTGTCTTGTGTGGATACCTAAGGCTAGGGATGGGGGAGACCTAGAGAAGAGAGTGTTCATTTCCCACCCCAGCCAAGCAGGGTAACTTTACTTTTAACTCATTGAGAAATTAAATTTATGAATAAAATTTCATGTAACCAAAGGATTCTGCTAATACAAAGTTTTAATCCCCTATTATGTCAAGAAGACACACAGGAAGAGTGACCTGTTAATAAGTAGTTATTTAGACAGGTCATAAAACACAGATCATATACTCAAGGTGGAGAGGGAAGGGAAGGAAAGGGAAAACAAATAATGTTGTGATAACTTCTGTACTTTGTAAAATCATCTTTACTTGCTTTATGGCTGCTCAAAAGCCTTCCTTAGACTTGATTTTGTTTCTTACAAGTATTTTTGCTTTACTTGATGAATAAACTTTTCAAGGAACTACTTACTGGTATAAGGTCTCGATTGTTGGTACTGATTTTTGTCATAAGGTGTATAACTTGCCATCATTTGTTTTGGAGAGAATAGTGATATACATATTATTGGTAAGAGCATATAGTTAACCTTTGAAGAAATAAAATCATATGTTAGGATATGTTTTGTAGGCTAGAACTTATACTTGACTTTCACAGATTCAGTGAAGACTTTTCAGAATACGTCAGTGAAGCATGGCTTTTTCATCCACAGTCTTTGATCTACCATATCGCAAAATCTCACCAAATTAAGCTTCAGGCCAGTTATTGCCACTTGTCTTTTTCAATGACTGAAGCGAATTTCCAAGGGAACAAAGTACAGTGGTAACTGACTTGATTCCTCAATGTCCCCCTTGGTAGGGACACTCAACAGAAATTCCTTATTGGGAATAAGGACAGGACCCCTTGCATAAAGCCAACCTTATAGACCGGACTCAGAAACCAAAAAGCATGTAAAAATTGGCCAATCTATCAAACATTTCACTAATTTCCCCTCCCTATCTTCCTGATCACAGCTCCTAGGTACTTACTACTACCATAGCTTTATCTCTTCAACACTTCTGTCATTTTTGAGGTACAGAGGAGAAGGAATATGCCTCCAACTCAGTGCAATGGAAGGCAAGTTGGCCATAGCATCAAGAGGTATGAACTTAATCCTGGGGCATGACCACACTAGCTCTATGATCTTGGGCGAATATCCTCCCTGGGAGTTTATGCAATTGTAAAAGGAGGAACTGGACCAGATGACCTCTAAGGTGCCTCTTGGAACTGAACAAATACTTTTTTCTTTCACTTTATTATTTATTTCACAACTTTCTTCTGTACTTGGTAACCTTCAGAAGTGTGGAGACACAAATTATAGCCTGTCTTCTCAGGGCTTTGGGTTCCTTTTCTAGTCCTTCACCAATGTGGCAGTTTCTTTCAGAGGATTCAGGCCCTTAATGATAGTAATAGCATCTGTTTAAGTTTCTGTTTCTTATATTAATACATAAAACAAATATTGAAATATTTTCATCTTTGAAATGGAATATGGTAGCCCACCAAAGCATAGAAAGTGAAGCATCTTAGTAGAGCTCACAGGGAGTACTCTTGATTCAGTATTTGGTTAATCTGTTACTTTGTTCAGCTCTTCTGGATACCATTGTGATTTTAACCATTCTTATAGTTAAACTAGTTCTTATTCGTATTCATACTTTATTTGCACCCATACTGTATCATTGAATAGTCAGGAAGCATAAAGAACGCTGATGTTGAAATGCAGTAGTGGAAAAGAACCCCCTAAAAAAGAACAATTATGTTCTTTTTTAGGAATGTCTTTTAGCTAATCTTCAACAGACCTGTAAGTTCCATTCATCAAATCAAAGTTCTTACACCAGCACTATAATAAAAGAATATGAAATTGTGAAATTGTGTTGAAATTGGCTGTTCATTTATTGAAATCAATTTATTGAAATCAAGAACGACATGTGTAGTTTGAAGGACATCCTAGGCAATATATAGCAGCCTGAAAGTTTCTCATTTAACTAGCCATTTAGAAACAAAATACACAAATATTACCTAAAATTAGCGAATTCATTTTTAAGCACAAAATGCCAAGGCCTAATATAAGGTTACCAGCTGTAGCATCTATAGGGTTACCAATCTTTTTTCTTTTTCTTTTTTTTTTTTTTTTTGCTTAAATTAGTAAAAATTAGAACCAGGCTCCCAATCTCATGAGAATTGTATTTACTGATTCCTTTGCTTAGAATACTACTTTCCAACTTTTACCTACTTGATTTTTCCCCAAGTTGTAAATTTCAAGGCTCTTGCAAAAACACCTATTATGTTTTAAGATTTACAGACCTTATTGTAATTGATTGTTGACTGACTAACACAATTAGACTAGAAGTACCATGTGAATAGAAGACTGTTCTATTTGTAGTTGTTAGCACAATACTTGGGGCATAAGGAATAGTTTGTTAAAAGTTCCATCACACATTCCAAATTATGTGACCTAATTTAGAGTTTACCAGTCTGTTTAGAAGTTCAGTTATCAAGAAGCCAAGCTTGTGGGGGTGGTTGGTTCTCTGTCTCTCTGGGTCCAGAATTTCTTTTTTCTTAAGATCATCTGTTATGTCAAGTTATTATTTAACAGGTTGTTTCTTTGGTCTCCCTGACTCCCTTTCTTCAGGGAAGGAATACAGGAAAGGAAAGAAATTTCTGATATGTGGTTGGATTTGAACTGTTCACCTGAGATCAGGGATTGTGTCTTTGTTTATATCTTATTCAGTATCTAGCATACCATTGGAGTACAATAAATAAGTAATAATGGTGATGGTGAGGAATATGCTAGTAGACCATCTGTACTCCTTAAAAATAACACAAAGAATAAAAAATACTATACTTTTAAGTTCTAAGATCAAGTAAAGAGAGTGCTTTATGATACATTTCTGAGTTTCATAGAAAATCATAATTTCTGCAACAAATAATCCTTATGTGTTGACATTCCATATTCCTAAGAAAAAAATACCAATTTATTTTTCTTTACCATAGAAATATAGAGAAAGATACAGAGTGTTCTAGAATTTTAAACTATGATCAAGAGCTCTTACAACATTAATAGCAATGTAGAACAGTACATTTAAAAAAAGAAACAAAGCCGTTTAAGAGTCTGGTGGTAGGAAAGTCAGCCCCCGTGAGAATAGCCCTGAACCCTGAACTTCAGCTGCTGAACCCAAACCAGTCTGGATAAGGAGACAGATCCTGAGTCAAACCGCTGGCTGTCTTGTCAGCTCTGTTTGATGTTAGTTTTCTCCTTGAAGAGTTCCCGTTTCCTCTCAAGTTCATGGCAACATAGTAATGAATCTATGCTCCATGTGTATTTCTCAGCATTGTTAGCAAGCAGCTTTGTCACTATTGTCACTGATGCACTTAATTCAGTGACCCTAGAACTGGCACGGTGGCAGTTGGGCAGCTTCTTCAGTTTGAGGACACGAAGAGCAGAAATCTTTAAAAGGAAATGTAAAAAGACCTCTTACATCAGTATCAAAAACAAACACTAATTTATGAATTCAGAACTTTGGAGACGCATGTAGAGTACGTCATATGCAGGATGATAAGAGATTGTGCTTGCTTTTATTTCTGTAAGTGGTGAGAGCACTATCTTTAAAAAAAAAACAGTCTCGGGGCTCCTGGGTGGCTTAGTCGGTCAGTTGTCCAACTTCAGCTCAGGTCATGATCCCGTGGTTTGTGAGTTCGAACCCTGTGTTGGGCTCTGGGCTGACAACCCAGAGCCTGGAGCCTGTTTGGGATTCTGGGTCTCCCTTTCTCTCTCTGCTCCTCTCCACTTGCACTCTGTCTCTCTTGTCTCTCTCTCTCTCTCTCTCTCTCTCTCTCTCTCAAAAATAAATAAACATTAAAAAAATTATAAAAAACAGTCTCATTGATAAGAAGCCAGATAATAGTTAAACATGTAATAGCAGTGAGTTAATATTTATTAAATGAATAAATTTTAGCTTAAAAATAATTTATTTATTTTGGGATCATATGGGGGAATTTAGACATATTCCTCCAATTATTTATGGTGGGGTTTATTATGCACTTGGGCTAATAAATTTATTTTCAAGTTATCAGACTATTCTATTTCCACTCCAACTCCTTCCGAAGTTCCAGCCTTGTCCACAGACTGTCCTTGGTTTGGAAGAGATCTTGGGAGCATTGGTAGGTTCTCTACTTTAGTGGTTTCTGAACAGTTTAGCAAGAGAAAGAAAAAGGATCAGGTCCCAAGAACCAACTTAACATCTGTGGGTAGTATACCAGCTCACTACTACTCATTCAGACCAGACCTGTGTGTCTAGATCAGGATCAAGGACTGCAGGCCTATGTACATTTTTCATTTTGCTGAGCTTGGGGTCTGGCAGTCAGGTATTGTGTGTAACATCCTTAGTACCCACTTTGTGCTTGGCCTGCTTCGAAGTACCCAACAAAAGTTTGTTGAATCACTCAGTGAATTTTGTTCCCTTGTACGAATCCTAAAATCTTTGAGAGCTCCTCCTCTTTCCATTTTTTATGCAAGGAAAATAGTTGTATCTGCACATGGATTGAATATAAAAAGGCACAATGATGGGTTGCTGATTTGTTGGAATTGATAATATAGTTGGTGACTCAGGACAGACTTACATAAAGCAGTTAAGATGATAAATACTCATGAAGTTTGAAAAGATAGATTTATTCGGACCAGGGTAGCTAAGGAATATTTTTGAGAATTTGTGTTTGAGCTTGATTCTGAAGGGAATGATAGCGTTTGAATAAAGAATTCTGGACAGGGAGGACTGTGTGAGCGGAAACAGGATGCTGCTTGCTTAGACACAGTGTCAAGCTAGGAGTTGTGTTTTGTGTAATGATGATAATTTTGTTTGTTTCTATAATTCTTCACAGCTTTCAAAATACACCCATGTGCATAGCCTTATAAATATTTTGTGCGATACAAGTATTATGAGATTCAGAGAAGTTGGGGAGCATCACGCAGCTAATAAGCCAAAGAGTAAACTACTTTGTAAACTACTGTGGCTACTACTTCTCTCTTTTTGGCCTAAGTCATCTGTGTTTTCTTATTGAAGCCCCCCTGTGACCAAAGAAAAGTATCTTCCAGGTAAAGGCATGGTCTATGAACATGAAACAGAACAGGATTTGTTGAGCCAGAGAGTTGGTATAGAGCAGGAAGGGAAGGAGGAGAAAGATGAGCTAACTTTTATCCAGTACTTTCCCTGTGTGAGACAACATTCTCAGAATCAAACATGTGTTAACTCATTGAAAACATAAAACACTGCTATTGGTACATGGTATTTTTTGATGTCATTACTTTGATTATTTCCATACCGTATAGCCCACTGGGTACTGGAGCAAAGATGTGAACACAGGCAGTCTGGCTCAAGAGCCCACTCCTTCCTACTGGCTGGGCGTGTGGGCTCTGGAGAGGGATTATTCTAATCCTGGCTTCACCCCTTGGTAACCATGTGATCCTGGTTCAATTAACAGCGTCCTCAAGAATGCTTCAGTTTCCTCAGATGTAAAAATGAGGATAATGGTAACTCCAATCTCTAGGCTTGTATGAAGATTAAAGAAAGGATATCTGCAAAGCCCCTGCTGTTATTATATAACACTATTTCTATTATGTCCTAATCAGTTGAGCATAGAATTACAAGTTGTACTTGTTCTCAAATTAGGAAGGAACCGTGGAGGCCTCACAGCAACTCCCCTGCTCTAGGGGCAGAGCATGGGGGTCAGCACAAGAGCGCCTTCTGACTGGCCTTGTGATAGCTGTGCCTAAATGCACTATATAGGCACCCTGAGCCCAAACTTATAAAAATAATGGCCCTAACCCATTTCTTTTTATGTTGTTAATAGTTGGTATAGTAATGGGGCACCTGGGTGGCTCAGTCAGTTAAGCGTTGACTTCAGCTCAGGTCATGATCTCGCAGGTTGTGAGTTCAAGCCCTGCATCGGTCTCTGTACTGACAGCTCAGAGCCTGGAGTCTGCTTCAGATTCTGTGTCTCCCTCTCTCTATCCCTCCCCTGCTTACACTCTGTCTCTTTCTCTCTTTCTCTCTCTCTCTCTCTCAAAAATGAATAAACATTAAAAAAATAAAAATAAAAAATAGTTGGTGTAGGAGGCTAAATAGAGTCCTCTAGAAAATTCATGTTTACTGGGAACCTCAGAATGTGACCTTATTTGGAATTAGAGTGTTTGCAGATTTAGTTAAATTAAGGTGAATTCATCCTGGATTAACATGAGCCCTAAATCCGGTGACCAGTGTCCTTATATGGAGAGATAACATATAAGGGGAGGGAAGATGGCCATGTGAAGATGGAGCTAGGAATTGGGATGACACAGCCACAAACCAGGAATGCCAAGCATTGCCAGCAACCACCTGAAGCTTAAAGAGCCGAGGTGGAATTCTTCCCGAGTCCAGAGGAAGTGTGGCTCTAACACCCTGAATTTGGACCTCTAGTCTCTACAACTGTTAGAGAGTAGGTTTCTGTTGGTTTCAGCCACCCAGCTTATAGTAACTTCTTATGGCAGCCATAGGAAACTAATATTGTTGGTAAATTTAATGTGGGGTATAGTTTTACAAAAGGTATCCATTATTCAGGGTAGCTGTAAATGGAAATTAAATTTTTAATTTTGGTTTATACTCCCAATACTAGTAATTTTTTTTTTTTACTTACAGAGGATAATTCTGTTTTCTGGTGTGTCTTTACTTAAAGGACATACAGTATATTAACAAAGCATGGCCTGTCATTTTGGGTTCATTTCAGCCTAAGAAGTACTTCCTCTATTTTATCCTCTATTTTATCCATCCAAATTCCTAGTCTGCTTAAGGTGTTCAATAGCTTTGGGGTAGAAAAATAGAAAGATATTTTCAGGGCTGGTGGGGGTGGGGGTGGAAATGAATTAAAAACATTTAAAAATGGTATTCAAGTAGAATTTTCATTTTTTTCCCTTAATGTTTATTTATTTTTGAGAGAGAGAGACAGAGCATGAGCAGGGGAGGGGAGAGAACGAGGGAGACACAGAATCTGAAACAGGTTCCTGGCTCTGAGTTGTCAGCACAGAGCCCGATGTGGGACTCGAACTCCAGACCGTGAGATCATGACCTTAGCCAAAGTCAGACACCCAACTGACTGAAACATCCAGGCACCCTGAATTTTCATTTTAAATAAACCATTTATTCACATTTTTAAAAAAGTTCTGTAAATAATGAGATTGTCCTCAAATTAGACATCAAATCCTTAAAATAAGAGCAAACATAAAAAATGCCTGTGGAACAAGAAAGAACATGTTTTCTTCATGCTGGTTCTGTTATCTGCTGAGAAAAAAAAATCTCAGAAGCTTCTCAAAGTTTTACTGAATTTTAAAAATTTAGGTAGTTTCAATTCTATGTATTTCTATAAACTGATACCAGCAGACCTCAAACTTTTAAGTCTATGACTCATATTCTTCATGAAAAATTTTATTTTTTACGTCATCCTGAAATGAAGCAATAATCAAAGAAGTAACTAATTATTCCTTCACCACCTATTTATTGAGTACCTGTTATGTACTACATGCCCTGCCAAGTACTAAGGATATAGTGGTAAGAAAATAATGACAGCCAAATTTTAATGAATGCTTCCTATGTGCCATCCCTGGTACCAGGCACTTTTTGTATGTTGACTAATTTAATTCCCATTATTCTTACCTAAGGGAGGTTATGATCTCCTCCTTTAAGATGAAGACACGATCAAGTGTAGACTCCAAGATTTGCACCTAGACAGTGTGAACCCAAGTCCTCACTCTTACACATTGTATCATATTCCATCCTTACCAGGATGAAATAAGAAACTTCCTCTCAGGGATCTGATGGTTTCTGTGAGAAGGCAGACCATATACATGAACACTTACAATGAATTGTGAGCCTTCTTAGAGATGTCCCAGTGAGAAGTGAGGGTGAGCAGTGTGAGGGCAGTAGCAGCGGGTGTGGAGGCGGATCCCAAAGCAGATGGATAGGGAAGACTTGGCAGGACTTAATAAATAAGACGGATGCAGGGTGGATTCATAATTGCTCAGCAATTCAGTCAAGACCTCCCCCTGCCTTGAGCTTCTGGTGAGAAGTGAGCAGCATTCCAAGCAACAAATGGACGTTGTATGTAGTGAAAGATTTCCTTTAATTTGAAGACATGTCACAGAGGCACTGCTACTCAAAGACCTGACTTCCAAGCTTAGGGAGTCTTCTTCAGAGATCAGACGTGATCGGGCGTGTTCAGGGTGGTATGGCCATAGACCAAAGCTTAGGGAGTCTTCTTCAGAGATCAGACGTGATCGGGCGTGTTCAGGGTGGTATGGCCATAGACCAAAGCTTAGGGAGTCTTCTTAGACTCACACAGAATGGCAAGTTGTGGTTAAGCTCTGATTTGCCCTGGTGTAAAGTAGTGGTGGATCACCACCAGGGTTGGTTCATGGTCGTGGAGGCTGGGACTCCCTGTTCCTGTAATTAGATTTTTACCTTTGATTACTGAGAGGATACTTAGAATTCAAATCCTAACTCTGTCTTTTTATTTATTTATTTATTTATTTATTTATTTATTTATTTATTTATTTTTGAGAGAGAGGGGGAGAGAGAGAGAAACAGAGAGTGGGAGCAGGGGAGGGGCAGAGACAGAGACAGAGACAGATTTCCAAAGTCTCCAGGCTCCGAGCTGTCAGCACAGAGCCCGACACGGGGCTTGAACTCACAAACCGTGAAATCATGACCTGAGCCGAAGTTGGACACTTAACCGACTGAGCCACCCAGGCACCCCCTAACTCTGTCTTAATAATAGCTATGAAGATCTGCATTTGGATGTCACTAATGAAGAGTGACTTTTTCAGTGCCCTCTTCATCACAAGCTTTACAAGTATAGGTTTCCAAAGACAGTACAGTTTATATCACTTTTCTTTTGCTTCATGTAGCTTTTTTCTCCCCATAATTTTCAGGCTTTCAAAGTGCGAGTGAATGAAAACGGATTATATGCCTAGGTTGGAACATACTGGGAGATGAGAGAAAAATGTATGAATTATTCAGATACGTTTTCATAATAAAGTATAAAAATTTCGATGTCTTAGCCAAACATATTTTCCAAGGACAGTGTATTTCATCAGAAAGGCATAATGGCATGACAAAAAGTTACAGACAAATTATTGTAGAATTCATCCAAAAAGTGGATGTTTTGAGTAAAGGCTAAATTCCATCCTCTTGAACTGTGCCTAGATGTTTCTGCCGTCACTTGTCAAATGTTTTTTTTTTTCTATTCTAAGTCATCTCTATATAGTACTATTATTAGTGATATAGTGGGTAAACTAACTATAAATTGATTGCGAGTTGATCCTAACTTTGGGTAATCTAACACTCAAATCTTTCTCTCAGAAGGGCCTCAGGAAGGGATTTGCAGTTGAACTTCAGTCATCTAGAAGTCTGCTTTGGAGCAGTCTAATGCATCACCGTACAATTTCCTATATTCCTGTCCAGTTCAATACACGGAGTTACTAAATTGTAGTCATACTAGTTGTGAGCACACAGGCAAGAAGAAAAGTAGTTAAACATTTTGCTGTGTGTGAGCGGTTCGAGGGCAGGCAGACACCATGCACCTTGACCACCTATTATGAAGCTTTTTGCTGCCGTGTCGAGTGAAAGCGAGTTAATTGGGTGAAGCTGTGGAGCATGTTAGGGGCCTGGTAAAGGGTTGCTGTCTGACAGCTGAATGTCAGCAAAAGCCAGTCAAGTGTAGCTGAGAGACAGAGCCCTGTCACAAAGTTCCCGCAGACTGGAGCACCGTTAGGAGGCTGAAATACAGTTCCATCTCACTTTCTCCCTCATTGAATCCAAGCACCTTAAAAGATTTTACACTGTATGTGTCAACTCTTGTTCTCTAAGCGGTTACCCCCTAACCGTCCTGCATTCAAATGATTGAACAAAAGATGCTAATGTTTAGCAAAGTGAATGTAAATTCCCTCTTTTCCCCTTTTCTGCCCAAGCAGATAGACTTTCAACTCAAGGGAAACTTTGAAGGTTTACATCAAACAATTAGATCGCCTCCAAATTTGGCACAGAATAGAATCTTTTTCTCAAGAGAGGATCAAAATTAAAAATTAAAAGCTGTAGAATAAGAATGCATATTTCTCTGCTATAGAAAATGGAGCTTAAGGGAGCTAGGATTCCTGCCTGGGGGTCTCGAGAACAGACAGTTAGCAAGATAACTTTCCCTTGCCTTTTGTCACTGGCCTCTTCCTCCTCTTTCACAGTGGCCTAGCCTAAAATGCCATGATGACATTCACCAGAAGCCAAGAAAGATAAGCATAGAAAGGAACAGTGGAGTCCTGCCTGACACTTCAGACACTCCAGAAAGGAGGGATAGAAGAAAGTCAGAATTAAAGCAAATGAAAATGAAACTGAATTACAAATATGTTCAGAGAGAGAAACGTTTAATATCAAAGCCTGCCCTTGCTTGGAATATAGATTACAAGCAGTCTGTTCATTCGACAACAGCAAACACCTGCTAGGTGCCAGCCACCAGTGAAGACACTGGTGAGAGCGGCAAACAGACGTCAGAGTTCACTCTGATGGAAACGTGGCTGTGGAGCCCGGGGGGTGTGGCTTAGTGTGACCAAGGAACTGAGCTTTCATTTCTAATTGAATTTCACGTTGAATTAAAATGGAATTAATTAGAATGGAAACAACCAAGTGTGGCTGGTGGCTGGCGTATTGACCCGCACGGGTCCAGGCAAACAGCAGATCGTGATGCCGTGTTGGTGTAAAAGTTTGGGTGGTTTGTTGTGATAACGCGGGGAGAGGGGGCATCCAACCTGAATGCGAGGTGATAGGTGTCAGGACAAGTCAGGGGGCAAGGTGATACCCAAAACGAGTCATGAAGAATGGTAAGAACCCGATGAAACGGCCTCCTTTGAAAGGGCAGGAGCAGCATGCACAGGAGGCCCCTGGACAGGAGACAGCTCAGGACAGCAGAGCACGATTCAGGATAGGGGGTTGGTTGGTGCAGGGGAGCAAAGGCATTTAATGGGAAATCACCTTGATGCCACGGTCGTACCCGACCAGGCAAGTTATCCCAGAGGTCACAGAATGGAAGGTCTCCCGGAGCAGCTAAGATACCCAAGTACATGATTTATCAGATCAATTTAAGACACCCTGCGAGAAGCAGAAGCGATGTGGCAGGGAGCCAGCAGGGGAGGGACCATACTCCCTGACTGTTTGGCTATGTAGTGTTCTTATGACCTGTGTCTCTCGGCTGCATCAGCTTTCTCCAGCTTTGTGGGGGTGACGAGGACCGGAATGGAGCCTCGACCAAGGGGGTTTGGGACACAGAAGGTGCCTGGGCCATTCACCCATACTTGTCTTCCAGGAGAGATGCAGGACAACTGTGTCTGGCCACTAGCTATAGCTTGCCGCCAGGGCTGCCGAGCAGCTTTGGGGTTTTGTTTGCAGCTCTCGGGCCAAGTTAAGAATGACATGAGCTGGAAGTGGCACATCTCTACCTTATGATGTGGTCTCTGCACATCATCTGTAAGTAACTTGTCTTTTAGGGCGCTAACGTACTGCATTCCGAACATACGGCTTCTGCCTGTGTCTCCCAGCCTGCTGGCTAATCCTTCCTTTATGCTCTACCACTTATTTTGAGTTTCATCTGACCATTTTTTTTTTGCTTATCTTCAGTAGCAAATTGGAATGCTCTTAAATAACAAGGAAATATGCAGTAAAGAAGGGAGGATGTAAGAAACAGAGATAAGTCTGAAGAGAGAGCTTGTTTAAAAATACCAAAGGCGCATTTGGGCTAGAGAACGTGAAGAGACACTTCCTTAAATAACTAAAGAAAAAAGTGTTGGTAAACAGCTCTGAAGCCTATATCAAGATCATTACCTTGTAGACGTCCTACACAGAGCATGAGCTACATTTCAAGCACGACTAGGCTTTTTTTGAAAAATTGGTGTGCCGGCCCTAGGAAACTCTTTTTTTTTCTTTTTTTTTTCTTGAGACAGAGGGAGATAGAACTTGAGTGGAGGAGGGGCAGAGAGAGAGGGAATCACAGAATCCGAAGCAGGCTCCAGGCCCTGAGCTGTCAGCACAGAGCCCGACCGAGGCTCGAACTCACAGACCATGAGATCATGACCTGAGCTGAAGTCAGACGCCCAGCCAACAGAGCCACCCAGGCGCCCCTGAGGAAGTTTATTTGAATGAGGGTTTTGATTGGTAAAGAACGAGTAGTGGAGGTTTTGTGGGCAGGTGCCCAGACTGGGAGATGGGAAGTGGAGAGAACCGCTTAGTGCTTCTCCCCGCAGGCCTAAGGACTGACATCTGGATTTTTAGAAAAAGGACCCATGGGTGGCAGACCCAGTGAGACAGTGGGTTTGTCAGAGTTGCCGCAGTGTACAGGTCACAGGGGGGAAGGGTGGGCATATGGCCAATCCTGTATAGAGACATCACCCATACGGCACAGCAAGCTGGCTAATATGTTGGAGGCAGGATCTGGGGGAGGGGTTGCGGATGCCCAGCAACTCTTGATGGGGCCCCGCGCATGGGCATCTGAGGTCTTGTGTTGAGCAGGTCAAGGAATAACCAGGGAAATGTAACTCATTCCCTGAACCTCATCTGTATCCTCAGAACAACGAGTCTGGAGAACTCCCTGTGCCCTGTACGTCAGAACTTAACACTATAGTTGTGTCATTACGTAGCGTTTCAGCAAATTCTGATTTGGGGAGACTTGGCTCCAGAGTCAGATGAGGACAGTGTGAGCTCCCTTGAGGATAGACAAGTTTTATGTGTGTAATTCACTGCTCTATCATAGCACCCGGAACAGGATCTGGCACGTAGTAGGCACTCGATAGATATTTATGGAAAGAATTAATGAGCAGAGCTGATTTGGGATACTAATGGTGGATGTGGGTTTAGATATGTTTTATGCATTATGTGAGCGTGGGGAAAGTCTGTCATATGGAATTGATAACATAGGGAATGGATTCCTGAAATATAATCTGTAGGTATATTATTTTGGAATTTTGTGGTTGCTGCGCTATTCTCACGGTTCTTTAGGATGTCCTCCCTAGAGAGATGGGTTTGGTTGGAGACTGCTGGAAATGTCCCGCTTCTATCAGAAATAACATTCCCGCCTATCATGTAAAGGAAATGTCATTGCCAGCTAAGTGATTTGTTTTGGAACATACTCCCCAGTGCTTGCTGTGATTTGAAGGCATTCCGCAGATGTGAACCCTAGATCACATGATTTGTCTTACATCTGAAGTGCCTCTCTCTCCCTGGGAAATAGAGACACCGTGTTCTTTTAACTGAAGATAACCAGCCCCTCCAGAAAGGCCCCGCCGTGCCACTGGTCAAAGGGAATAAAGACCGTTTGCAGAATTCTGTGAAGACTTGCTAGAAATTTTAGGTGTGATGTAGTAAAATGAGGGGATATAACTTAAAACAACAATGGAAGGGAAGGGCATGGGAAAAAATGATTTTCAAATTTCCACGTGTGCATTTTTCACAAATTTTGTCAGTGTATGTGATTGACAGATACTTACCATGTTAGTAAGATTTAGGAAAGTCTTCTCTTTCCAACAATTTTAAATTTTAGATGACTCTTTCCTTCTCCTTGTTACCTGAGTGCATGGTCGTAATTTCACCGGGGAGAAACATACTGCTAAAAGGTCTAAATTTATAGCTTTCAGGTTATTATTACATTTTTGACGTTGAATAAAAAAAGTGTGTAAGTTTAAGAGGAAATTCTTCAATAATGAAAAAGTGGTCAGAAAACCTCTGCCTAATGGCTCCCGCATAGAGCATGACATGTGTACACTTCGACCACAGAACTTGTAATTTGGCAGCTGGAAGGGCTATTTGGGAATAAAATGAAGGCACACAAGTTGTAAGTAGTTACATAAGGAGTTGCCTTTGTGCAGAGCAGAGGACCAAGTTACTCAATGGACTTATTTGTGTTTGCTCAATGTCAGATTGTAGGTGTGAGTTAGATAGCGGAAGATGCTGAAATAGGAAAGTGTTCTCAGCTAAACTATAAGATCTTTTCAAAACTTGTAAAACACTTGGTTAAAGACCTACCCTCTGAGACCTTTAACCAATTACATTCTCATTTTGACCACATATTTCAGAGTCATAAGTATACTAAAATATGGGCTTCAGTATACATAAAATTAGCCCTTTTTAATAAAAGGTTTTGGCTATAAAAGTAAGGCATGCTTATTGTAGATAATTTGGAAAATACAGAAGTTTTGAAAAAAATGCTAACAATTCCAGTAACTCAAAGCAAGTTATCGTAAGCGATTGCGTGTATTACCTTCTCACATATATGGTCTAACTCAGGGGTTGGTGAAGTTCAAAGCCTGTCGGCCACATCCACCTGCCACCTGCTTTGGTATAGTCTGAAAGTTCTTTAAGAATGGCATTTACATGTTTAAATGGTTGGGGAAAAAAAAAAAGAAAAAGAAGAATATTTCATGATGTGAAAATTATGTGAAATCCAAATTTCAGCGTTCATAAATAAAGTTTTATTGGAACACAGCCATACAAATTCATTTGCATATTGTCCATGGCTGCTTTGGTGCAAAACTGGCAGAACTTAGTAGTTGCAACAGAGAACATATGGCCTGCAAAACCTAAAATATTTAGTATTTGATCCATTACAGAAAAATTGTTCTGACTTCTGGTCACACCTACACATTTGTCCATATTGTCCATAAGTTCATACCTATAAATTTTATAGCTGCATAATATTCCATCAAGTGGCTATAGCTTACTTAACTATACTTCTGATGCTGCATATGGATTTTTCCCAATATTTGTCATTATTATTAATTTAAGGAACCGAGTCATATATGGAATTGTTGGGTCAACTGGGTCAACTTAAAACAGTTGCCAAATTATAGTCCAAGTGGTTCTCTCCATTTATATAATCACTACCAACTTATCAATGCCTATTTCATAATGCCTTCACTACCATTTAGTATCATAATTTTTAAATTCAATTTTAAAAAAAATTTTTTTTTAATATTTTATTTATTTCTAGGAGAGAGAGAGATAGCGTGAGCAGGGGAGGGTCAGAGAGAGAGGGAGTCACAGACTCTGAAACAGGCTCCAGGCTCCGAGCTGGCAGTCAGCACAGAGCCCGACGCGGGGCTCGAACCCACGAACCGCGAGATCATGACCTGAGCGAAAGTCGGACGCTTAACCGACTAAGCCACCCAGGCGCCCCTTTTTTAAATTCAATTTTGATTTGCGGCAAAGATATTTTTATTTTCCATTTTTGATTCTTATGGGGAATTACCATTTTTTCCCACTTCTTTGTTAATCAGCTGTAGTTTTACTTTGGCAAACTGCCAGTTTTGTAGGCTTTGTTTATGATTCAATATTCTAATTTAAAAAAATTTTTAATTTAAGTTTTTATGATTTATTTATATATTTCTTTATTTGATTTTAGGAGCAGAGTTTAGTGACTCATCACTTACAAAGAACACCCAGTGCTCCTCCCAGCAAGTGTCCTCCTTAATGCCCATCACCCATTTTGCCCATCCCCCCACCTAACACCCCTCTAGCAACCCTCAGTTCTCTGTATTTAAGAGCCTCTTAGGTTTTGCCTCCCTCTCTGCTTTCATCTTATTTTTCCTTCCCTTCCCCTGTGTTCATCTGTTTTCTTTCTTAAATCCCACGAGTGAAATCATATGATATTTATCTTTCTCTGAACTGACTTATTTCACTTAGCATAATACATTCTAGTTCCATCCACATTGTTGCAAATGGCAAGATTTCATTCTTTTTGATTGCCAAGTAATATTCCATTATATATATCGACCACATCTTCTTTGTTCATTTGTCTGTCGATGGACATTGGGCTCTTTCTACAATTTGGCTACTGTTGATAGCGCTGCTATATACACGTGCCCCTTTGTGATTCAAATAGTTTTAAAGATAAAAACCATGGAAAAAAATTTTGAACTTTCAAATCTTTTTTCCCCCTCATCCACACTCCCAAGATAGTGAACACTTTCTTGTGATCCCTTTTTCAGAAAGAAAAATACCTACCTGTATGCCTGTGTGTGACTCCTATATATTTTTAAAATACAAATGGGTTCTCTCTATATATGCACACACGGTTTTGAGCCTTCTTTTTTCACTTAGACATATTTACATATTAGGATTTACATATTCACCTTAATATTTTTAATGGTTGTATTCTACAGCTGTGTCATAATTCACTTGAGTAGCGCTCTGTCGATGGAGCCTTTGGTTTTACATAAAAACTGTTTTTCCATAAAAAAAAAAAAAAGCTTCAGAGAACACATCTCTTTGCTTAACCTGGGGAACTTTCATGAGTGTCGCCATTGAATAAGAGGCTAGCAGCGGAATTGCTAGATCGATGGACAGGTACATTTAAAATTTTGTCTTCTAAGAAGGTTGCACCAGGTTGCATCCCTGTCTACTTACATGGTCTGAGCTTGTCTGTTTCCCTGCCTTCTCAGCAGTGGGTATCATCAAACACTGAAATTTTTGCCTGCTTACTGGCATGTTTTGTATTTGTATTTCTTTAATTCTGAGTGAGGTTTGGCACTTTTCTTTCATATGTTTATTGGTTATTGTATTCCTTTCTTTCTAACCAAACAGCCAAGTTATATCTGGGGCAGAGGCTGCCAAGTGGTTTCTTGACACCAGTTTTCACTGTTTCTTAGCAATAGAACCTCTAAATATTATCTGGGCCAGTCTGGGGGAAAAGAAGCTACATTTCTGACATCCTCGAAGTGTAGTGAGATATGTAACTCAAGTTCTGGCTCCTGGGATGTAACCAAAGTTTTGTGATTTCAGAAAATGCCTTTAAATGTAAGTGGTCCTCTTATTCTTTGTCCTTCTTTTTTCTGGCTAGAATGCAGACATAATGGCTGGAACTTATGCAATCGTTTTGGGCCCTGAGTTGGAAGGCACATATCATGGCTATGAAGACTAAGATAGAGACAGTTTAGATTCCTGATAGCTTCAAACAGTCATATCACAGAGAAATAAACTATCTTATTTAGGCCACTGACATTTTGAGTTTTCTGTGACAGCTGAACCCAATACTATATATATATACATATATATATGTATATATATATATAAAGATACTATACTATCTTTCGCCTATATTCTAATTAGGTTCTCCTTTTTCTTTAGTTACAGGAGTCTGTTGTAAATTAAGAAAACCACTCTTAGGGCTATCATGTGTATTGCACACACTTTTGCCAGCTTATCATTTCAGTTTTTCTTTTTTTTAATATTTTTTTTACATTTATTTATTTTTGAGAGACAGAGAGAGACAAGAGCACAAGCAGGGGAGGGGCAGGGAGAGAGGGAGACACAGAATCTGAAGCAAGCTCCAGGCTCTGAGCTAGCTGTCAGCACAGAGCCTGATGCGGGGCTCGAACTGACAAACTGTGTGATCAAGACCTGAGCCGAAGTCAGCTGCTTAACTGACTGAGCCACCCAGGCGCCCTGTCATTATAGTTTTTCAATGGTATTTTTTAAATAGTATGCTTACATTTTTATTTATTCAATTTTTGTACCTTTTTATAAAAAGGATGGATATATTTACAATGGATATATTTACATTTCAAATTCTCTCTGAGTTGTTTGCAAATACATTTTCCTAAGACACAGGGGGAGGAAATTGCCACCTTTGCATTTTCTGCCATTTCTAGCATGAGATCTTCCCGTCTGGTGTGTCAGAATTGCCAGGGCTGGGGCAGATTGGGAGGACAGGGTTGTGAAGGGAAATAGGAAAAGAAAGAACAAAAGCTATCCAGGAAAATTCTCTGACTCTTTTTCCAACCTCAGTCATGTCAGGAAATCCAAGAGAGACAGAGAAAAAAAAGGGGGAATTGTTATCTTGTCATGTATGAGACATCTTTAAAGTAATTTAAAGTTAAAGTTTAAATGTTCTAGTGTAATTTAAAACTTCAGTGCTGAATATTATCTCTGAATATAATAACACATAAGTTCCTTTAGTGAAAGGCTCGAGTTTTGATTTTATGTAAATGCTATAAAATCTATTTATTTACTCCAATACCATGGATATCCAAGTGTGTGACTATAATAAAATATGTTATCAAAAATATAAACATTTATTTTTAGCCTGTACATGTATTAGTACAATCTATATACTCTTACTTCCCAGTTTCACAGAGATTTATTGAGCCATTACTATGTTTATGAAAGAGCTCTGGATATAAAATAAGCCTGAGGCTGTCTTCTTTGGGCTGCGTGATAAGGTAGTGGTCAAGCATTGGGGGAGAAGAATCATATGGATCAAGAATCATATCTTTTTCTACCACATTCCAAGCTGAGCAACATGGAACAATTTATTCTACTCTCTGAGAGCCCCAGTTCTTCAACTATGAAATGAGGGTAACAGTAGTAGTTTCTCAGTGAGGAGTTGTGAGAAGTGAGATAATGCCTAGGAAGCTAAACCTAGCACAGTGCCTAACATATATGTTCAATACATGTAGCTATAATGTTAAATTTAGAACTTATATCATCTGAGAATAATAAAAAGAGAGGTAAAGAAAGGAAGCTACTAAATGCTAGGCATTTTTGTATATATTATTTCATTTAACCCTTGCAACACCCCTAGGAGGGATTATTCTTCCTACTCACACAGGTTCAGTAACTTGTCAAAGGTCTCACGGGTAATCCATGGCAGGATCAAGTTTGGAACCCAGGGCCTCTCCAACTTCAAAGCTATACTGTGCTGCTTTTAATTGGGACATAATCTGTATATATATGAAAAACCAAATAGCAGTTAGGAGACCAACACCGTAAAGTAATAACATGAGTAGTTTGTTCATCAGAAATCTTATTTAGTCCCAGATACTCTGCTAAGTGCTAGGAATACAAAGACCTGATTCCATCACACCAGGTGCTCATAGGCTTATAGGTGGGATAGAAGTGAATACAAATAAGTAAAAATAGAAAAATAATTGCTCATGAAGGAATGTAAAGTGACCGGGTGTTACAGCTAACTGTAATAAGGAAGGGTGGGGCAAGGATCTGGAAAGGCCTTACAGGGAGGGGAATCTTGAGTGGAGTCTGAAAGGTGGGGAGAACATTTGCCTCACAAAGGGCAGAAGGATATTCAGACAGTGGGCAGATAGGAAGCGGGTGTGAAGTATGGGGACATCATGTTTAGGGACTCAAACAGTTCTATGTAATTCAATTGCAGAGCATAATCAAGGAAATGATAGATGAGGCTCGACAGGGAAGCAAAGAGCAACATAGTCACATGGCCAAGGATGTGCTTTTAGGAAGGCACAAAGATTCAAGGCTGTTAGTCCAATTAATCTGCCTTGTTAACCGAGTAGTCAAGGCTGCACTTGAACCAGATAGACTGACTTTAGAGCTCTGGCTCTTAAACCAATGCTGAATGTCTACCTGAGGACAGAATTGCTGTAATGTGAATCAAGTATGTTGTTAATATCTTCTATCTGTCTTTTCTATTTGCTTCTATCTCTGTGGTTGCCCTTCCTTCTTAATCTGTAGGTATCCAGGCCTCTTAGGTGGTTCTCTATCTAGACACTCGTTTACAATGCTCCAATGACTCACGTATCCCCACACATGTTGGTGTCAATGAGCTAAAGAGCCTAACTGGTTCGCACGAAGATTTAATGGCTTATGGGAAGAAGAATGCCTAAAATATTCGTGCAGGTTTGGCATTCTTAACTCAAAGTTAGAATTGGTAACTACAAGGAGTAAATATTTAATGATGTGATTGCAGGTGTCTATTTATGTTTATATACACACATATATGTATATGTATGTATATATATAAAGTATGTATGTGAATGCACATAGCAAGTGTGTATAAATATGTACAGATATTTATCAGGTGCATATAAATGTGTGTATGCAGGTATATAGTTAAGCATTCCACAAGAGAAAACCATAGAGGTAAGTATTACCAACTTTTTGCAGACTGCAGTGTCCTGTGATGCCAATATGGCAGAACTGGAAAATAGGTAGAATTTGGTTAACTAACTCAAAGTATTTGGAAGGAAGAAGACTCTGTGATACTGAATACTGAGACTCTTAACGTGGTAAGAACCCATTAGCAGAGAAGGCAGAGATGGCGAGAGAGTCTCATTGTAAGGCCCTCTTGTGGGTACTTTGATCCCTTCATCAGTTTTTGTGTAGCTGTGCACTCTACTTAAAACAAGCCCACAATCTGCAGAGCTTAAAACACCATCATGGAGGCCCAAGTCAAAAAGAAATGGACTACAAGATTTAACTGATGAACCCACAGCATCTAAACTGTGGTTCATCTTGTTATCTAGACTTTTTTTTTAGAACCATGTGCAAGATGTATTCGTCTTATCTACATCCCCTCAAAGTATCAAGTACTCTATTTGGGAACCTGATTTCTGGGTTAACGTCACCCCCCATTATGTCATATGCCATCACGCATGGCATTTTGTGGACCCGTAGAACGTCAGAGCTGTGAAGTGTGTATCTCCTTAATCTCTAGGCGTGGGATGTGAGACCTAGATGGACACATTCCCATGCCCGAAATGGCCCAGCTAGATTGTGACAGAAGCAGGAGGAAAAACTAGTCTGCCTCTCCAGTCCTGCATTCTTTACTATGTGCCGGGCAGAATCTCCAAGCAGCATGATCCTGGTTACTAAATCACGTCACCGCTCCCTTTGCACAATACCGGATTCCAGAAGACTTAACTTGATCATAAATGCTACACAGGAGACAAATAGCTTGGTATCATTGTTTCAGAAGCCTTGGTCTGCAAAATGGCTTTGATTTATAGACAATTTATTGAGTGATTATCTTATTATTAGACTAATGCTTTATTTACCTTTTTGTTGGGAAAACACTCTTGGAAAACTAAGATATTAAAGCCTTGAAAAACAGCTATTGGACAGGTCCAATTACTGTATTTCATAAAAATTTTTAAATGCAGAAATGTAGTGAACACATTTTGTATTGGGAATATATATTTAGCTGTTGGACTATAACAGTTCAAATAGAATCATTTACAGCTTATTGAGTAAATAAAAGTGCTTCCATAAAGATTCACATGACACCTAGCTTTTATTTCAGGTAACTAATTTCTTTTTGAAAAATTGCTTAAATTTAGATTTACATGAGAGAGTACCAGAATACCTCAGCAGTTTAAAAAGTAATTCAAATGACCATGGACTTTACAGATTTAAAATGTAAGATCAGGTGGTGAATATTAACTTTTAATGTCTCTGATAAAAAAGTTATTTAACTGTCTTTTACTCTGGGTGTTATATTAAAAGTGGTATGGTGTATTTCTGGATACTATTTGAAACCAGAAAAATAGTTCATATTTACTTGTTTTTTTAACATCACATTCTCAAGTCAAGATTTCACCAGAGTTTTTGCTGGCTTGTTTACAAGCTATTAAGTGACTTAAAATCAGATTTTATCCCATTTGGTGAAAAAAAAATATTTCCAGCAGTGTATGGAGTATAGCAAATGACCCTGCTAACAACAACAAAAAAAGTGTTTTAATTTATACAAAAGTAAATCAGTGTTTTCTCAGTGGAGGGCATACCTTTTGGGGGTGCAGATCTTTAAAAAATATCTTTTTCTTTAGGGATTATTTTCCATGGATAGGACATAAATAAGAAGATAGCATGCAAGGAGTTAAGACTCCAATTTTAAATACTAGACCCAATATCCCATTTCACGCTTATTTAGTTTTAAAAAATGTTGTATTAGAGGAAAAGAGGCTTTCGGTCAATACGGTGGAGAAGAGACATATTACAAGGTTAAGCTGAGAAAAGGCAAAGTTCCTTTGTAGAGGGCCAAGACCCATAGACTAGAGGAGAAATGAGCAGTGAGAGGCCTTCCCCACAGGATGGTTTTCTTAATGTGTAATGCGTTCGACTGTGGGAGTCACAAGAACAGGAAAGGAAACTCGAAGAACAGAGTACAGAGTTGAGTAGATCATATATACCTTTAGCATTGCCGAACAGGAGTGACTGGTCAGTTTGGCATGGTCAGCTTTCTCTAGTCTAAGGCGTCAGAAAGAAATACCTTCAGAGATGACCTGACCTCCCCGGGTCTGATTTTGTACACTCCTCTCTTTTCACACACTGTTTTCTCAGACCAGAACTTGAAATATAAAGATGTAGCAACAAACTTTTGAAGTCTCACCTCGCAAGTTTCTTTGATCATAATAAAGAATACTATTGCTGTAACTAAACCATGGTAAGAAGGAAACCAGGCCTCGCCATCTCCTGCTTTCTGGCATTCTCTTTACCCTCATTCTGGTCTGACAGCATGAGAAGCTAGTGGATGGCCCTAGATAGTCTTCACAACAGCAAAATCAATCCAGTAACGATGCTGCCAATTTAGACACGCAGCAAAACAAACGAACAAACAAACAAACAAAATCAGAAAAGGTGTTTCTCTTGGCAGTGAGAGTGCAGGAATCTACAGCTCCAGCCCCTGATGTAATGAGACGCCTCCGTTCAGGTTCTGACCTGAGATGCTCAGACCCTGTCTTGCAGTTTTCCGGGTGAAACTTCATTGGTGCCTCTAATCAGGGTCAGCACCTGATCTCGGAATGCCTTCTCCTTCCTTCGGGATAAGAGAAACCCTCTCCTTCATAAAGTCATTCAAGTGGTCATTTTAGGTGTTTTTTTTTTTTTTTTTTAACTTCCAGCATAAAAAGGGATGATTTCCATCAGCTGTAGGCTTGCAGTGGAGTATCAAGAAATCAAAAGAAAAGAGATCAAAGAAAATTGCTGAACTAGGTGTTAGATGCAGCCATTGATTTTTCTCCAGTTGTAGTTTAAAAAAATCCACAAAAATGGTAACATATACAACAGTTGCATTTCTAATACTTTCCTAAAGCCAGTGATGGCTTTCCTCTTGTTTTCACAGGTAGAAATGTTTTTGGAGAATGTGACATAATAAAGCAGATCGCTATAGATCACGCTGCTTTAATTGTCAAAACTGTAAGAGAATCTACCAAAAAGATGTTTTATTTTTAAAACTCTGCAGTGTAAAGTGTGGTTTTTTATGGAGACACGTATGACTAGGCTTATGATCTCAGCAACATTTATTTGCTGAGAATCTGGAAACTTCTGACATACAATTGATCACTCGTTACTTACTATCAATAAATGTCATAAAATAATACCTGTCTGCTTTACTGAGAAAACTTCATTCATATTAACTACTGGTTATCAGTGTTACTTAAGGCTTAAATGTGTAGCTTCATCAAAATATTAATCTTGTTTTCAAGTATTTCACAGATGTGTGGATTTCTTAAATTTTACTTCTAGTAGTTTCTGGATACCAGTAGTGTTTTAAAACATATGGCCAATAGTTTTCATGTTGTAATCCCATGTTTTGATACACGACTTCCAAATACTTAGAATAGTTTTTATTAAAACAGAGTGGTGGCATTATTATCAAAGGAAAAGGCAAAAAGTTCATCTCACTAGCATTTTATATCTCAGTCTGCTATTTTCTAGAGGTCACTAGAATTGACTTATTTTTCTTTGTGCTATATTTGTCAATTAAATGAGTCTGTCTGATAGATTTTGAAAACATAATACCCACCATTCATTTTCTTCCCCCCCCTTTTTTTTTTTTTTTTTGAGAGAGAGAGAGCACATGAGTGTGAGCAGGGGAGGGGCAGAGAGAGAGAGAGAGGGAGAGAAAATCTCAAGCAGACTCTGCGCTGTCAGCGGGACCCTGACTTGGTGCTAGATTCCACTACTGTGAGGTCATGACCTGTGCCCAAATCAAGAGTCAGACGCTTAACCAACTGAGCCACCCAGGCACCCCTCACAGTTCATTTTCTAAGTGGTCAGATCTTCCATATTATATCGCAGATATTATATAGCACAGTGAAATAAACATTCTTAGCATTGATTTCTATAAATTGTCAGTGGAAGCAGAGGCAAAAATGCCTGATTGTATTGACTCTTTGATTCAATAACTTTCTAAAATTTTTATACAATGTTTTACTGTTTAAGCAAACTCCTTATGTCCTTAAAAGTTTGTGCCATTGAACACATCAGGGATTCAATCACATCTGGAAAATAATTTAATATTTCTATAGTATCATACAGATTATGGCAAAATTAAATGGCAATTCTACCCCATTTCATATTATCATGATTATGAGCCCACTTTTCCTGTTTGTGGTTTTAGATTCTGTTTAAGAGTTTTCAATTCTAGGGGCATCTGGGTGGCTCAGTCAGCTGAGCAACCAACTCTTGATTTCCCCTCAGGTCCCAATCTTGTGGTTGTGGGATCAAGACCCCACGGGGCTCTGTACTGAGCGTGGAGCCTTCTTACAATTCTCTCTCCCGCCCTGCCCCTCCCCACAAGCACGCGCATGTATTCTCTCTCAAATAAAAAGATAAAACCTTGCACAAAAGAGTTTTCAATTCTATGTGTATTTATTTTTTCTTCTTTATATTATAGACAGGATCACGAGACCACTCAAATCTCTCCGTTCCTTCAAGAGCTGCCCTTCCTGCTGACACAGTCGGTGTGGGTGAGTTTTTGCCTTTGAAGGCGGAACTGGATACAACTTACACTTTCTTAAAGGAGACCTTTGTAAGTCCTCTGACGTCATCTCTCTCCTCTCCAGTGACGATGTCTGCTAATGCCAAAAGACCAACTCCGATCGGATAATGACTTTATGAAATAAAAAAAATGCGGGAAGAGTTAACAGTATAATTAAAATTGTTTTGAAGGGGGATTTTCTTATCAGTTGACTTTTGTTTCAGCAACAGTGGCAGTGGATTGTTTAAAAATCGTGTGTGATCTCCATGTGTGCAGGTACCTCTACCTCCTTGAATAATGGAATAACCAACTTTTCCCCCCTCTAAGTTTTATTTATTATCACAGTTGCTCATTTTTATGTAACATATTTTTAAATGTTAAAGAATGACACATTTTGGGTAATTTCCTTCAGACTTAAAAAAATCAATAAGCCATTTTAGTCTCTATCTATCAAAGTTGTTTCATACTTGTCTATTTTAAAGCAGGACTGCAATACTTTAATAGGATTGAAAGAGCTATTTGAAATGTATGCCAATGATTCCTGTCATTTCATGGCAGCCCTGCTATGGTTCACTGAGCCCCCTCTTCTCTCTTGTCAGCTCGACTGAAGACAAGCATTTAGTTGCAAACTTTAAGCAGGTTGTGCAAAACAGAAATGATGTGACTGCTTCCCCTCCTGCACAATAATGTCACTCCTGGTCAATGTGAGAAGGTCAGGCTGCTCCTTGTAAAGCTACATGATACCACTTGCCCATTTGAACAAGTTAAGTTAACTGCCGAATCTGGTCCCTGCAGGCATTGAAAACCCATCCTTTTATCAGGTCTGCATTTGATCAGGAGGTAGAGCAATTGTGCCGGCAGGATTTGTGTGGCATGGTTAGGCACTTCGTAAGGACCGTTTCCCACACCGGGAGATCAGGTGATGCTAAATGGTATGAGCTGAAAAACTTCCAGGTAATGGCTGTTCTGACCTTCAAACTAGCCTCCTGGTTTTTTTGTTTGTTTGTTTTTTTTGTTTTGGTGGTTGGTAGGACCCAAGAGTGACTCCCATCTTTGATGCTGACAGAATTTAAAACAAGGCCATTGCCCTGCGTTTTCTGCCTTGTAGCACACAAAAGTAAAATTGTATGTCAGGCCGAGATGTCGGGGAGCTGACAAGATGCCCCAGTGACATTTCAGCTAGAAAGAGCAAGTGTCTTGCAACCAAGTGGTCAAATATCAAATAATAGGTCAAGCAGGAAGGAGCTGAGTTCTAACCACAAAGAGGTTTCTGGTAACTTACTTGACAAGCTTTTGGGCGCTTTGTGGCTTGACAAAGTGATGTTCTGTTGGGTATCGCTAGACAGACTGTTCTTTATCGCCTTCAGAAGATCAGACATTGACATTGATTAAACTCTTTAACCCTTAAAGGTTAAATCCTTGCAGTTTGCATCATGGTAAGTGAAGAACAAAGAAATATCTGTAATATGTATTTGCCTTTGTATTAATCTTTTAACTCCCCGGTGCTATTAACTTCTGATGTGAACTGTACTTTTTGACGGAGTTTTGATACAAAATCCATATTTTATATTATTTTTCATGATGGAGTTTTTCATTATGGATACATTAGAAAGTAACAGAATGTATTATGGAATCTATATTGTCTTCTCTTAACAGTGACACTTGATTCAAATACAACCAACTTCTGAGGGTTCTTTTTATTGGCCTTGGTAAATAAAGTGTGTATACTAACTATTTATGTGACGAGCCAAATTAGCCAAGTGATTTCTGCCTTCCCAGGTAACACTATTACTGTCGTACGGCGTAGCACAGTCCTATTTCCTACAGTACGGAGCCAGCATAACTAGCTTTAGATAAGTCTTTAGAAAGCCGTTTATGTGAAGTAAAATGACATCTTTAACCAAATTTCTCTTAATTCTTTCCCTGGACTTATTTTTATTAGCCACGCTGGGCTTTGAGCATTACAGAGTGTGCCCTGTGGAATGTGACATGCATGAAATTCAACTGGCGAATTTATTGTAACACAGAAAATGTTATGGGTTGTTTTTATATAGATCATAGAATAATTTCTGTGCATTTCAAAAACACTCTCTTCTGCTGTCCCATATGATTCAGACCATGTCTGTATAGAAATTGATACACAGCTTTTTAGTTCATGGGACATCACCGAGTTTCCAATTCCCACACTACAGAAAAACCGTGTTGCCCTTTATCACTTATGTGTCTGTGTGCACATAGGTTTGTGTTGAATCTATTTCCCGACTTTACTAATTTAAGAGGAACGAGCACCTATGTTAACTTAGCCTTAGATAGTCCTTGGTTTTCTTGCCTTAATTTTGCAATCTGTTAATGGGATAACACCGTAAATAAATGTGTATGTCTCTCCGTGTATGTGGGCATCTGATTTTACAGATCCATTTCTTACTGTAAATTCTGAACCACAAATTCAAAAAGATTATTAAATCAAATCAAAGCATGTCACATTTATAACCAACTAGATGCTAAAGGCCAGAGAAACTGAAGGATAAGCCTCCTGAGCAATCATTAGTATTCACAACCAAATAGAGTAATTTTTATACCATATGCTTTTCTCCCAGAAGTCAGACCCAGCAGGAGGAGAAGATTTAATGACATATCCTATGGAGATCTGAGAAACTCTAGACTGCTTCTGAGCACGCTAGTGGCCAATTGCTGCAGACTTGAGATCTGCGTTCAGTTGGCAAAGGACAGTTGCTCTATCAGCTTCTTTACCTCCTTACGAATGATATATAAAGTAGACATTTCTCAGGAGAAATGACTTCAAATATTTTTGTAAGGAAAAGGGATTTTCTTTACATCTTAGTATATGGAGTTTCTTACTAACCTCCTGTGATCTAGAAAAATACCTATATCATCCATCACTATCAAAGGGATTCTTATTGTTCTGATACCTAAGTCACACTAACCTATTGAAGCTTTGCCAGAATTTTTAATAGAAGCATCTGGGAATGACATGACACAAATGCAGAGGTGTGAGAAATTGTGAGAATGGCAACTCGATGGTAATGGCATAGGGAAATACCTTTCAAGTAGTAGAATGTTAACTTCAATTTACCGATGTCTGACGTTTATTAGTCTTAGCAACACTATTTCTTTCACATTTATAATGTATGCTGTTATCGGGTGCTTAATGATCATTACTATTTTCATGTTACTTTATTTACCAATTACATCTGAATTCATTCCGTAGTGTACTTTTTATAAATAAGTTTTCAAAGATAAAAGATGGAAAATAACCCGGTAAGTAGTAAGCCCAGAGCCGTTAAATCCAAAGCCCACATTATTTCTACGATGCCAGGCCTGCTCAAGAAATAATTAGTACTTTTGAAAGAGGGGAAATTCAAAAATTATCCCACCCACTTAGGAATACTTTTGAGAAGTTTGTTTTAGTTTGAAATCTAGATTCCTTAGCCACTGATGAGACAAAACAAAGCAAGAAACAACACGTCCATCCCTGTGACTAGCACTGGGCAGAGTAGTCAAGTTTGTATCTGTTTTTCAAACCAGTGCCCTTCATTACATTGCCCAGTGTCACTAGCTTGGGCTGAGAGACCTCAGAGGTGCTCTCAGAGAGACCTTCAGTTGAAAGATGGTGATGATCAACCAGCCTGACCAAGCTCTAATTTCCTGTGGAAAATAATGACACCGGCTAAGCAAAATTGATCATGAAAGCACTGACTTATACAATTCCTAGGACGGAGGTGAGGATTCTAAAGCGTGGACTGGTGAGATGGACTCAACAATGACCCCCAAAGACATCCATGCCCTAATTCCTGGAACCCATGACAGGTACCTTATAGGGCAAAAGGGACCTTGCAGATGTGATTAAGAATCTTGAGAGGGGGAGATTATCCTGGATGATCTGGGTGGGCCCAACTGCGATCACAAGTGTGTTTGTGAGAGAGGGCAGCAGAAGGTTATCTGACTACAGAGAGGAGAAGGCTCTGTGCAGCTTTGAAGGTGAAGGAAGGGACCACGTGCCAAGAACTACAGATATGCCTGGAAGCTACAAAAGGCCAGCGGACAGATTCTCCCCTCTGAGGCTCCAGAATGGTGAGAGAATACATTTGTGTTTGGTAAACCACACTTTGGGGTAGTTTGTTATAGCAGCCATGGGAAACTAATACAACCAGGAAACTTGTAGTGTTTTTTTTTTTTTTTTTTTTTTTAAGATTAATACATTAATATTTTAATGTTTCCAAAGAGAAAAATCCTTCCTTCTTTTAAATTACCCTTATCGGTTGCCTTTGTAACTTGAATTTCCGAATCTGTTTTTTAGATTTCCATTTTATGTTCCTGGCTTCTAAATATCATAAACAGTGATTGCCTATATTGGGGCATTTAGTCACACTCTATTGCCATCATTTTTGGTGATTTTAAATTGACCTATGATTTCAATAGGTGGTTTGATTTCTACTGTATTAAAAATGTATCTTTTAATGTATAAGTTTATCATTTATTTTGAGAGAGAGACTGAGAGAGAGTGAGTCAGAGAGAAGAAGAGGGAGAGGAAGAGAGTCCCAAGCAGGCTCCTTGCTCAGCATGGACCCCAATGTGGGACTCAGCATGGGGCTTGATCCCACGACCATGAGATCACAACCTGAGCTGAAGTCAAGAGTCGGTCGCTCAACCGACTGAGCCACCCAAGTGCTCCTGTATAAATTTATCTTAAAGGTCTACTTTAAATGATTGATTTTACTTGAGTCCCACTTTTGTTGGCACGTTTTTATAGATTTCTTACAAAAGAAATTCGTTCCTGAAAGAAATAATATTCATCAGTTGGAATTTATAATCACATCTTAAATGTACCAGAGCATTTTCCTTAACTGTTTACCCGTGAGCTCAACACACATCCCCAGTCATTTATCCATGCCTTTTGTTATAATTAAAGTGAAAGAATTTTAATAATTTGCCTAAACAATGAAATCTTTGAACATTTTTATTGTATAATATTTGAATCTATTTTATCTTTTCTTTGGTGAAATGATATAGTTATTTTTTCTCCTGGTTTAGTTCAATGAGAGCAATCTTCACTGAAATGATTAAGTGTTCAATATAATGAAATGTAAAATATTGATGATTTAAACCCAGATTGTTAAGTACTTCAAGTGCAGCAAAAAGCAAAGCAAACCAACAAAAAACCCCTCTGGTTCTGTGAGGAACATACCCAGCCTTTCTGGTTAAGTGAGACACAAATGGGTACATGACCATGTTGGTGGAAGAGCTTCACCTGGTCTCCCAAACCTTAGCAATTTTATTCTAAGACTTTTTTCTGGTTGAGGAAAGTGTTGATTGGCAGACCCAGATATCAGATGTTCTGTGAGTTCATATGCAGGTACTTGCATCTTTACTTACTATGTGCTTACTCCCCACATAATCTTTTTGTCTGTCTGTTTTAAACAGATCTGACTCTAACAGTCCCCCAAACTGTATCTTCCGTGTACGTTAAATTTCCATTGACATCTTGAAGGGGAATTTTGTCCTTAATCTTGGCAGCAGGGAGACCTGATTGATACTGCATACTGTAAGTTGTAAAATGCCTGGATCCAGTATGGGAAGGAATGGAATCAAAACAGAGTTTGGCTCTTTCTTCTGGATCATCTTGGGTGCGCGGGTTTGTTAGATGCTTAGGCGTGGACGTTTTCAAAGCACTGACCTTAATTCTGGACATGCAGCAGAAGCCCACGTAGGTTTTGAAAAATACTGGGTTAATGCTATCTGAAGACGAGGTTTTTTTGTGGGTTGTTTTTTTTTTTTTTTTTGAGGTTTAATTGAGTCATGCTTCATTGTCTTTTATTGCATGTTCATGCCAGTAGAATGCTGATTGTTGACAGAATCCTCCCAGTGAAGCGGCTTCAGAAATGTTGTGGTGCTGGAGGAAACTATGTAAAATAAAAAGTCTTATTTAGATCTGAAGAAGACTCAGCTGACAGGTCAAGGGCTATCAGATATTCATAAGTAAGGACAGGGGCTACCTGTCCTTAATAGATCCCTTCTATGTTCTGGGGTATCTGTCTGAGGGGAAAATCTTAAATGCAACCCAAAATGAGTCACATCATATTGGATGCCTTGTAAAAAGCACCACATAAGAAATAAACATAGTTGTATAATAAGAGGGCACTCTCTTATTATAAAGGCTTTTTGCCTTTTTTTCTTCCAACAATAAACAAAATCTATTTATTATTTACTTTTTCTAAGCTCACTTATGGTCTGAAAGAAGAGGCTTCCACAGTAAAACTGTGCATAGAAAGCCCTTGAACTTGGACACTCTCTGCAAATCATTTAGGACCTGAGGTTTAAAGGCAGTAGTTCAGGGGCACCTGGGTGGCTCAGGGGGCTAAGTGTCCTACTTCGGCTCAGGTCATGATCTCACCATTCATGAGTTCGAGTCCTGTGTTGGGCTCTGTGCTGACAGCTCAGAGCCTGGAGGCTGCTTCGGATTCTGTGTCTCCATGTCTCTCTGCCCCTCCTCTGCTCGCACTCTGTCTCTCTCTCTCTCTCTCAAAAATAAATAAACATTAAAAATTTTTTTAAAAAGGCAACAGTTCATTTGGTGACCTTGAGGTACAGCTGACCATTGAACTCATTGTAATTGCTTTTATGGTTGCAGAAGCACCACCTGTGAGTACACTTAAGTTTTCCTCTGGGCTAAGAAGAAATTAAAAAAAAATTTTTTTTAATGTTTTTTATTTCTGAGAGAGAGAGAGAGAGAGGAGAGAGAGAGACAGTGTGAGCAGGGGAGGGTCAGAGAGAGAGGGAGACACAGAATCTGAAACAGGCTCCAGGCTCTGAGCTAGCTGTCAGCACAGAGCCCGACGCGGGGCTCGAACCCACGAACTGTGAGATCATGACCTGAGCCGAAGCCGGACGTTTAACCAACTGAGCCACACAGGCACCCCAGAAATATTTTAAATATGTACTGTGAACACTAGGAAGATTTTGAGGAGGTGGAGTTCACATTCACAGCCACAATTAAAGTTGTGCTTTCAGATAATTAATGGTGGTGACGTTCTTACTGAAGTGTGCCTGGGTCCAAGAGTCGTTGAAGGACATATAGACGTGGCAGGGATGCCAGCTGCCACAGCTTCAGAGGGCACCATCTGTATAACAGTCTGTGTGACCAGTGCACAACCTATACGTCTGCACATAACCATCCTGGCACACAGATGCCAATATCAGCTTCAAAGTCATTTAATAATCTGTAGGGCTTCTTATTCTCTATAATCTGTCGGGAGGCAGAATCCTTGTTCCCCATAGGAGAAACCCCTGAGGAAGTCCAACACAGTCTTCCTGAATATCAAGTTAGTGAGAGTGGAAACCTTGTGTCATTTTATCACTAAATAACTTTCACGATTAACAATCACCCATTGACTAAGTTGATTTACTTCACAATAGTTCAAATAAGAGTTCAGGGGCATCTGGGTGGCTCAGTCAGTTAAGCATCCAACTTCTGCTCAGGGCTTGATCTCACGGCTCACGAGTTCAAGCCCCAGGTCGGGTTCTGTGCTGACAGTTCGGAGCCTGGAGTCTGTTTCCCATTCTGTGTCTCCCTTGCTCTCTGCCCTGCCCTGCTTGTGCTCTGTCTCTCAAAAAAATTAATAAAACATTTTAAAAAATTAAAAAAAGTTCTAACAGTTAGAGTGCCTGCATATATTTTTAAAATTACAGCTTTATTGAAATACAATTCACATGCCCTACAACTCATTCCATAATTTTTAGTATATTCCAAGGATGTACATCCATCATCAGTTTCTAATTCCAGAACATTCCTATTACTTCAAAGAAAAACTCCATACCACATTGAGAGTCACTCTCCATTCCTCATTCCCTGCCCCCCACACCCCAGCCTCTGAACCATAATCTACTGTTTGTCTCTATACATTTGTCTATTTTGAATATCTCATATAAATAGAATCGTGTGTATTGCCTTTTTTTTTTTTTTAAGCTGGCTTCTTTTATTTAGCTTTATGGTTTCAAGTTTTATTCCTACTGTAGCATGCAGCAGTACTTCATATCTTTTTAGGTGGGCTAGTATTCCATTGTACAGATTACCACATTTTCTTTATTCATCCATTGAGTGACATTTGGTTTGTCTCTACTTTGGGGTTAAAATGAAAAATAGTGCTGTGATCATTTCTGTGCAAATTTTTGTGTAGACCTATGTGTTCATTTCTTTTGTGTATATCTCTATGAGTGGAATAGCTGGGTCATGTGGTAACTCCACGTGTAAGTTTTTGAGGAAATTTCAGATGGTTTTCCAAAGCGACTGCACCATTTTGCCTTCCTACTAACAATGTATGAGGTTTCCAACTTCCCCACATCCTTGACAGCACTTTTTGTCCATCCTTGTTTGTTTGTTTACACATACAAAGTGTGTGCATGTACGTGCAAATGGGGGAGGGGAAGAGGGAGAGAGAGAATCTCGAGCAGGCTTCGTGCTCAGTATGGAGCCCAATGAGGGGCTCCATCTCACGACCCTGAGATCATGGCCTGAGCCAAAATCAAGAGTCAGACGCTTAACCAACTGAGCCACCCAGGTGTCCCTTACCTGTTTTTTTAAATTGGTTTATTCATCTTTTTATTTTTGAGTTGTAAGAGTTCTTTATATATTTTGAATACAAGTATCCATATATATATGCAAATATAAAAATATATATGTATATAAGCAAATATTTTCTTCCATTCCGTGGGTTGTTTTTTCACTTATTTAATAGTGTCCTTTGTTACAAAAGGTTTTAGTTTTGGTTAAGCCCAATGTACCTATTATTTATCTTTTGTCACTTTGCTCTTGGTGTCATCTCTAAGAAACCATTGCCTAACCAAAGTTTACAAAGATTCATTCTATTTTCTTTTAAGAGTTTTATAGTTTTAATTCTTACATTTAGGTCAGTGACCCATTTTGAGTTAATTTCTATATATTGTGTGAGATAGGGTCCAAATTCATTCTTTTTCATGTGGGTATCTAGTTGTCCCACACTATTTCTTTTCTTTTCAATTTTTTATTTAAATTCCAGCTAGTTAACATACACTGCAGTATTGGTTTCAGGAGTAGAAGGCAGTGATTCATCACTTACATACAACACCCAGTGCTCAACCCAACAAGTGTCCTCCTTAATACCCATCACCCATCTAGCCCATCCCCCACCCACCTCCCCCCATCAACCCTCTGCTTGTTATCTAACTTTAAGAAAGTCTCTTATGGTTTGTCTCTTATGGTTTGTTTCCTTCTCTCTTTCCCATCTTCCCCCCACCCATATGTTAATCTGTTTGGTTTCTTAAATTCCATATATGAGTGAAATCATGTGGTATTTGTCTTTCTCTGACCCTGCACCAATTGTCTTGGCACTCTTTTCAAAAATCATTTGATTGTAAGTATAAGGGCTTATTTCTGGACTCTTTGTTCTATTATATTCATCGTATATGTCTCTTCTTAGCCAGTACTGCACTGTCTTGTTTACTGTGGCTTTGAAATTAAGTTTTACAATTATGAAGTGCTAGCCCTCCAACTCTTTTTTTTGTCATATATATATATATATTATGTCTATATATATGTCTATATATATTATGTCTCTCTATATATATCCTGTATATATATATATATTTTGTGTGTGTGTGTGTGTGTGTGTGTGTGTGTGTGTGTGTGTGTGGCTATTTTGGATCTCTTGCAAGCCCATCTGAATTTTAGAATCAGGTTTTTGTCAGATGACTTTTGTTGTCTATTGAGATGATCATGTGGTTTCAGTCCTTTGTTCTTTAATATGATGTATTCCATTGACTGATTCTTATATGTTACACCAAAGTTACATTCCTGGGATAAATCTTACTTGGTTATGGTGTGGTGTATAATTCTTTTTTCTTTTCTTTTCCTTTTTTGTCTTATGTCACTGGATTGCATTTACTAGAATTTGTTGAAGATTCTGCATCTCTTTATAAGGGTTATTGGTCTGGAGTTTTATTTTCTTGTGATGTGTTTGTCTGATAATAGGGTAATCCTGAGGTTATAGAATGAATTGGGAAATTCTCCATCCTTTTCTAGTTTTTGGAAGAGTTTGGAAAGGATTGATGTTAATTTTTCTTTATACATTTAATAGAATTCACCAGTGAAGCTATCTGAGCCTGGGATTTTCTTTATGGGAAGCTTAAAGAAACAACTTTAAAAAATCTTTTTAAATTTTGGTAAAATATACAAAACATAAAATTTACTATTTAGCTGATTTTTTAAATTATTAATTTAATCTTTTTACTAAGACAAGGCTTTGTGTTATCAAAACTTCGATGAAGACTTGAGAATAACTAAAGGGAATTTTATCATAGAAAAGAAAATTTTTGGGGGGAGCCTGGGTGGCTCAGTTGGTTGAGTGTCAGACTTTGGCTCAGGTCATGGTCTCACAGATCATGAGTTTGAGCCTGGCATCCAACTCTCTGCTGTCAGCACAGAGCCTGCTTTGGGTTCTCTGTCCTCCTCTGTCTCTGCCCCTCCCCTGCTCACTCTCTCTCTCAGAAATAAATAAACATAAGGGCGCCTGGGCGGCTCAGTTGGTTAAGCAGCTGACTTTGGCTCAGGTTATGATCTGTGGTTGGTGAGTTCAAGCCTCACATCAGGCTCTGTGCTGACAGCTCAGAGCCTGGAGCCTGCTTCGGATTCTGTTCTGTCTCTGTCTGCCCCTCCTAGACTCATGCTCCATCTCTCTCTCTCTCTCTCTCATGTTTATTTTTTAATAAACATTAAAAAATTTTGATAAATAAATTAAAAATGTTTTAAAAAGAGAGAAGAAAAAATTTTAAATTGGAAATACCGGTAAGGGCTTCCTATGTTCTTAGGGAAAGCCCTTCCACGGAGTCACTCTCCTTGGTCTGCTGCTATGTTTCAGAGGCCACCTCCACAATGGGTCCAAGTACCATACCCAACAGTGAGTCCTAGAAAGAGTGGGGAAGATAATATCAGCTTTGCTTTCCAGCTACTTCCCAGCCACAGTCTATTGACACATAATAAGTAGGGTTCTATATATAATTACACAAAGCAGTTAATGTTTCCTGAAAATTAAATTCAAAATTAGGACCTTGGCTTTCCTTTCATAGGATCAAAGTCTATTCAAGTGGTTTTCCAAATACAAGAATAATCAGCCCCTAGAACTGAATTTAAGCAACCAAATTTCTGAAACAACACGCTATTTCCAAGATTTCGAAGGTTTCAGACCACTTCTTAACCTGGACTCAAGTCAAAATTCTTGAGCTTTCCCTAGTCCTGGTATCTTCCTAGCTCATGTCCCAGAGTTTTCCAGTCTGGATTCTCTCAGTGGAAACCTACTAACCCTATTTTCTTAAAAGCCATTTCCTGTGGCCTAAAACCATTCTCAAAGATCTTTTCTCCCACCTTCCCAAATTATAGAAGGTCCTTAGCATTTATTCAAGGTGTATCATTCTACTTGGGGTGGACATTTGTATCCTGTTATAATATCATGGCTGATATTCTGGGGTGTTGCTCACAGAGGTTTTTTTTTAAGCTTTTATATTTATTTAAACATTTTTTAAATGTTTATTTATTTTTGAGAGGGAGAGAGACAGAGTGCAAGCAGGGGAGGGGCAGAGAGAGAGGGAGACACAGAATCTGAAGCAGGCTCTGGGTGCCAGCTGACAGCACAACGCCTGATGCGGGGCTCGAACCCACAAACCGTGAGATCCTGACCTGAGCTGCAGTTGGACGCTTAGCCCACTGAGCTACCCAGGCGCCCCATGGGTTTGTTGGGGTTTTTTTTGTTTGTTTGTTTTTTTAATTTCTAGGAGAGAGAGAGAGAGACAGCGTGAGCAGGGGAGGGTCAGAGAGAGAGGGAGATACAGACGCTGAAACAGGCTCCAGGCTCTGCGCTGGCAGTCAGCACAGAGCCCGATGCGGGGCTCGAACCCACGAACCGCGAGATCATGACCTAAGTGAAAGTGGGACGCTTAACCGACTAAGCCACCCAGGCGCCCCGGTTTGTTTGTTTTTTAATAACCAGTTCAAAGCATCTGCTACAGACGGAATTGTGTTTCCTCAAAGTGCATCTGCTGCGGGCGCCTGGGTGGCTCGGTCGGTTAAGCATTAGACTTCAGCTTAGGTCATGATCTTGCAGTTCATGAGTTCGAGCCTTGCATTGGATTCTGTGCTGACAGCTCAGAGCCTGGAGCCTGCTTTTCGGATTCTGTGTCTCCCTTTCTCTCTACCCCTCCCCTGCTCATGTTCTGTCTCTCTCTCTCTCAAATATAAATAAACGTTAAGAAATGAAAAAAAAATATGCATCTGCTGAAGCCCAACCCCCCGTGTGATGGTGGGCTGTTGGGAGGTAATTAAATCCAGATGATGCCTTGAAGGCAGAGTTGCCATGATGGCGTTAGTGGCTTTATAAGAAGAGGGAGAGGTCTCTCCCCCAAGTAAGGACACAGCAAGAAGTTGGCTGTCTGCAAGCCAGGAGAAGACCCTCACTAAGAATTGAATCGGCTGGCACCTTGACCTTGGTCTTCCCAGCCCCCAGAACTGTGAGAAATAAGTGTTGATTAAGCCCTCCCACTATGGTATTTGGTTATAGCAGTCTGAGCTAAGACAGCATCCTAACCTCCAGTAAAAGTGCCTAATTAATGTTAGCGCTCCTGATTCATGTAGGACTCGGGTGACAAATAGGTGTGAAGATATGCCTGGAGTGGACAAGCAGAAGATTTTTAAAGCCGTAGCTACCTAAACCGTGTCAGGTGTTCTTTGTGGATAGAAAATACCCAGCTCATTTTAAAGTAGGCCAGAAAGGACTTCAGAAACAATGTCTTACCTTTTCTTCTCCCTTCTCTGCCCCCCTCCCCCTTCCCCACCCCTCTTTTCTGGCTCTGTCTGTCTCTTTTCCATACACTCTCAGCATGACTTCCTAAAGGTACAGATTAAATGGTTGGGGTTATTTGAAAAAAAGTTGTCTGAAGTTCTCCCAGCCGAAGGAATTGTACTATAAAGTAGAATAATTTGAAAGGGAGGAGTTTTGTCTTTTTCATGCACAATAAAAAGCTTTCGATTCTTTTAATAACTGAAAAGGTTTTTACTTCTGTTCGAGTCTCTAAGAACTTCTGATAAAGTTCATATTGTAGTTGTAGTTTATTTCACGAACTGGGAGAACACAGACTTCTTTTGTGAAGCTTCTGCTTTCCTCCGACACACTTCCTCTCTTAGGGAGCTGAATGCTGATGTTGGAATAATGCAAATTAACGTGTTCTGTTTATACCTTAATATAAAAGAGCATAGCCTTCATGCACTTCTCAGGACTTCTTACCAATCAACGGTGACTGAGCTTGTATCATGTGTATGGCCCGGAGTAGTGGTATGAGAATTGAGAACCAAATTCGCTCCACAACTGTGTGACTTTAGGCATGTCATTTAACCTCATCAACTTCAGATTCCTCTCTGGGAAAAGGGGGATAATGACACCTTTTTGGCCGAGCTCTTGTGAGCATTCTGTGAGGGAGTATTTGTCCACAGCTAAATGGCACGGAGTGGTCCATGTGTCTGGTAATTTGATTACAGGCATCAAATCTTACCCAATATTAGAAGGAAAGCAGGATGATTCATGGGACCCCAGGGCAGGGAGTGCGGCCCAGCTCACAGAGGTAACAGAGGCCTTCTCACCAGGCAGCCTCTTTCTCATCTATGTCTGGGCCCCCTGGTCCCTTTTCACTGCTACTTTCTGCTGCCTCTCCTCTCCCCCTGCTGATGGGCTCTCAGCTCCATTTCCACATGGCTCAGGCATGGCCGCCATGACTGATTCACATAATGTTCCAGTTTAAGAACCTACAAGAGCTTAGCTTAGAACTCTTGAGGCTTTGTGGCCCACATCCTACAGTCATCTGTGTGCACGGAGAGAGGGGACTTTGTGGGGGCCACTCCCCACTCAGCAGAGGTAATGGGAAAAGCCTGTGGAGATGTGGTGGATTCTATAAGACAGTGCTGCGGGGGTGAGGGCATCTCCAGAAGAGTCTCTCAAGAAGCAGCAACTTCTGTTCTCTCCTGAAGGTTCCCTCCTGCTCACAAATCCACCCAATCATGTCAGTTTTATCCTTGTCTTCGTGTGCAGGACTTACCTGTGGACTTGCTCCTGCTTCTTGAAGCTCCTATTGTAGCTTCCGCATTAATACACCAATCTGCTGTTCCTCCTACTTTGACAGAATCATCCCTTTTTCTTTTTTTTTTTTTACTGTAATACAGTAGACTTTATTTTTTTATTTTTTTTTTTTTACAAATAGTTTATTGTCAAATTAGTTTCTACATAACACTCAGTGCTCATCCCCAAAGTGCCCTCCTCCATGCCCATCCCCCCCTCCCCCCCACATCCATCAGTCCTCAGTTTTTGTCAGCATTCAAGAGTCTCTCATGGTTTGCCTCTCTCCCTTTCCCCCACCATTTCCGCCCTTCTTCTCCCCCTTGGTCCTCCGTCAAGTTCCTCCTAATCCTCCTATACGTGCAAACATATGGTATTTGTCCTTCTCTGCCTGACTTATTTCGCTCAGCATAACACCCTCAAGGTCCATCCATGTTGCTACACATGGCCAGATTTCATTGTTTCTCATTGCCATGTAGTATTCCATGGTATAGATAAACCACATCTTCTTGATCCATTCGTCTGTTGATGGACACTTAGGCTCTTTCCATGTTTTAGCTATTGTGGAGAGTGCTGCTATGAACATTGGGGTACATGTGCTCCTATGCCTCAGCATTTCTGTATCCCTTGGGTAAATTCCTAGCAGTGCTATTGCTGGGTCATAAGGGAGTTCTATTGTTAGTTTCCTGAGGAACCTCCACACTGTTTTCCAGAGGGGCTGTACCAGTTTACATTCCCACCAACAGTGCAGGAGGGTGCCCGTTTCTCCACATCCTCGCCAGCATCTAGAGTTCTCTGATTTGCTCATTTTAGCCACTCTGACTGGCGTGAGGTGGTATCTCAGTGTGGTTTTGATTTGTATTTCCCTGATGAGGAGGGATGCTGAGCATCGTTTCATGTGTCTGTTGGCCATCTGGATGTCCTCTTTGGAGAAGTGTCTGTTCATGTCTTCTGCCCATTTCTTCACTGGGTCAGAATCATCCCTTTTTCTGACCCCTCTTCCTCTTTCCCCTTAAATGATCAACACTTTTTTAAGGTTGGTTTTGGTGTCTCTTCTCCTTTCCTCAGACATCTGTCTCCTGGTGTACTTGGGACACAAGGCTTGTCAAGTCAATGAGAAGTCCTCCTCATTTATCTTTTTTCTTATATCTTTAATTTTATGGTAATATCTGGCTTTTCTTTTAAACATATGACATTTTACTATTTTTAACTTATTTTCCCAGACTTTTTCCTAATATTTTGAGACCCGGTGATATGTCATATTCCCTATATTTTATGCAGTTTGTATAGGGGTTTTGTGATACGTTTTGGTGTGTGTGTGTATGTGTGCGCACACACATCTCTGGAGAATGCAAAGAGTATTTAGGAAAGCAGCTTAGTCGGTACTTAGCACCTTTTAAAGGAATCTTCAGTTCTGTTCCCGAAGTCCCACAGGCAATTGTTTCTGGGTAAATACTGCTTGGGAAATCTCTTCGAGCCAGATAATTGTGTAAGGAGTTACAATAATCTGCTCATCGAGATGGATGTGATTGCCTGAGTTGAGAACTGTCTATAATAATCATTTTATTGGGGCGCCTGGGTGGCTCAGTCAGTTAAACGTCTGACTCTAGATTTTGGCTCAGATCATGATCTCGTGATCCATGCGTTCGAGTCCTACATTGGGCTCTTCACTGGTAGTGTGGAGCCTGCTCAGGATTCTTTCTCTACCTCTTTCTTTGCTCCTCCCTGACGTGCTCTCTCTCTCTCTCTCTCTCTTTCTCAAAGTACATAAATAACTTTAAAAAATAATCATTTTATTTATGTTTATTCACCTCAAGGTGGGAAGACAACAACTAAAATTGTGTGTGTGTGTGTGTGTGTGTGTGTTGGGCTTTGGAAACTAAGCATTACCATGTCAACTCTACCTCTCACTGTAAGCTAAGGAAGAAATTTGAAGTAGGGAAACTGGACACTCTGCTTAGAAACCATCTTTGCATCCAGAAACATTAAGGCAGGATAAATAGCCCTTTCCAATCTGTTGTCGGGTAAAGACTAGAGGAATCTGTGGTCCTTGGTGTCAGAAGAGACTGCAGTGTTGTCTCACATCAAACAAAACTGGTCAGTATGGCTTTCAAATAGTGGAGCTCAGGTAGGTGACAAGAAAGCAGTCCATGCCAGTACCATAGGCCCTGGGACAAATGTTGGAGCCCTAACCCCTCGAAGAAAACTGTGGACGTCCAGGGCTCAGAAAGTTTACCACGATAGATGGAATGAAACCTAGCTTCATACCTATCTAATTAGAGGAGATTTTTAACATGACAGTAACTTAGTGCCAGTAATAGTGTCTCTGTGGATGGTAGGTAAATAGGTACAATCATTCTGGAAAGCATTTGGCCACATATATCCAAAATAATCCTTAAGTAAGTTCGGTACTTTGATCCAACCTCCAGGAATCTTTTGTAAGGAAATAACCAGATATATGCTAGTATTTCTCTGTGTAGTATGTATCACAGGGTTATTTGTAAAAGCTAAATAAAGGATTGCCAAATAAATTTTGTATTCATACAATTGTCTTTTATGGTCTATATTAAGAATCATGGTTTCAGACATTGCAAAGTTCTCATGAGTGGGTGTTTGATCAAACAGATGGGACACAAACTGTATATGGGAGCTGCTCTTTTTGTTGACTTTCCACTCAGATTTTCAGAGAAAATCTAAGCCACACAACAGAGCAAAGGAGGTTGATTTTACCCAAGAACGATAAATGTTGTGCTAAATTTTTTTTAAAATGTTTTTATTTACTTCTGAGAGAGAGAGAGAGAGAGAGAGAGAGACAGCGTGAACAGGGGAGAGTCAGAGAGAGAGAGGGAGATACAGAATCTGAAACAGTCTCCAGGCTCTGAGCTGGCAGTCAGCACAGAGCCTGACACGGGGCTCGAACCCATGAACTGAACTGTAAGATCATGACCTCAGCTGAAGTCGGAGTCTCAACCAACTGAGCCACCCAGGCGCCCCTGTTGTGCTAAGTTTAAAGTCACTATGGACTTTCGAACAAATGGGTTTACATTTCAGGACCGGGCCTGTTTTTCTGTATGCAAAATGACTTGTTTTGTTTGTACATGTCTACCTTATATCAATATCTATACTGGTGTATATTTGAGAGAAAACACACCAAAACATACCAGAAGTGGAATGCCAGAAGTGAATAATTTTATTTTCTCTATAATTTTTATTTATTTCATTATACTTGTATATATTTATAAATTTCTACTATGGACATGTATACTTTAAAAAAATCTTTTAATATTTGTTTTTGAAAGAGAGAGAGAGTGGGGGAGGGGCAGAGAGCAAGGGAGGCACAGAATCTGAAGCAGGCTCCAGGCTCTGAGCTGTCAGCACAGAATCCAATGCAGGGCTCGAACTCATGAACTGCAAGATCATGACCTGAGCCAAAGTCAGCCGCTTAACTGACTGAGCCACCCAGGTGCCCCTGGACGTGTACGCTTTTATGTTTAGAATAAAATCAATTCTGTAACAGTGTAAAGGATTTTGTGAAGAGAGCGGCACAGGAAGGGAGGCTCCATAATATGGCAAATGGACATAATCTTGCTTGAAACCATGCAACACACCAAGTGAAAAGACTCTATGAGGTTGTCGTTGCCTTAATGAATCATTCAAGTTCCTTTCCTTCCTTAATTAAGTAAGAGATGCATTTATAGGGAACCTGGCTGATCATGTAGTCAGATTACTTCCTTCCATTCAATTAAAGCTCTTTAGTCTACAGGACACCGAGGATTCCAACACTGTTGACAGGGACAGTCCTTTATTGAGCATGTGTCTTGGCAGCCAAGCTCTGTGCAAAATACATTATTCCTCTTTAGCTCATAATTTCCCAAACTGCCCTTCTGTGATTCCTTTCTACAGATGAGGATACTTAGACCCACAGAGATTAAGTGACTTGCCCCAATTATTCAATGAGGCAATGGTGGAGTCTCCTGACTCCCCAACGATGGTATACCAGAAAATACTGACAATTTGGGAACAAAGAAGGTATCCTGTGATATGTAGAATGACTGACCATCCAGAGGTGATACTTCAGTACTTATGTAAAAGAGAGAGAACAAGAATGGGAGTCCTCTACCCTTCGGCACCCACCTGGAGCCTTGGAAAAATGCCTGGTAGTGTCCGTCAAGAAGTGGCTGGCCCATTTGAGTTTTATGTGCAGCCGTAGATGAAGTCACATCAGTTAATGGAGAATTTCAGGGCATTCTTTTCTTCCCATTATTGGCTACTCATGAACTCTGTACCTGGTTGAAAGACACTACAGAAACAAGTGAGGAGCAAGAAGGGATAACTTAGCAGAGGAATGAAAGCAGAATTTTAAGAAACTGCTGATGTTTAGGAAATGAAAGGGGCTGATAATAGCAATTAATGATTGTGAAACCCGGGCCTCTGCTGTGAGTCTTAAAACCAGTTCTAAAACAGAAGAAGATTAAAATACCTATTGATCCACTGATGGGCCAAAGGTAAAGTTTAAAAGCAAAGAATTGACCAATATGTATTACATTAATTAAACCCTTCTCCGGGATGTGAATAAACGCAAGCTGATGACTAGTATCTGTGAGTTCCTGAATTGATTCTGAATTGAGTATACTTCAAAGATGCAGGGCCATGTCCGTCTGCAATCACCTTCAGAAAGGCTGTCTTGCTACCGAGGCGCGCCACAAGACACTCAAAGTTTTCATGTGCAACTGATCCCCTTACTTATTTTACTAATGCAGCGGCTGTAATAGCAACAGGCTTTGAAGTGCAAAGCTTTCCTGGAGTTATGCACTCATTAAAAACCACCATGCTTTCATAAAACCCAGGAACTCTAATGGGAAGGATTTCACAGTAAGAGGGCAGTGAGAACCCAGACTGCCCTGATCTGCCCGCTCTTGCTTCCTTGCCTGGCACTCCCTGAAGATATGGGCCTGCCTGCCTTCCTTCCTTCCTTCCTTCCTTCCTTCCTTCCTTCCTTCCTTCCTTCCTTCCTTCCTTCTTTCTTTCCTTTCTCTCTCTCTCTCTCTCTTTCTTTCTTTCTTTCTTTCTTTCTTTCTTTCTTTCTTTCTTTCTTTCCTTTTCTCTCTTTTGTTCTTTTAAATTTATTTATTTAAATTCAAGTTAGTTAACTTCAGGAACAGAACCCAGTGATTCATCGCTTACATATAACACCCAGTGCTCACCCCAACGAGTGCCCTCCTTCATGCCCATCACCTGTTTAGCTCACCCCCCACACACACACCTCCCCTCTAGCAGCCCTCAGTTTGTTTTCTGTATTCAAAAGTCTCTTATGGTTTGCCTCCCTCTCTGTTTTTATCTTATTTTTCCTTCCCTTCCCTGATGTTCATCTGTTCTGTTTCCTAAATTCTACATATGAGTGAAATCATATATTTGTCTTTCTCTGACTGACTTATTCCACTTAGCATGATACACTCTAGTTCCATCCTAGTTTTGGACCAACTTCTTCAGCCTTAGACCTAGCACTTGGTACAAGCTACGAGGACCTTGGAGAGCTTTCCTGCTGATATACTTATAGGCGATTGTTTCCATTCTGTTGTTTATCTCATCTTTCTTTTCGCATACAGCCAATTAACATAGATTCTATAAGAGGGACCTAAAGGGACCAAAGAGCTAAGTAATTAAGAAATACTATGGGAATTTAGAGTGTGGCAAAGGTGATATTTCAAATCAGTGGAGGAAAGCTGCCTTGTTTAGTACATGGCGTTAGAATCACTGATAGTCATTTGGAAAAACTTAAAACTAGGTAGTTTATGCTGAAGTAAACTCCAGAAAATAAAAGATTTAAATACTTGTAAGCTAAAAATGTGCTAGAAATATACATAAGTGATTTGTTTTTCATACTACTGATAGAGAGAAGGCCATTCAAGGCAGGATCCCAAACCTAAAATCCATAACAGAAAATACTCATAAATTTGACCATGTACAAATTCAAATCTTATAAAGAAAAACATACCACAAGCAAAGTCAGAAAATAAGCAAAAAAAATGTTTACAACACATATCAGAACATGAACTAGTATCTTTAACATTTAAAGAACCTTTGAAAATAAAAACAAAACAGATGAACATATGGAAAGCAAGGGGGAAAAAGAGAGGGAAAGAAACCATAGGAGGCTATAGAGAACAAATTGAGGGTTTCTGGAGGGGAGGTGTGTGGGGGTGGGTTAAATGGGTGATGGGCATTAAGGAGGGCCCTTGTGATGAGCACTGGGTGTTATACAGAAATGATTAATCACTAATTTTACTCCTGAAAAAATATTGCACTATATGTTAACTCACTAGAATTTAAATAAAAGTTTGAGGGGTGCCTGGTGGTTCAATCACTTAAGCGTTTGATTCTTGGTTTCTGCTCAAGTTATGATCTTGCAGTTTTGTGAGTTCAAGCCCTGCATTGGGCTCTGTGCTGGGAACATGGAGCCTGCTTAGGATTCTGTCTCTCTCCCTCTCTCTCTCTGCCCCTCCTCCACTCTCACTGTCTCTCTCAAAAGTAGTTTAAAAAAACTTAAAAAAATAATAAAATTACAAATTGAAGAAAAACAATAAAGAACTCTTAAAAATCAGTATGAAAAGGTAAACACTCCAATAAAAAATAGTCAAGGACATGGGGCATCAGTTCCCAGAAAAATAAATACAAGGAGACTCACAGCAGCCATATTTATAATAGGCAAATCCTGGATATAAAGATTCTTCAATCACATCACTCACTAAATTATGGTCACAGCTATTTAAAAAAAAAGAATGAAGTAGATTTACATATATTGATATTGAAAAATGTTCATAAGTCCAAAGTAATAGTTTTAATTTTAAAATGCCTAGCAGGTTAGATAACAATGTTTACTATAATCCCATTGCTATGGGAAATATATGTCAGTCTGGAAGGACATACAAATTACCAGTTGATTCTGGGGATCAGGACTGGAATATAAAAGGATAATTTTAGTTCTGTGTGTTTGATTCTACCTTGTATTGTTTTTACAAGTTAAACCACTGCTTAAACAAATAAATATGAAGACAAATTGTAGTAAAGGCTCAAACTAGATAATGAACATGGAACATGATACCAGATACATAATGCATTGAGGAAGAATGATCAACAAAGCTTAATCCCGAATTGGTGTGGGGGAGAGGATTGTCCACTTGTGTCCTGGATCTCACATTCTTGAACCATCTGTGCCATTTGGATCATTCAGGAAGCTGACACTGAGACGGAGTTGGCAGTGCAAGACGTTTATTGAGGAGTAATGAAAAAAGGGGTCAAGGGGGAGGAAAAGCCTTGTCTGTGGGGCTGATCTGACACCAGTAAGAGGTACAGAAGGGAAGAAGGATTAGACAGGGAGAGCATCAAATCACAGTACAGATCAGATGAAGTCCACCTTAGATGCTCTAGATGAAGATTCCTGTTCAAGGAGATGTTTTGAGGGCAGAGGTTGCCAGACTCTAGTGCGCCGACTTTGTCAGCAGCTGGCTGCGGACTGCCCAGGAGAGTGTGGCCCCAGCTCCCATACTGTTACGGATCCCAAAGGTGCTACAGCTGGGGCTCTCAGCTTGGGCACTTCTTACAGCAGAACAGCGTGTTCTTTCCTGAAGGGAGGTCAGAGTGAGCCACCACCTTGGCTACAAGAGTCCAGTTGATCTCTCCATGTAGGTTTAAGGAATAGCTTTTCCAAGGTGCCAGTGGGCTTCCTGTTTGGAAGGGAGATTTAGGAGAGGGAGGTTAGAGGAGCAAACTATATAGTCCCTGATGCTACATTTGGTCTCAGGGCTTACACCCATTCTCTTCCTCCCACACTGTCTATTGATAATTCCTCTTGCCCTCAGCTCTCACCTCTGTGGTCTCAGGGACTTCCTTGTGTGCATTACCCAAATCCTCATTCCTGGGGTTTTTGTCCCCCTAGTGACCATACCTTTCTCAGGCCCTTGTCTGTCACTATTACAACTGAGCAAGGAAGAGCCAGGATGGGGACGCTATTGGCTGTGGGGTAAGGATAATTCCTCATCGTCTAGGAGTCACATTGCACATTGCCCTGCCCTCCCACCCCCCATCACTGTGAAATCCAAAACATGCACGCACATTTCCATATGTCTGCTGGTTCTATAAAACTCAAATAGTTTGTAAACCTAGAAACCTGAAGCCTTTCTCTCCTGATTGTTGTCTATAAAACAAATTTCAGAAACAGAAGAATGAACTCGTCTGCTTTCAACAACCCTCCTCCCGGCAATGCATTGCCAGAATTGCCTAAATGAGATGGGTCTCTGGGACAAAGAAGTGAGTGAAAAATAAACTTTAATATTTCAAAAAGTGTGAGGTGGAAAAAAATTTTTCAAATCATCTTTCATAGTTTCCATTTTCCAATAAAGTTCCAATCAGCAGACTGAGGATGGGGAGCACGCGTGGAGATGGGAGAAGAGACAGGAAGTGAAGTGTTTATCTCAGAGAGTGGGGAAGATGGCTTCTGACATGGAGCCGTCAACTCAGCTGTGCACTTTTCCCCTGGCGGTTGCTCAGGTGAATACAGGAAGATTGTTGGGTGCATTCTGGAGTGGGCTTTGCCCCAGACACAGGGAAGTTGGGGGTACTTGTGAGGAGGCGTTATAATGAGGCGCTGTAGCACCCAGTGTAGACAAAGACTGATACTCCTCCCTGTCATCTAGTTCCTCTTAAGACTGGCTGTAGTCACTCCAGTCTTAGAAATATCCTTTCTTGGCCCCATTCACATCCCCTTCCAGCTTCCACTCTAGCTCTTGCCTACCCTTCACAGTCAATTTCTCCAAAGATTTGTCTATGCCCGTGTTCTCCATTTCTTTACTTCTCCTTACTCAACCCAGATTCTGCTTCAACTTGCTGCAAACCAGATTCTGCCTCAGTAAAGAACCTGTATGGTTTCATAAAAGTCACCCATGACTTCTAGGCCACTAAGTCCGATGCATATTTAGGAACACTTTTACCTTATTTGATCTCTCAGGAGGGCTTGGCACTTTTGACTATTTCCTCATTTCACGGAACACTGTGACATTCTCATTGTTTTCCTCCATACCTCAGGCACCAATCCTTCATTTTCTTCATTCTTTACTCATCCTTTTCTGCCTTACTTCTTCAGTTAGGACTGAGTAGGGATGCACTTAACAGAAAACAAAAAATAGCAGTAGCTAAAATAAGATGGAAAAGTAATTTGCTCACAAACGATGGAAACCCAAAGGTAGGTCCTACAGGGAACCGGTACGTATCTTTCTGTTTCAGCATCCTAGTATCCTCAAAGTCACCTCGTGTTCCAAGATGGCAGCTCTCATGTTCATATATCAGGAGGCATCAAAAGAAAGGGAGAAAAGGCAAAAATGTTGCACCTCCTAGAACAGTCATTAACGAAGCTTCTCGTGAGCTCCATGCAACCCTTGGATTTATATTGTGTTGACTTCCCAGCTGTAACAGATAGTGGAAGGCAGTGTCTTTTAACTGAATAGATCGGGGTCCTATCACTAAAGAAGAAGGGGAGGATGGGTACTGGGGAGCTAATCAGTAGTTAGATGTACTATTCCTGGGAGCCTTATCCTGAAGCCTTCCCTTCCCTATACTGTGTGCTCTCTGAGGCAAACTTATCCATGTCCATGGCTTTCATTACTACACTATAACCACTGATTACAAATCCATCTTTTTCCAGGGCACCATGCTCCCTGACCAGACCTTTCTTTGGCAGATTGTTGGCTTTAGAATCCTGAATGAGCCTTATACTGTGAACTTGCAGTTGGACTTAGGTGTGCACATGACCAAGGGCAGAGCCAGTGTTCAGGGAATACTCTCTCAATGCAAATAATGCCAGGTCTGGGGAAGCTGATGGAGCCTGGAAGGGAAAAGGTCTGAGGCAGCCATTTCTTTATGGTGTAGCTCTTGCATCAGGCATCTCTGCCTCAGCAGGGAGCCCTGCTGAGGAGTGAGAGGGCTGAACAGCTCCACTCCCCCTCCTTCAGGGATTCCAGAGAGAGATACCTTGCTGCCTTCTTGTTCATTCCCCAGTGACAGGTCTGCTTGTACATCCCTGCAAAATCCTGGCTAGCCTGGAGTATCTTGCAAGCAATCTGGGTATGAAAAACTTCAGTCCAAGAAGTTTTTAATCTTGAACATTATAAAACTATCAAGTTTTCACATAAAATCAACAGGAAGTGGGTGAGGGCCTATTTGGTAGTACCTGATACAGATACTGTGGGGAGGAAAGACCTCACCTCCACAAAGCTGCACACACTCACACTTGAGCACATCCACATTTCCACTATGTGTAATTCAACTTTTTCTTGTTTAAGTTTCTATCCTATTCTGGGCTCTCTGTTAAAGCACTTGGGATGCAAGGATATGAATTACTCAGAATAGGAAATAGTTCTATTTTTTTTCTGAATTTTAATAATGAAGAATTGAGGAGGATCAATTCTTGTTTTGGAACAAAAAGAACATTATTTATTTTTAATGGAGTTGCCAGCATTCAATTTGCCTGTAATGCATTTTTTAGATCTAGGAGATTATTACCATTAACTGTCTACTATCAAGATTTATTTTTTTCCTCAAATTCCTTTTTACAGCCGCCCAAGTAAAATAGGTTTTGTTAAAAATCAGTTCCATTTCCCTTTCAAATAATATTGGACTAAATAACTCAGAAGTTTATCCGGGTAAAAAAAAAAAAACCCACACCACAAATGCATGTCATTTATATTCCCATCATTCTTGTTAAAGGCATGTGGGTGCTCTCAATTTTCTACCAATTTGACTATTGATATATGTGGTTGCCTTTCTGCTGTGGTAGGACAGTATTTAGAGCCACAAAGTGATTCTCACCTACTTACCAGAAAGAACCATAAGGGAAATGATCAAAAAGCTGAATGATAGCATATTCAAGATAAAAACATAGTTTTTCAAAGCCCAAATTGGAAATAATACATAACCCTTCCTTTTAAACAATTGTGACACATCAGACTGAGTAACAGGGTTCCTGGAGACTGTACTTGACATCCTGTTTGATGGCCGGAATAGGGTCAGGAGGGAGACTATCTGCATTTCAAAGTGGCCAGAAGTGTCTTTTTTAGGTAGAAGTAGACACTGACTTCCTACCTCAGTGCAGACAGTTCTTATGATTTGGGGATGACATTTTTGTGGGCTTGATAGTTCTGCAAAATTAAAGTCAGATCTTTTTCTGGGATGAAATGTTTAAGTTAAAGAGGACCTAACTGCTGTTCATAATCATGTGAAAAATGCTTGCGATGAGCAGAAGTACATCTTTGTGAGATTATGATGGTGACTTAGGGGAAGAAACAGGTTTCTTCTCCTTCAAGCAAAGGATGAGTAGGGGGAGTGGTGAAGGACCCTTTTATCAGGGGGAGATGTGCCAATACTGTCACTAAGATGATGGACAGAGGACAAAGGTGGAGGATATCCAGGGATGTTTTGTGAATGGCCATGGTGGTTGGAGCCTAGGACAGCAATACCCAATATCCAACCGGGTGTTAATCTATCCTGTGTTGTAATTTCCTTCTGCTTACCCCATGTCTCAGTAAAACTGTGTTAGTTGTTACTGCATAGTCTTAGCCGTGCTGTGGGAAGTAGGGGTAAGACTTGTGCCCATGCTTGGGGCCCAGAAATCCAAGGAGAGACAGCATTCAGATTCCATAACAAAATGGCAGGAATGGAGGGCTGGGAGCAGAGAGAGAGGTGACTGCATTTTCAGGTTAGTGACTCATAGGACATCTCATGGAATACCTAAGTATTTTGTGATGGCTCTTGGGAAGATTTGGGAGGAACCTGATATAAGAATGACATTTCTACATCCATGAGAGCTGGGAATGCTGACTATATCACATGAGATTAAAGAGAGGAATGATCTATGAAAGTTAAGAATGTAGGGCAATCTGTCACAGACTTAGGAATGACCTTAAGAAAAAAGCCTAGTAAGGGTGCCAAGACCATTAAATGGGGAAAGAAGAGTCTTTTCAGCAAGTGGTGTTGAAGCAACTGGACAGCCACATGCGAAAGAATGAAGTTGGACCCTTACCTCACACCATATATAAAAATGAATTCAAAATGGATCAGAGAACTAAATATAATAACTATGAACCGTAAAGCTCTTAGAAAACATAGGGATAAATCTTTGTGAGCTCAGATTTGGCGTTGAGATATTAAATATGACACCAAAACATGAGCAACAAAACAAAACAAATAGATGAATTAAATGTCATCAAAATTAAAAACTTTTGTGCATCAAAGGACACTATTAAAAATGTGAAAAGATAACCCAAGAATGGAAAAAAGTACTTGCAAATTTTATATGCGAGAAAGGTCTTGTGTCCAAAATATATAAGAACTCTAACAACTCAATAATGAGAGGCAAATAACTAAATTAAAAAAATGGACTAAGCATCCACATAAATATTTCTTTAATTTCTTTTGTTTTTAATGTTTTATTTATTTCTGAGAGAGAGACAGCGTGAGCAGGGAAGGTCAGAGAGAGAGGGAGACACAGAATCTGAGCTAGCTATCAGCACAGAGCCTGATGCGGGGCTCGAACCCACGAACTTTGAGATCATGACCTGGGCTGAAGTCAGATGCTTAACCGACTGAGCCACCCAGGTGCCCCTCACATAAACATTTCTTTAAAGAAGATATACAAAGAACCAATAAACACATGAAAAAATACCCAACATCATTAGCCACTGGATAAATGCAAATCAAAACCACTGCATAGCCACTGGGATGAGTATAGTAAAAAAAAATTCAGATAATAACAAGTGTCAATGCGAATGTGGGGAAATCAGAACTCTCATGCATTGCTGGTGGCAATGTAAAATGGTGCGGCCACTTTTGAAAACAGTCTGGAAGTTCCTCAAACAGTTAAACAGAGTTACCAAAGGACCTAATAATTCCACTCCTCAGCATATACTCAAGAGAAATGAAAATGTGTCCACACAACAACTTATGTCTGGATGTTTATAGCACTATTATTTGTAATAGCGAAAAATGGAACCAACCCAAGTGTCCATCACCTGATGAATGGATACATAAAATCTACTATATCCATAAAATGGAATATGACTTGCCCATAAAAAGGAATGCAGTACTAATTCATGCTGTGACATGGAAGGACCTTGAAAACATGTAAAAGGAGCCAGCCACAAAAGACCACATATTCTGTGATTCTATTTATATGCAATGCCCAAAATAGGCAAACCTACAGAGGCAGAGTGTCCCTTAATTGTTGCCTAGGGTGAGTAGAGCGGAACTAACTGCTAAAAGATGCAGAGTTTCTTTTTTTTTTTTTTTTAAAGATTTTTATTTATTTCTAGGAGAGAGAGAGAGAGACAGCGTGAGCAGGGGAGGGTCAGAGAGAGAGGGAGTCACAGACCGAAACAGGCTCCAGGCTCTGAGCTAGCAGTCAGCACAGAGCCCGACGCGGGGCTCGAACCCACCAACCGCGAGATCATGACCCAAGCGAAAGTCGGACGCTTAACCGACTAAGCCACCCAGGCGCCCCTGCAGAGTTTCTTTTTGAGTTGATGAGAAAGTTCTAAAATGGACTGTGGTGATGGTGGCACATATCTGTGAATATACTAAAAAATCACTGGATTGTACACTTTAAATGTGTAAATTGTATAGTATGTAAGTTATATCTCAATAAAGCTGATATATATATAATATATCAAGCTGATATATATAAAGCTGATAGACTGTATACACACACACACACACATACACACACACACACACTCCTAGTTTGCCTTCCACTTTAGATGCAATTAGACAACTCATTTTTCCCAAAGCCAGATATTAACGTTCCATAACGTTAAGGACTTTCAGGGGAAGGAGTCTGCCACACCCTGAAATCCCTAGCTTCAAGCAACCCCCATGGGCAGAACACTGTCCTTCAGGACCAGAAGTATCAGTTCTTTGGCCCATAGATCCTCACTCAGCTTTCCTACGAAATCTGGACGTTCTACAACAGGATGTCAAACTTAGACACCTGTGGAGACGGTCCAAGTGGCAGAAATGTGTGGCTGTGATTCAGTACAAGGGAGCAATGGGCCATTTGGTGAACTGGGGAACATATCTTTGGGGACGCGCATGTGTAGTCACACAACGTGCAGCCATCATAACTCACCAGTGACTTTTGAACTTAAAACAAAACAGAACAAGACACAGCACAAAGGCAATACTAGGTCAAGCAAGGAAAGCATACCGCTGGGCGAGATTTCTCTTACGGGTCATGCGTTCACGATCTTTGCTCTACAAGAGATGAACAGTCACACTAAGTATGTTACTTTTCCTTTCCTGGATGAAGTCTTCAGTGTTCTCTAGGGCAGGTAGCCTTAAAACGTCATCTTTCTCTCTTTTGCTTATTTGTCATGTCTGGTGCTGGTTGTGCTCGAGTAATGAATTAGTTAAAAAGCTCCATTTCAACTGGAAAAGCTGCCTATATCTCAGCCTCTGCTTTGTGCCCTCGATGCTGGCTCGCATTACCCAGCTTTGAGTTTGTAGTTCTCACAGGGGAAGTGGACAGACGTGAGCTGCCATTTCTTGCACCTCCATCGTGGCTTCAGATAGCTGAGCTACATCATCCGTAAACTCCCACTTGCTCCTCTGTTCCCAGCTGCAGCCCTCATTAGTGTTGAATTGATTTCTGGGGTTGCAACACCCGGTCAATGGCAGACCCTCTCCCCCACCCCTCACCCCCCCAGTGAGAAGTAAAAGGCTTCAGTCCCAGTGGGGCGCTTGCGTTTACTGTAAACCCATCCAGACTCCCCACTGCGTGTTTGCACACAGCCCTCACTTCTTCATCTCCCTTCCACAAGGACCCTGCCCCACTGTAAACATTTTAGCAAAGTGCATTTTGGGGGGTGAAATATGAGGTCCAACGAACCACTCTGTAGTTCAGGAAAAATGGAACACCTCAATTCTCATACATATAACACTTTTTAATGGTCAAGGGTGAATACTTGGATTTTATCTGAGCTTGGAATTCTGTTTCTAAATTCCCCTATTATCTAGTAATCCAGCAGGATTAGTTTCACAGGCAAATAATGAGACAGAAAAGGCCCAATTAGAGTATTTAGTCCTTATATGATACATTTCATCCAAGTGTTTCAAAGCCTTTTTTGACAGTCATAAAATTTACCCCTCCACCCCCCTACCCGCAACAGTTCACCAGATAGGTAAATGTTACTGGCTAGGACCTGAGTGAGACATGCCATTGAGTCCAGGAATTTGTCTTCCCAGATGGTTCTTGACACATGCACCTCCCCATTGCTCTTTTCCTAACTTCTCCAATCCATTTTGTAGCAAATTTCCATTTGCTCTGTGTCCAGGAAATATGAGCAAGCCATTGCATTATATGGTCATTTGATTTTTAGAAGAAGGACACTGATCTCAGTCATAAAATCCTTGAATTATAGAGCTGGAAGGGACCTTAAAAATCACCTGGTCCTATCTCCATCAATGCAGATATTATTCAGGTGACACAGAGAGGGTGTATGACTTGCTCAAGATCACACAGCAAAATAATGGCTGAGATAGCACTAGAACTCTGGATGTGGGAAGTTGGGAGGTTTTTGTTTGGTTGGGTTTTTTTTGACAACTACCAACAGGAAGGTAGAAATTTTGTCAGTGGTTTTCAACATGGTGAAAATATGTAGTATGAGCATTATAATGGTGAAAGGCGAAGACATCAACAAACCTTTGAATCTAAGGGATTGAATGGAAGACCATTGTCACCTGCTCTCATATGTATGTATATATGCCCCTCCCTTGGAAAAAACAGCCATCAGAGAAAGAGAAAAAAGAAAAATGGTTGTCTAGGAGTCCATTTTCTAAGTTAATCAGATGATGGTGATATAGGCACAGTGTGGGGAAAATTGGAAAATTGAACCAGGCAGCCTGAGTTAGAGGGTGTTATCTAGTTTTCTTCAAGGGAGAGGCTCTGTAACTCATGGATTCATCATCTGGCCATTGATCAGATACACTTTGTCCAAAGGGAAGGGATAATCCATCAGGCCATTCAGAAATTTGACAACACATCCCACAGGATTGTTCAACTCCTTTCATTTTGATTACATGTTCCTCCAGCAACTATCTGATATCTACCTTGGTACCCTAGGCAACTGGGTCCTAGAAAGGTGGGTCCCTCAAGAGTACACATGACTTTTGACTCACAAGAAAGTTCTATCTGCCATTATAAATCAGTACATTGACTTTGATTTATACATCAATTACTTACAAGTTTGGTTACTGTGAATCAGCCAATCATTTCTGAATGAGCCCATCATCATCTTCAGACTATTTAAAAGTAAAGACCAGAGATTGGACTGTGACAATTCTCCTTCCCCCAATCTCCTCTCTTTTCAAATTTTGTGACTCCATGAGGCCCACCCAGCTAGAGACAACCTCCACTGTATCATTATATGGTGGTAAAATCATACATAAGAACAAGTGGAGTTCATCAGGGAAGAGAAATAGGGGAGGAGAACACTTGGAGTGAAGTAGAGGGTGGTTGTAGCAGGTTTATGCACATAGGTAAAGCAAGAGGGAGTCTCTCCTTACTGAGGAGGTGAAATTTCTAGAGTGATTTGGTGTGTCACAAGGAAATAGGGAGTCAAAAGATATCTATAGACATCTGCCTAGACCTTCAGCTATCCTCCTTCTGAAGTTCCTGAAGGGAATATAAGCAAAGAGGATAAATCAAGACAAATTAAAGTTACTATTGACTGTGACTTTGGTGTCACGGCCTAATCTAAAAATCTAGGGAGCCAGAGAGGACCGACCTAGTGGGGAGCAGAAGAGCAAGACAGAGGGAGAATTTTCTAAGAATAGAACTGGCTCACTTCACTCACCTCATCTTGCTGCTGCAGGGTCTTGGGCAAAAAGAAACTCCCAAGAGATGGGAATCCTAAGGAAGAGTCCACTCTGTACTTAACATCATAGACCAAATAATGTCATTGACTTTGAGTCGCACTCCAGGGATCATGGGGGTGCAAATGAGGAGCAACAGCTGTGGTCTGAATTGCCTTGATCCGGATCCAAGCACAGCAGAGGTGAAGAGAGGAGACAGAAGCTCTTGCGAGATGCTGTGAACTTGTATCATGCGAGGTCAACAGTTGTCCATGAGTTGAAGGGCATCGACCTTCCATGTATATGATGCTTTTTGGTGGAAGGATCATAGATAGGATTTGGACATTAAATCAGGATAGCAGGGGGGCACCTAGGTGGCTCAGTAGGTTAAGCTTCCCACTTCAGTTCAGGTTTGATCTCGCAGTTCGTGGGTTCAAGCCTCGCGGTGGGCTCTGTGCTGACAGCTTGGAGCCTGGAGCCTGCTTCAGATTCTGTATCTCCCTCTCTCTCTGCCCCTCCTCCTCTCATGCTCTGTCTCTCAAAAATAAATATTAAAAAAATTAATAAGTTAATAAATCAGGATAGTAGGCTCCCTGGCAAACAATGGTAGAAGTGAGTGAGTCAGAGATGTGCCCATAAGGGGCTGTAAAGCCCTCACAGGGAGAGTCAATATGTTTTAAAGACCGCAGGCAAAGAGGACCACTTTAACAGAGCCATTGAGGAGTGGCCACAGGAAGATAGTCCTGGAAGCGAATGAAAGATGCAGTCTGAGCAATAGCAGTGGTATGAAAAATGCTGTGTTTTAAATTTTTTTGCAGTGTAATTCTCTTAGAGGTGAAGTCTTAATAATCCATATGAACTTATTATTCACAATTTTTCTGAAGAACGACAGGCAAAATGGTCTCCTCTGTTGTTCGGAGTGACAACGGGCCCAATTATGCAGTGTTGTTGTTTTTTTTTTAAATAATGGAACAGAATGTGCATACTTTCCAGAGGCAGGGCCGCCAGCCCCTGTCACCATCTCAATGTAGCAAAAGGAGAAGTCCGTCCATCCCTCATCTGTCCGTACGCTCAGTCAGCATTTACTGAAGTATGCGCTAACTAGGACTGGGTACATGCGGGGTACAAAATGCTAACTAAGATACAGGCTTGGCTCTCCCAAAGCTTGCAGTCCATGGAGGAGAGAGAGAAACAGGACATTACAATAAGGTCCAGAAAGCTCAGCCGAAAACTCAACTGTTCCCATTCCTAGAGGGAGTTCTTGCCTCACACCAGTCAGAGGGTTGCTTTGGGCCTTATCTTTTCGAGGGTTGCTGGCCTTGAAAAGACACTCTGGTGGTCCACGTCCTTCTCCCCAGGGAGCCAGTGTCCATTCCTTTTCTGTGGAGCCTGAGGCGATGATGGGAGGAAAAGAGTCTCCATTCCTTGCTCACTCCCTCCCTCTGATGACATGAGACCCACAGCACCGCTCTGCAGATAGGAAGTTCTCTCCTGGAAGTTAGGACAGACGTACCAGGGAACGAAAATCTGGCAAAGTGGGGATTTCCTCCATGAGGCCCAAGGCAGGCCCTACAGGACCAAACTCTTCTCACGGGGGGTGTCTCACATATGGCTGCTGCTGCCCACTTTGCTCCCCTGCCCACAGCATCCATGAAGGTGACCTGTCCTTTTAGCTCTGGAAGATTTTAGGGTCTCCTTATCCTTGGGTTAGAAGTTTTATAAGGATGTACTGTTCTGTTCCTTGTCCTGGGAGCTCAATGGGGTCCTTTGACAGGTGGACTCATGAATTTTTGTTCTTGTATGACGTCTTTGGCCAGAAGTTGGCCCTCCTGGATTGGTCACCTGAGTCTCTTTTCTCTTAGTATGTCCTAGGTCTTGTTAACTACCAGGTCTGCTTTCTGGTATATTTCCTTGACTCGATCTCCAAAGTTTCAATTGAAATTTTCTTTCTATGACCCTGATCATTTTTATTTCAAAGACTTTTCAAGGGGCTGCTGGTTGTTCTTTTATAATAGAAGCATGTTCTCATTTCATGGATACAACATTGTCTCAAATCTCCAGCAGAATACGAATGCGAGTAATTTTGGGTCACTGGGCTATCTCCAGGTCCTTGGGGGTCATTTGTGTTCGTTCTTCTCTGTCTTTCTTATTCATGTTTGCCATCTCCTCAAGTGTCTGGTGTTCTTCTGTTACCTGTTCACGGATGATCGATGGGCTTGGTGTGCATGGATGGAGTGTAGGCTGGTTGGGTGAGCAGGCAGGGAGCCAACCTGCATCTTGGGAACAACTTAATGCTTGAATGTGTAGGATTCAGTCCCAGGGTCCCCACTCTCACACCAGCTGCCAGAGTTTTCCCACCCAAGGGCTTGAACTTGTCAAGCTGAGGTCTGACACCTTAACTTCCCAATAGTCTGAGGAACATCTTCACTGATCAGATCTGCTAGCATTTTCATCTCTGAGCACCTCCAGGTTGCTCCCCTTAGAAATCTGTTTCTCTCCCTGCCTTTCCCATTCCTGATAGCTACACTATCTTTTCAGGGTTAAAAACCACCAGATAATGTCTGAACGATCTTATTCTCTGTATGCAGGCTGTCCCGGAGCTCTTGAAGATGCCTCTTGCGCCTGTCCATCCTCCCCCTTCACACTGCACCCTCTGTGGTCAGGTCAGTGTTGTTTATTCCCTGGAAAAACCCAAATGTCTTTCTAGCCTCCTATCCCTCACTGCCAGGTCAATATTCTCCAAACATAGTTCTCTTTACATCATTCTGCTGCTCAGAATTCTTTCCTGAATCTCTTCTGTTTACTCATTAAGGCCCAACTCCTTAAGCTGATGTCCAAGGGTCCAGCCCACTCCTCCCACACTACCTACGGGAAGCAGAAGCCACAGTGAGGGCTCTGGGGACAGAGAGACATGGTCAGGGGTCAGGTCTTGGCTCTCTGAACCATACAGCCATTTGTTGGCTCTAATTTGGGGATAGTAAAAGTCCTTACTTTATGGATTATTGAGAGACCTCATAAGATAATGGTAGCAAAAAGAGCACACAGGGCCTGGTACATTAAGAAGCACTTTAAAGGTCATATTTATAGGGGCATGAGTAGGGGAGGCTCAGTTGGTTAAACATCTGACTTTGGCTCAGGTCATGATCTCTCATCTGGGAGTTCGAGCCTCACTTCGGATTCTGTGTCTCCCTCTTTCTCTGCCCTTGCCTCACTTACACTCTGTCTCTCTCTCCTTCAGAAATTAAAAAAGGAGCACCTGGGTGGCTCAGTCAGTTAAGCGTCCAACTTCAGCTCAGGTCATGATCTCACGGTTTGTGGGTTTGAGCCCCGCATCGGGCCCTGTGCTGACAGCTCAGAGCCTGGAGCCTGCTTCAGATTCTGTGTCTCCCTCTCTCTCTCTGACCCTCCCCTACTCATGCTGTCTCTCTCTTTCTCAGAAATAAATAAAAACATTTAAAAATTTAAAAAAAATAAATAAAGGTTATGCTTATGGACCCAACCATTGTTATTATTTTTTTCACACCTTGCATCCGCTATCTTGCAGCCAAATTGGCTTCCTTCCTGTTCCCTGACTAGAGCCCACCCTTTCCTACTTCTGTGCTCTGGCTCATGCTGGTTTTCTTTTTTTTTTTTCCTTTTTTTTTTTTTTTTTAACACCTTTAGTGCCCTTCCTCCTCTCCATACTGTCAAAATTTTAAATACACCCTTTTATTGTGGTAAAATATGCATAACACAAAATTAACCATTTCAACCACTTTAAGCATACAGTTCAGCATTAAGTGCATTCTCTTTGCTGTGCCACCAACACCACCGTCCCTTCCCAGAACTTTTCCATCTTCCTTGACGGAAACAATCAACCCCCTATTCCCTCTCTTCCTAGCTCCTGGCGACCATCATCCGACGATCTGTCTCTATGCATTTTCTACTTGAGGTACCTCAGGTAAGTGGAGTCACGCAACAGTCATCCTTTTGTATCTGGTATCTGCATTTTGGCTAGCGCAAAGTCTTCAGGGCTCATCTATGTTGTGGCATGTATCAGACTTTTATTTCTTTGTCAGGCTGAATAATATTCCATCAAATGGAACTGCCACATCCTTGATGCATTCACCCATGCTTGGACACTTGGGTTGCTTCTCCCTTTTGGCTATTGTAACTAGTGCTGCTACGAACATGGGTGTGTGAGCATTGTTTGTGCCGCAGCTCTCACTTCTTTGGGGCACACACCTGGAATTGGAATTGCTGGATCATCTGGTAAGTCTACATTTAACTTCTGGAGAACTGCTATGCTATTTTCCACAGTGGTGACATTTACTGTCAAATTTTGTCTTTAAAATTTTTTTTTAACATTTATTTATTTTTGAGAGACAGAGAGAGATAGAGCACGAGTGGAGGAGGGACAGAGAGAGATAGAGGGAGACACAGAATCTGAAACAACCTCCAGACTCTGAGCTGTCAGCACAGAGCCTGATGCAGGACTCAAACTCATGGACCGCGAGATCATGACCTGAGCCAAAGTCCAAGGCTTAACCGACTGAGCCACCCAGGCGTCCCTTTGCGGTCAAATTTTAAATGTCCTCTAAGGTCCAGTTCCACTTCCCACCTTCTCTGTGAAGCTTTTCAGATTCCCTTCTGGATAGGGCTGGGAGGGGGCATCGCGATTATGCAATCCGTCACTCTGTCACTTGGTGTTTTAGTTGTAGACCACCTCCCTTGGGCTGCCTTCAGGAAAGTCTTCTTTCTGGGGCTGCCCCCCTCAGGTCAGGGGCTCCCTACATGTTTTGTGAATGAAAGAAAGAGTGAATGAAGGAATGGAGTAATGCCAGCCTCTCTCTGAACGCCCCCGAGGTGCCGACACCTGGGGGTGGGGGGTGCAGGGGCTGAGTGAGAGGCACCACTGCAGGAGACACCAGCTACCCAAAAGTGGCCGCTCTGGCCGAGGGTGGCGAGCCGCCTCCACAGTCTCCTCACAGGGCATCCAACTCTTTGCCTGGCTTTCTTGGCTCCGTCTCCTCTGTGCCATTAGGAAGCAGCGTGTGTTGCTAGTGTCTGGCAGATTTCCCTAATAAGGAAAAGAGGTTGCCACTTGGGTCTGTGGAAGCATTTTGGATGCATTGTATTTAAATTTTGTTTTCATTGAAAATTTATAGCCACCGCCTTCCACTCTAATGTAATGAATAATTAGGAGCAATTACGAGGAAATTTAGCAAATTACTGAGCCATCTAGGAGTAAAAATGAGTGTTTATGGTGCTGTTCCTTTGCTGCCTGGCAATCCGAAGTGATGTATGACACGCATGCAGACACCACGCATAGATACCTTTCTATGCACCTAGCAGTTTTTCCAGTAAGATCATAAAAATCAATGCCTGGCAGTAGACTTGTGACATTAAAGGGGCTGCTTAATAAATATTGGATGATGGGGGAGGGGGAGGGATGAATTTGAGCTGTAGAAACTTTACCACAAAAGGTTTTATGCTGGTGCATTAGGAGTAACTTTTTTTAAGTTTATTTTTCTATTTAAAGATGTACGTTTTAATTAAAGACATTGAGAGGACAAAACCAGGAAAGGGAAGCAATTTACAAATGTTGCCTAGACTCTTCTCCCAGAGAAGACAATTTCTTTACCGTGGCATATTGACTTTATACCTTCTGTGCATCTTTGCCTGCTTTATTTGTCAGAGTTTTTGCCACACTGCACAGAAACTGTGCAATTTTGATTCCAAAATTTAAATGAATCATGTAAACATACTGCCATCTGACTATGGCCAAGTCACATAGATACCATGATTGTTTTGCATACCCTATGATTATGGTTTTCGCTTGTTTCTCCACCTAAGCTATTATAAATAATACTGCAGTGCATAGGGCTCCCCACCCCCCCATTTTAAAATCAGTATTCCAAGAAGGACTCCTGGGTCAAAGATTACAGTCTTTTTAAGGCTTTTGATTCTTCTTGCTTAATTGCTTTCTTAAAAGCTAATACATATTTGTTTTTCAACCTGCCACGTTGAGAATACCTGTTTCAGTGCACGAGTGCCAGTTAATTTTTTTTAATTTTTTAACGTTTTTATTCATTTTTTGAGAGACAGTGGGGGGGAGGGGCAGAGAGGGAGGGAGACACGGAATCCAAAGCAGGCTCCAGGCTCTGAGCTGTCACCGCAGAGCCCGATGCGGGGCTCGAACTCATGGGGCTCGAACTCACCGGGTTCGAACTCAGGAACCACGAATTCATGACCTGAGCCGAAGTCGGACGCTCAAGGGACCGAGCCACCCAGGCGCTCCACTAGTGCCAGTTTAAAATAGCACCATTAAAGCATTTTGCTATTTGAGAGTCAATTTTCCTTTTTCCATCGTAACTGACGTCGGATGAACTTAGGACCGGTCAGGGAACAGAATTCACCCGATCCGGTTTACAGAGATTTGTTTTACTGTGTGCTTTACGGGAGCCGCAGGCCCCTGGCTGGGCTCTTGCAATGGCTCCGGGAGCTCGTCCCAGAACCCGAGCGCCTGCATCACAGGAAGACGTGTCCCTGCAGAACGGAGACCCCACGCTGGGCGAGTGTGCTGGAAGCCAGAGGCCCCGCAGCGTCGCGCGCAGAAACTTCTGAAGGAGCGCGACCGACACAACCGGGTCTCGCTTCCCCCTTCCAGTCTAAGTCTCATCTGGGACCCCAGTTGCCAGCTGGTCCCACAAATGTGGTTTTGAGATTCCCAGCTTCTGGGGTCCAGGGAGATCCCCACGAGAGGGAGGGCAGAATGGAACAGCGGTCAACACGTTCGCGATGTTTGTTGACCCGCTGCGTGACCTCTTACACGAATCGTCATTTTTAAGCCTCTTCTGGGCTAACTTGTAAAAGAAGCTGCCAGAGACAAGAAAGACATGATGCCATTATTTCTAAGAAGCTTGTGGCCTTACCCTTAGCACAGCTGGAGGCCAGGAGAATGTGGGAAAGGGTAGATGACCTCACTGGCTCCGAACCTCGGGGTGGGGGATGGGAGGGTCCAAAGGTCTATGGTGGGTTTCTTTGTACACATAGCAATGTGGTTTTTGTTGTATTGAGTACGGTACCGTACCTGTTGTTGTAGCAGTATGGTAATTCCCGTGTTAGTATTTTCCCTTCCTGTTATAGGGGATCTTATTCATTCATCAGCTTCTTAACAAATACATTATGATCATTGAAACGTAATCATTGATAAATCAAAGTCTCCTTTGTACCTTTGGCTTGCTTCTCAGAGCTGCATAACCCTAAGGGGTCACTGTTGGCACAGAATATAATGTGACTGGGACCCTGCGGAGCTGTGCACCAAGGCGTTGGGCGTGCCGGTTCCCTCAATGGGAGGATTGGCTTTGCTTTTTCTCCTTAAAATGCTTTTCTGGAAGGTGCTGACACCCAGGGGAGCCGCAGAGGGTTACAGGGAACTGGGGCCTTAGAAAGCCTCCAACAACCTTCTTTCAGAGCTGATGTGAATTCAGAAGCCATCACGAGGGGCCACCAACATTCCTTTCCAGAGAAATCCCTTTCCAGTCATGCCTCTTTGTCACTTGAGTTAGCAGATAAGATTGAACGGTTGTACCTATGGGTAAGAAGCCTTTCCTTTGACAGCTGTTTGGAAGAGCAACTAAATCTTAAAAAGTACTGGATTAATTTAAGAAGTGAGAATACAAATCTATGGCAAAGAGAAAACACCAACAGTTTCCTTTCAAAGCCCCTCCCCATGAAGTGTTTAATTTGGGAGTTGACTCCTAACCCATGGCTTTCATAAAATTACGCCATATTGGCCTAGGTACCTAAAGGCGGGGTTCTAGGCTCTGCTTGTTTCTCCCCAGCTGCCCCTGTCTAAGAACCAGACACAAGTCCCTGGACTGAATGTGTTCAGATGTTCGTGAGTGATGGGAATAAGTCCAAGTGAGTTGATGGGTCCCATCCAATGCCTGCGGAAAGTAAATTGGGTGGCATCTGTTGGGGTGGGGGGGTTGGGGTGGGTGATGAAAGGCCATTCTAAATAGAGCCTAATCCCTTAGGAAGAGACTTTAAATTCTGTTGTTAGGAAGACAGAAGCATCCCGCCCCCCTCCTCCAGACTTTGGGTGTTTTCAGCCATCATTTCTGTCTGGTTTTCCCACAGACAAGGGCAAGAGTTGAGCTGCACGAGCCGACTGGAATTCGGGAAAGGATAGTAGGAGAGGGAGAGAGAGGAGACCCAGTCGCGGACATATCGCTTGTGGGAAGAGGAATAACCATGGACTGGACAATCTAACTCGGTTGATGAATTGATTTATACCAAGAAGATATAAATACCAGGAGGAGTGAATTCCTTATTTTTTAAAGCACTGCTGGTTTTGGAAGAGCTACAATCTGTAACTGCCATATATTCTGGATTTTCCAGAGCCATCTGGATTTTAAATATTTGCTTTCGTTATCCCCATAAAACATCAAAATATTCCGGAAATGTAAATATTTTGACAAGCAGTTAACTCAGTTTAAAGCATCACAAATGTGTGAATTCATTCTGTTGGTCCCGAGCGTGACTTCATGGACCTCAAACAGAAAGCTCTATGTCACCGATTAGAGGTTTCTGGGGAGCACAGAAGTCATCAATGGGCTCTGGCACTGAAAAGCCTCCTCTAAAATGTAAATTAATTATTCAGAGACGTGTCAGGAGATGTTTGGGGGAAAAAATGAAAATAAAGACTTACTGAACAAATAAATTTTTTCTCACAAAGGTGAGTTAGAAAATATGCTAGCAATTTCACCAGCAGATGAACAAAAATGAAGAGGCATCACACTAATTGGTATGTGCTTTTTGCTATATTTTATATTTGTCATTAAAATTGTTTCTGTTTTGATAAGATAATTGAAACAATAAGTGACTGATCGTGTTGTTATATTTCTGTAAGGTTGTTCACATAAATAAGCTTAGAAGTCAGAGAAAGTTCTTTTAGCCAGGACGCCATGTTAGTTAAAAGCAGCGCTTTGGGAATCAGGTGTGCCACTTGCTAGATTTGCAGTATCTTATTTAATGTCTTTAAGACTCAGGTCCTTTGTTTGAAAAATAAGGGAAATTGGGGTGCCTGGGTGGCTTGGTCGGTTTAGCGTCCAACTTCGGCTCAGGTCATGGTCTCACGGTCCATGAGTTCAAGCCCTGTGTCAGGCACTCTGCTGACAGCTCAGAGCCTGGAGCCTGCTTTGGATTCTGTGTCTCCCTCTCTCACTCTGCACCTCCCCCACTCGTACTCTGTCTCTCTTTCTCAAAAATAAATAAGTATTAAAAAAATTTTTTTAAAGAAAAATAGGGGAAATAAATACGTCATAAATTTGTTGTGTGGGGATTAAGTGATTGCAAAATATTTGACTCAGGGTAGATATTCAATAATTGATAGCTGCTGTGTAAAATATTAATAACAAAAATGTGAGCAAAAGTCTTTGAGAGTCAGTACAAGATCTGCCATTTTTCTCCTTTCCCCCCATGTGACTGGCTATGCTCTAGAAGGTGCAGGATCTGTCAGCCTGATCAGAGTAAGGCAAAGGTGGAGTAGAGCCCCCTGCTGATGACAGATGAGAGACCAACAGGCAGAATGAACGGAAGATTACACTTTCCCTTTATTGAATCACTGTGTCACGGGGGTTGTCCATTACTGCAGCCTGATTGATGTGGGAGGGAACCTAGCTTGTGTAGGACCCTGGGAGAGAGACGATTGGGACAGTGCACTGAACCAAGGCCAAGTGTCCAGTCGTGACTGGAGGGAGGTGATGGGCATTGAGAATTACAGTACATGGAACCTCATTCTCTAACAGGCATGGAAACCAAGGTATTGAATTTACTGGCTCGGTACCAGAAGAGGGGGTTACAGGGATCTGGAGACCTCCCACATGTTCTTATTGCTGCCGTCAAAACTGACAGGATGGAAGTGTCATGTTAATTTCTGCAGAAGTGGGACCACAGGTGGCTGATGGTGGCTGCTTTGAGGGGTGCGCTGCCCTTGCCTACTGGGTCTACACAAAGGCAAGTGACTAGGGGTAATTGTCTCCCCCTTCACCATACCTGTTGTTCAGAATCAGCTAGGGGTCCCCCAGAGGGGAATGGCTGTCGTGTGTCTGGGTTCCTGGAAAAATATGCCATCTAACCAGCGCGTGTCTTCAGACACACAACAAAGTAGTCATCCTGTATTCCCATCAGGTGGGTACCCTTCATGGCTGAACCTAAAACTGAGATCTTTTGCAAATAAAATCTTTTTTACGGTAAAGCGTCTTTGGGCCTTTTCTCTCTCTTTCTAGGCCTCTTTGTTCTTTGCACAAAAGAAAAGATGGAATGTTCACTTCTGCGAGAGTGTGGTGTCCTCAGTCTCACCAGCTGGCTCAGTTTATGCTGCAGGAGAAACCCTTATAGAGTAAGATGTTGGGGTGCTGGCATTTTACCTACAGCCAAAAGGTTGATGAGTGGAAGTCAACCTTCTGAACATGGACAGAGAACCATCATCTAAATAGTTAATGTCCTGATTCAGTGTTTCTCAAGCTCTGTTCCAGAGAACACAATTTTTAATGTTATTTTATTTATTTTATTTTATTTTATTTTATTTTTTATTTATTTCTGAGAGAGAGAGACAGTGTGAGCAGGGGAGGGTCAGAGAGAGAGGGAGACACAGAATCTGAAATAGGCTCCAGGCTCTGAGCTAGCTGTCAACACAGAGCCCAGTGTGGTGCTCGAACCCACAAACTGTGAGATCATGACCTGAGCCGAAGTCAGATGCTTAACCAACTAAGCCACCAGAGAACCCAAGTTTTAGAAACCCTAATAGGTGTTCCGCTATGAAGAGGTTCTGAGGTCAAAACACTTGGGGTGCACTGTAATTTTATATACCCCCTTCAGTGATTTGAATTCCTTCTTAGCTGTGACTAAGAACACTCTTCGGAATGGCTTGAGGCTCTGACAGGTCCTCAAATAACAAAATACGTTTGACTCAAATAGATTTAATTACGTTGGGCTTTAACTGTGTTTTCTCCAATTTGTTTGAATTTGACTATGAGACATTTTTGGTGTGGCACATGATTAACATCCTGAGACACAGTGAACCTTGACACACCAACTTAAGAGTTGCTATCCTAATTTATTCCCCATGACTTGGGCAGCATGACCTCTGGCCTTGTCCAAAGAAATACATTTGTGAGGCTAGAAATGGAATTCACGGGCCGTGTTCAGTTCAGCCAGGATGTTCACATGAAGTGCCTCAAGAAGTCAGCCTTTTGCAGCTGGGAGGCCTCCAGAGTAAGCAAAAACGTTCACGAATTTTTGGGGTTCATTGGCAATTGCCAATGGCTTGTTCAACATTTTGCTTTGTTTTTTACTCTGCATGTTCCAGTAACTGATCATCTGAAGATCAGTAAGGAATTCCCCGGTCAACCAAAGCCTCCTGGTGTTCAGATATGTCTGTACTAATCACAAGAACAGTCCCCCAAAGATGTCCATGTTCCAATCCCTAGAACCTGTGAATATGTCATTTTACATAGCAAAAGGGAATTTGCTAATGTGGGTAAGGATCTTGAGATGGGAGATTGTCCTGTTTTGTCTCTGTGGCCCAGTTTAATCACAAGGGTCCTTTAAAGGGAAGACAAGAAGGCCAAAGGCAGAAAAGGGAGATGTCATACAGGAGGCAGAGGAAGGAGTGATACAGTCCAAAGATGGAAGACAGGACCATGAGCCACGGAATGCAGGCTACCTCTAGAAACACGAAAAGGCAAAGAAGTACAGAGGAATCCAACCTTGTCTACCCATTGACTTTTAGCAGACTGAGGTTGTTTTGGACTTCGGACCACTAGAACTATATAAAATAAATTTGTGTTGTTTGACACTACTAAGCTTGTAATTTTTTACAGCAACAACAGATAACTGATATAATGCCTCAATCCTGTCTTCCCTCAAACTGGCCCAGACCCACATAATCAAAACTAGAGCACCCACTCTAAAAGGAGATTATTCTGAAGTATGAGGAGCCAACTCCTAACTTCTCATCCTTTCTGGTTACCTCTAGGAATCTAGGCCCCCTCTCAGGGCAATTGCCCCATATGGAAGTTAGAGTTACTGATTTTTTATCATGGTTGCCTCAAGGCATAGAATGACTGATACAAAGGGTATGTTTGGTTCACCAGAAGCAAGGACAGTTGAGACAGACTTACGAATTCAGGTCCAGAACAAGGAAAGCATCTAGTACAGGGACCATGGGTCATTTTCTTTGATGGGTTTGATTTTCTTTTCTCCTATATACCACTCAGCCAGTACCCCGAGCAATTGTCCCTGTCTTGAAAACTAGCGTACGTATCAAGAGATAGTCCCATTTTAGGAAGTCATGTGGCCAAAGGAGGTTGTGGCGGTGCATGTTGGACACAGCATGGAGAAGGCATATCTACAATATGGCACCTGGGATTTAGAGCCACTCAGACACAGCTCTGGGCAGCCCAGCATGTTGGCATATCTTGCCCTTTAGATCTGGTACTCTGCAGACAACCTCATGAAAATGATAATTTCTATTCCCTGCATAGGATCTCTATCTGCATCAGCTACACTCTTTTTTTTTTTCTCTCAAAGATCTTCTACCTCTATAGATTACCAAGACACTTCTTATTTTCTTTCTTTTTGCTTGTTTGTTTGGGGTGGGAGGAGTAGAGGGCATTGTTTGCTTTTTAATTTCACCCCTTGGTAGGCATCTTGGTTTTAGAAGATGGTTTCAAAGGCTTTTGTCATAATGCTTACCTGTCCACCCTCTTCTTATCACAGATTATGGCCAAGTGGAGATTCTCAACCAGGAACCAGAACCATATCATTGCTGCTGTGTCTCCTAAGAAAGTAGGATTGACTCACCTATTTCACTGGAAAGGACTAGGGTCAGAGGAGTGGATGTGGTAACGCATCTCTCCCCTCACATGGGAATGTAATGGAATTATAGGTCTCTACTTGGTAGATCTGAGGAGACCCAAACCCAGGCCCATCAGGCCCAGGGCCTTAAAGGATACAGGAGGTATTGCATAGACAGGGAAAATCAACCAGTCATCAATAATCCCTCAAACATTTGTGCTCATTTGCTTACATCTAACACAGGTTCTATGGCTAATAATCCAGACTCCTTCTTCTCCAGGGTCTTTGGTTACAGTGGAAGAGTCATAGAAAGGCCATCCCAGGTGTCTGGATTCCAGCCAGTGGGTTCTTTAGGCATTTCTCCTTCTCTGTCCTGCATCTCCTACCGTTTGATCTCCTGTGCCTCAGTTTCACTTTCTGTTTACCCTGCTCTTGGAACTTGATCCTCCTTAATTCACAACTTGTGGGGTTTTAGCTTGCCAGCTGACAAGGGCATCCATTTCTGCCCATTTCTAGGCTCCCACAAAACTGGACAAGGATATTCCCTGAGAAGGGAGATAAGGGGCCAGTGGCATTGGGGAAATCATTGAAACTGGAGCCCTAACTGGGTACCATGGTCTGAATGTTTGTATCCCCCCTAAATTGTCAAAATGCTAAACTCCAATGTGTTGGTCTTAGGAGGTGAGGCCTTTGAGAGGTGATCAGGTCACGAGGGTGGAGCCCTCATGAATGGGATTAGTGCCCTTATAAAAGAGGCTCCCAAGAGATCTCCTGTCACCTTCCACCATGTGACGACACAGCAAGAAGTCAGCAGTCTGTGACCCAGAAGAGGGTGCTCGCCTGACCATGCTGGCACCTTGACGTCGGACCTCTCCCCTCCAGAACAGTGGGAAATAAATTTTTGTTGTTTATAAGCTACCCAGTCTGTGGTAATTTGTTACAGTGACCCAAACGGACCAAGACAATGGGTGAAAAGGAAAAAGCTAGGAACGTGGTTTCACTGGGTAAAAGACAATATTAATGGAAGCATTCATGAAAATTTTATCATCTATATTTAATTGCTCTGTAGCATAAAGTGATTACGCATATTGGTAAATATGTGTTGTATTAATGTATTGTCATTTTAGATTTCCCTAATTAACCCTCTACGCGTTTACTCAGGCTTCCTAATTTATTGTGTAACATGTTAACATGGTCATCTGTTTCCAGCCTAGGAAATTAGTGGGTATATTCCTCGGGCTTATGAGCGATCAGTTCTATGCCTTGACACTGTGCCTGGAGATACAGAGCAGAGGTAGTTTGGTGGTTTCTCAGCCCAAGGTTGAGTAAACAGATGTCCCGGAGTTGATTTTACCCAGAATAATTGCATCCAAAGAGCACAAATGTTTAATTAATCAGGAATCTTGCGCTTATTATCTTTTCACTGGGTTTCCACTGATAATGACCCAGAGGAAAATTCTTTTCCTTTGTGTGAATGATATTTTATTTAAAGGGTTTCATTTCATCATCTGATTTCCTCCCCTTTTTCTAGTGAGGGAGAGAGAAAGGGACTGCATGAATGAGTACCTGTGCCATCAACAAAAGGAAGGCAGGCCCGAGCTCCTGACTGTGGAGAGGCAGGGACGCGGATGGATGGAGGGCATCTTCGCCGCTCAGGTCAATCTCAGAACTACGTTAAAGTCAGAATAATTTACTATTTTATATTCACTCGATGCAAACTTTCTTTCCCCAAATCAAAGTTGGGAGGAAAGAAAGGGCGTTAAGGAAAGGGCTGACGCAAGAGAAAATGGGGAGACGGATGTGTATGAAATGAGGTTTGAGTTTGCAGGACTTCACGTTGCAGTTCGGGCTGGCTCGCTAATGAAGGACCTACTCCCCTAACCTGGTACGCGGCACAAAACACTAATCAGGACATAGTTTGCATTAAAGGGCTGAGTTTTCCGGTGGATAATCATCAGGGAAACCCAGTCAAGGGCAAACAAGGACGGCGGCCCTGATTAATTAAACATCTGCACCAGGGCTAAAAGCAAGACTAACCCAGTTGGCTGTACAAGGGCTGTTGCTATTAGTGCCACTGGAGGAGTCAGGAAACACTGTTTGCTAAAATCCACTCTGGATGGAAAGCTTTGCATTCAGGGCATATCGGGTTATGTCTTTATATATTATTCCGGCTTCTTCTGTGTCCCTAGGTATAAGGGATCCTGGGCAGGGCAATGGTGTCCGTAACTTATCTCTTCAAGGAGAAAGCAGCCCTTGGGCTGGCCTTGAAGCACAGATCAAAGTTGGAAATGTGGACATCTGGGGGAAGGCTGTTCTGCAAGAGCATTCCAGGGAGGGAGACTAGTATGAACAAAGGCAGGATGTCTGGAATTGTAGAGTGTGTCTTGATAACTACCAGGTCTGGTCTGATTGGAGCCCAGGGGCTGTAAAGGTTAGTGGCAAAGTTAAGGCTGAAAGCCAGCCTGGGGAATTAGAGGTCCATTCTGAAGGCCATGAGAGGAAACTGTTGGAAGCTTCTTGGGTGCAGGGTGACATGACCAGGATAGTGTTTCCAGAAGGTGATCTAGAGTCGTGGGGAGGATGGACGAGTGAGTAGGAGAGAAAGCCATGGGGAGAGGGACCTCTTTGGATTGCCCTAATTTCCAGATCCAGTTCCAGAGTTAGAGGGTCGTCAGAGATAAACCCAATGCAGCAAGAGCTACTGTGAAGGTTGTCTGATAAAATACAGGACACAGACTAAAAGTTCCTCGTTGTTTGTCTGGAATCCAAATTTAACTCTCTGTCCTGTATTTTATTGGTCAAATTCAGCAGCCCTCGCCGCTGTCAGTCACCTGGTGAGGCAGTTCTGAGAATGCACCTCTTACATCTCCAAATGCAGGAGGGTCATTCCTTGGCCAAGGCCTCAGCTGCTGTCACCAGAAATCACTGCTTTGCACTGAGACCTACTCCCAGCCAGTGACTCGGCACAGCAGGGAGACTGAAACCCTGACCTCCTCTGATGGGTGACAGGCTCCGGGACCTCCAGAACTTGTATGGCTGCACGGCAGGTCATCGTGCTCCAGCCAACTTTTCTTTCTCTCCTTTTCATGGGGTAAGAACTTCCCTGCATTAAGACAGCTCCCCCAGCCTGGCTTGGCTCCTTCCACATTTTTTCTCATATGCCTTTGCCCTCGTAAAGCTTTGCTCATCTCATCCCATTCTGACATCTGCTTCTTGGAGGATGTACCTGTCTCGGTATTAGTCTTGGACTAATGTTCCTGGTGTCCAAATGGAAGTTGTTAGGAACTGGCTAGGGAAAGCAAAAGATCTGTAGCTGCAGAATCGGAACCAAGGAAGACTGTAAAGCAGCAGGTGGCAAAAGAGAGGGTTTGGAAGGGGCAACATGTTCAGGTTGGGCTTAGTTTCCTACTTAGCCCTCTATGAAGAACACACATAAAAAGTCATGCACGAGGGGCGCTTGGTGGCTTAGTCTGTGAGCTCCTGACTCTTGATTTTGCCTCAGGTCACGATCCCAGGGTCGTGGGATAGAGCCCTGCATTGGGCTCCGCATTGAGTGCGTAGCCTGCTAAAGATTCTCTCTTCCTCTGCCTATCCCCCTCTCTCTCAAAATAAATAAGGAAGGAAGGAAGTAAATAAGTAAATAAATCATGCACGATACATTTAAAAATGCCCATATTTCATGCCAGGTTTAGATCTTCCATGTTTTTCAGGCAGCTGTGATGCTGCTACTGAGTCCTGGTTGAAGAATTTTGTTTTAAAGGACCTAGATCAGGATGGCAGATAGACTCCATAGAAGAACTCTGATAAGTTGGTAGTGACCTTGGAGGGCTGTGCTCCAAAGGGCTGTGGAAGGCACTGGGATTGATTAATGTGGTTTGTTATGGTTGAGGGAATGGAGGCAGTGGCATGAGTGCTTTCCTTTGACACCCCTGACCATGTTGCGGGACTCCTAAAGGCAACATCCGGGGGCGCCTGGCTGGCTCAGTCAGCTAAGCATCTGACTTCACCTCAGGTCATGATCTCACGGTTCGTGAGTTCGAGCCCTGCGTCAGGCTCTGTGCTCCTGCCTCGGAGCCTGGAGGCTGCTTCGGATTCTCTGTCTCCCTCTCTCTCTCTGCCCCTCCCCTGCTCTCACTGTCTCTCTCTTTCTCTCAAAAATAAATAAACATGAAAAAATAAAAGGCAAGATACTGTGCCCCAAAGGAGGCTAATGGTACAGTTTGGAGAAGAAGCGAAAGGGCCTGAAATAGCCACAGCTGGAGAGGAAACGATAGGGAGGGAAATATGAGAATTACAGAACTAGAATGAGCAAGGCTAGGGACCGAACTCGGGCCCAAGGTAAAGGAGGGGGAAGAATCAGGTAAGATTCTGAGGTTTCAATGGCTGGTGTGTGTGTGTGTGTGTGTGTGTGTGTGTGTGTGTGTGTGTGTAACTAATCAGACTACGCTCTTCTTCCCAAATGGGACAAGTAATTTGAGTTACCCTTCGGACACCTAGCAGTATTGGCATCAGTAGCAGCAGCCTGACTGTTGATGGTCATTATACTCACGTGTGGGTTTTTTCACGGGCGGAAAAGATTCATTCTATTGCATCCATTCATTTGTAATTGTTCAAATGCACAGATTCATGTTCAGCGATACACATGTTTGTTCCTTATATGTAGAGAAGTATGTAGTAATTCCATCTGTTCTGAAGTCACTTCAAAAAATCCCAAGTCCACAGTCCTCCGTAGATATGTATTATTCAATTTCTCTTTACTGGAAATAGAATGTATCTATTTAAAGTGGCTGTAGTGGCTGTAGCACTTGATATCCAAGAGCAACGGTTCACACAGTTGTGTTAAGCACAAAAGAACATCTGTCTGGCCCTGCCTCATAGCAGGAGGCCCCATGCTCGGTCAGGCGTGTACCCATGGGGAGGGAGGGAAGGGGGTGACAGAGGCTCTGGGGTTCGTCACCACAGAATGCAGAGGACTGACTCACTTCCCTTCCTGAGATGCCAGCCATGGTTTGTGGTGGTGGCTCACCACACTGGCAAGGCGCTTGCCTTTCCTGCCTTTCCTGTTCCATGTGATCTCGTCCCAAGGTGCCAGCTCCTGGCTTTCCATCTTGGGGACACACACATTTTTTCAAGAGGGTGGAGGGAAAATCAACATGAAGAGTAATGAACTTCAAAGCAGGGAAGGAATGAAAATACTGGGAATTTCTGCCCATGATTCAACTTGCAGGGGCATAGGAATACACTGGAGACAAGGAGGGGAACCAGAGCTCGTTTTGGAGCCGGAGCCTTGAGTCGAAGAGATCATTTGGAGGGTTCCCTGAATGCAACACAGCCAGGAAAATAGTTGTTGAATTCTGCCCTGTCCACATTCTCTCCTTCATCCCCTCCCTCTCTCTCTCTCTCTCTTTTTTTTTAATGGTGGTGGGCCTTAAAATGAATTTTCAGTTTAAGAGAATTCATTTAAAAAGAGATCCTTTAGCCTGCATTTATAAAAATAATTTCTCCCAACTGGAACACGAACATATGTTCCACATATGTGGTAATTCTATTGTACAACATGCTATTTCTGAATACCACACAAAAGTAAAATACTAATCTAATTTTAAGTAGCATGGGAAATTTCTAGTGACTAGCAAGTTCAATATTTCACACCAGACAAACTTTTAAAAATGCTCTGCACAAAGCTAATGATAGGTGTTAGGTTGTACATATGTGGATGTATAGGGCGCACCTATGTGAACCACTCTTCATCGTATATATCGGCAATATCCAGCCTAGCTCCAGGCACACTGTTTATGGTCATATGCTAAATTAGCCGATTCTGTTGTACCCTGATTTCTCTCTGAAAAACTCAAGTTGTTGCCAGAGAGCTGCTCGCTCAACTGGATCTGTACAGGGCTTTAGGGAAATCGGACGTTTGGTTAAGTTAATCACAGGTGTGAATTCCTTATGGGCCCCTAGAGGACAGCCCATAGAATGTGTTTCCAAGGTGTAAGAGGTACCCTGAATTCTAATATGTAACCACTTCCTGAGAGGAGGGTATGATTCCTGGCTGCCTAACAGGGCCATTTTTGTACAGGCTTGACTGGGTAAGACATGTTTAGGTGGAATAGATACCGTGTACCGTGACCATGCCTTCAACCCCTGAGTTGGGTGAGGGTGTGGAACTCAGCAGGGCTCGGTTGTATAGGCAGCCTATAGACCTGGGTAGGGCCTGAGCTTGCCCTCTGATAATGACCACTGCTTACTGTCCAATGAGAGGAACTTAGCCAATGTCTCTCAATTTGCAAAATGGCGCCAAACGGGCCCCCAGAGAAACATTATCAAAGGTCTTTTTGTCTTAGAATGCATCAGGGCTGAGGAAGGGAATGTTATGCATGGCATGCATAGATGGGCTTTCAACCCACCCAAGTCCAAACCTCATTTTCTCTCTGGGAGAGAGGAAGGTGGCAGGAAAGGAAGCCAAGAGGCCAGGATGTTGCCAACATTCAAGTGGGAAGGGCCCTCCTCTGGAATGAGCACGTTGGCAGAGGAATGGGGCAGAGGAATGAATTTTAGAAATGTTGTGGTGAACGAGACAGTGAGATTTATTTTCAAATGAGAGATTTATGAAAATAACCTGGTACCAGAGGAAAAAGAGACTTGAGAGTTGAAATAGATCATGGTTGGGGAGCTGGGATGACGTGGAATGCAGGAGAATGAGGTGGCAGGGTGGGAAGTTGAGAAGCCAAGGAGAGAGTCCTCGGGAGGGTACAGTGGAGGGGGCACAGGCTGCCATTCTGGAGGCTGGATTCTGGCCTTGCTGTCACCTCAGTTCCTGCGACCTGACTATTGGTTTCTTCTGTGCAAGGAACAGGGAACCGAAACACATTGTTACAAAGCATGGAAGTCTACGCCGGCTCCAAGAGGCGACCGGGAATTTAATGTTAAGGGTAAGTAGTAGCTCCCAGAACCCGAGGAAGGGGTGAAGATCAGGGCAGCTGCAGGGGTGCAGCAAAGCAGGAACTGATGGACAGGCTCTTCAGGGCCTGGAGCCCAGCTTTAATTAGCTCTGAACCGTTTTCTGCCCCGGCGCTGCTCCTGTCCCAAATCCACATTCCCAGAAGGGCAATTGCACTTGGTCTGGCGTGGGTCATGTTCTCAGCTGCTGGCCAGAGGAGGGCACCCAAACCATGAGCAACAGCAGAGAGGTTCTTCAGGAAACAAAACAAAACAAATCAAAAAACCTGAGGCGCTGTTATCAGAGAAAGAGGGAATAGGAGCCGGGTAAGCAAGAACACAGCGGCCGTCGCAGGGGTTTAGGACAAAGCCGCCACAAGACTTTGCCTCGGGTACCATGGGATCGTGGAATGGAAGGGGTTCATATGCACCTGACATTGTTACCTCATTTATTTCGCACAATTACCCTGAGAGAGAGAAAGCCAAATGAGGACTCAGGGAATGTCCTGCGACTCATAACACCTCGGGCTGACATCCAGTTGTGGGGCTCCTCAGCAAGTGTGCCTCCTGGCTCTCTGTGGTGCCTCCCAGGGAGCGTTGGTGCAGGGGGAGTGGAATGGCCATTTCCAGCCGAAGCTGCCCCAGGGTTCTGAGTGCTCAGTATACACATATTGTCTTTTCATCCAAGCTTCTTAATATAAATTTGAAGTCTGAGTGCCTATCTCATATCTTAAATATTTTCAGGAATGCTAGGAGGGAACTGCTACCCAGAAGCATTTCTGGAAAGAACTACCTGGAAGCTATAATGTGCCAGGCTCAATCACTCTCTTCAGGCCGTGGTGGAGCACTTCCTTGTTTCATCGGCGAGATGTTTGGTTCCGGTTGTTATGTTGCTGAGTTCCCACCGATAGCCCCTCCGTGAGCCTCCCCTTATGATGAGATGCAAAGATTTAACGGTTTCGAGAGGGAGGCTACCTAATTTGACACACATTTGACACACACATTTGACACATTCCATACGTTCTTGTGCTTGAATAACACCACCTGTAAGTTGGTGAGATGGTGTTTTCAACGTGTGGTAACCCGGGAAGCTGCCCTTTTCACCCCATTGTGGGAAGGGCGGTCTCACACATTTTTTCCACAGTAATTCGATTTCATCTGAGAACAACTGCAGGAGCTACTGTTGGGAAAGCAACCCAAGGTTCAATGTTGAGGTCATTATCAGTATTGGATGTTTCAGATCTGTGACATAGTTGAGTTCTAGTAAATTCATCAAGGAAGCATCCTGTTAGAAGTTCCATCTATCAGAATTGGCAGGGGCCCAGCATTTCACCATCATGATGGAGAGTACGCCCATCCTGGGCAACAGGTGTTTTGAGTGTTTTGAAAAGCCCAAACAGCCCAAACTTTGCCTGACAAAGCTTCTCTGTGCCCTGGGTTGGTGCTACAATCGTCTGTTTCATGCGATGGCTTTTATTCTCCAGAGTTTTTACATGTGGAGTCCTCCCTCCGGAGTGCAGGTACTGTGGGCCCCAAAGTCAGCCTGGGCAATGGGATCTAACCTTCCTCTCCCACAAGCCAACCATAGTAACTCAATTTGAGTAGAAATAATAGCATACTTGATATGCAAACACAGTTTCAAATGAAGTCTGCGAGCCTCCATCTTTCAACCAGATGGCCACCCCTAAGACCTTTTCTAAAGACATTTTGGAGACTTCATTAGGAGGCTGAATTTAATGAGTGGTACACTCAGAATAGAGGCATTCCTAAGCACGGCAGAGTTCGGTAAGGGGAACTGCTTTCTTTGCTCCCAGATTTTGACTGCAGCTCTTAGCTAATCCAGATATCTATTCATAATCGCCTTTGGAGAGATCCTGGGACTTGTGTCTTAAAGACAAAAACTAAAAGAAATATTAAGAAGGAGTCCACAGGACAATTCAAACTACATATATTTTAATACATAATTCACATGGATATTTTTATACGCACACAAAATAACACAATAGTTTCCTTAAAATACTTTCTTCGGTTCCTTCCCCTTAAGTCCCTTATGTAGATATGCCTAAGAGAATTGTCTTTGTTTTTGTAGGCTATGCTTTATCTTAATGTAACATCCAAGTTCACAGGCGATACCCTGCTGTGAGGGTCTGTATGGGATGTCACCACCTGTGACAGGGCTCTTATTAATGAACTGCAGAACATTCTCCATCTTGGTATATATATACTAACTCAAAGTCCGTACCAAGTTCTGAGCCTTTAAAGAGGTTACTTTCCTCCAACATTCTTTGCTAACTGCCTGCTTCGAGTTACTTATTTCTCTGGAAAAGATTTCTCTTTTTCTTAGCATGGACTGGGAACTTTCTGTTTCTCTTTGAATACTTTCTGCCTACTGCCTCTGTGTGCTGCTTTATCTCTTTATTGCAGGGTGAAGGAAGTGTTTGATATTTTGTTCCAACAAAGATTTTTTGAATATCTATTATATCAGCCACTGGGCTAGGTTCCTATGTGAAAGAGTAAGTTCTAAATTTAATCTGAGTTGAAAACAAATTCCACTGCTATGCAGAAACATGCTCACCTCGATCTCTTCTGGGCACCCTCCCTGGTTACAACATCTCAAACTCTAACTCTTATCAATTTTACACCCACAATGGAGGGTAAACAATCACTGAGGGCATAGATAACACAAGAGAAGTATTGGAGAAAACGTATTGGTTGCTGAGATGCTAATTACTTCCTTGATTATTTCCTCCCTTTCTCCAGGCCTCTCTGCTAGAGAAATTCTCTCTCCAAAAACAGTTCAAAAGGGAGTTTCTTAAGTGTTTTGAGACCCTGTTATGGTCTACAGCTTATTGCATTGGATGTGGATTCCTGACCCAGGATAAGCCAACCATATGTAGTCTAAAGACATAGAGACTCCATTAGTTGTTTTGGGAACTTAAATTGGAAAGGCAACTAATTGTGAAAGCTGAGACCTACATTCTGTGGCCTCAATTATAGGCCAAATACAGGCATTGCCAAGTAAGCCATCAGAAGAGGGAGACAACAAAGGAATTTGTCTGTATTAGCCAGAAATCTGTGTATAAAAAAAAGTCTCTCTGTTGTGAATCAAGAATTCTGAACCAAGAAACTAATGCCTTACTTAGGCTTGAGACTTGGACTATATATGTGGTCTAGGAATATTTGAGATGACAAATGAACATAAAAATGTGATTCTAGGCCATGATGTCATACGATCATGGACCAAACACAAAATCCTCTGCTGAGTCATACCCTCAGCCTAGGTCACTGAGGGTCATACATAAAGCCACAGTGAAGATAAACTCACCCTCCCCCCAAATTACAAAATATATTAGGAAACACTCTCCATGACAGATAGGACATATATCAGGACTAGATTCCCAATAACTTCAGATAGTAGATCTATTGTAGAGGGACTATAAATATGTTTAAAATGATTAGACATAAAATAAGAAATTGAAAACATAGTAAGTGTACAACTTATCATGTAAAAAGAGAATACAGATCTGAAGAAGAAAAAATTTAAAAAATAGAAGTAATAACTATAGTCATTAATTTTAATGTCTTAGATATAGCTAAAGAGAAAATTAATGAGCTGGAAGGGACTTCTGATTCCAACTCAGAATATATCACAAAGACATAAATGTATGAGAGAGTAATTAAAGACATGGAAGATAGAATGAGAAATAATATGATTTTCAAATAGAGAATAAAGAATGACGGAGAAGAAATCTTCAATAAGAAAAGGGCTGAGGTATTTTTTATATTGGCTGAAAGATAAAAATCATAAGATTCAGGAAGCTACAGCAAGCCATGAGCTGACTAAATAAGAATGAATCCAAAGTGTAAGTCCACTACCATGAAAATGCAGAACACCAAAGTCAAAAAGTTCTTCAAGAAACCACAGAGAAAAGACATATTTCCTACAATGGAAATATGATTTGACAGGCAGCAGACTTTTCAACAGCAACAACAGAAACCAAAAGCCAATAAGATGACATACCCAAAATAGTAAGAGAAACTGTCACTTCTATATCCACTTAAATTATTATCAAACAAAAAAGGTGAAGTTAAATTTTGTTTTAGTTACCAAAGACTTTCATGAAGGAATTTCTAGATGTATTTCCAGTGGACGAAAACTGAACCAAAAGGGAAGAAATGAGATGCAAAAAAAGGGCAGTAAATTCAAACAAGATCTGTCTGTAGAAAATAACAATAATATTGACAGATTATAAAGGTGCAAAACAATGGAACTGAAATATTGGTCGACAATAATATGTAAGAAGGGGGGGATTAAAGACGGGAGATGGATATTGACTGATTTTATACTTTTTAAAGTCGGGAATGTGTGATAAAAATGTAAGGATAACATCCAAAAGTGTTATATGTACATGCAGACATACAAATGAGATGTAGAATGACCACATCAGTAGAATAGGTACAGAGGGGAAAAAAGAAAACTTGATTAGTCTATTCAAAGGCAGGAATAAAGAAAGTAGAGACCATTGGGCAAGGTAAATAAAAGCCCAAAATAAGATGGCAGAAATAAATCCTAAATAAGTGTAAATGGACTAAACAGTGTCCGTTAAAACAGAGATTAATTTGGATGAAAAAATTTCTCTATGGTGATTTACATGACACTCATTGAAAATGTAAGTGCAGAGAAAAGAACAAAGGTAAAAGAATGGAAAGAGAGGAGGAGTTAATAGAATTACATTTATACCAGAATTTAGGGCAAGATTAGGGATGGATTGTTATAAAACGTAACAATTCTAATAAGTACCTGATAATATTTGCCTCAAAAGGCAAAAATTAAATTTCCAGGAGGAAGTGTCAAATACACAATTGTAATAGCTGATGTTTTAACACAACTCTTCATTTTTGCAATGATAATGGCAGTTGCTTAAACAGAGCTTCTGACTCCAGCTCAAAGAGGTTGCAGGATCCTTCGACCTGAGATACCCTTGGGAAGGCAAACTGTCCACAGGATGCCTTTTGATGGGAAGGAGGGATCCGGATTTTCTACCCTTTGACCTGCGCAAGACTCCCTGCCGTGGAAGAGGCCCATTCCAGCCCTGCTTCAAGGAGGGGGTGATGTTGGCACATGAATCCAGCTGTTATGTAATTTGGCTATGATTTCCCCCCCCCCCCGCCCCCTTCTGCTTTTTAAATTAGTGCAAGCTAGTGTGGCTTCAGGATTCTTTGCACACAGCTGAGGCAGCAGAAAGTCACATGCATTAGTTAAGGTGCAGGCTAAACAGCTGTCCCAAAGACACTAAAAAAATACCGCGGCTCAGATGAGTTTACTTCTATGCCACGGAACATCAGACGTGGGCGGGCGCTACCCTGGCAGGTAGGTGGCGCTGCTCCACAAAGTCCTCTAACTCCCTTCTACTTTGCTGTCCTCTTCATTCTCACAACTGCCTTCTAGCCCAGGGGAAGGGCGAGTAGTAGCTCCTTTTCAGAGAGGAGACCCAGAATTTGCACACATCACTTCCACTCGTTTCCCTCTTCCTGGAACTCAGTCACATGGCTACTCTGAGCCGCAGGGAAGGTTGGGAAATACTGTCTGCAGCTGGGTAGCCATCTTACTTGCTCCTCAGTGAGGGTGGGCTTTGGGCATGGTTCTATTGCTAGAAGGGAAACGATTCGACTGGATAGCAGAAGAAAATGACCAGTCACAGCCCCCCATTCATTACAGGTGAGGGGCGTGGGAACCAATTTTTCCATCTGGAAAACCGCATTTCGGAGCTGTTATTAATAGCAGTTACGATGAAGAGAGTAAAAATGAGGACCCCCAGGTTTCTCTTTGGGTCCCTGGCTCTGTAGTCCCTCATCTGCACAGAGCACAGGTCCCAGCCCGGCACACACTGCACTGCAGAGCTATGGGTGCTGTTAGGGGTGGGAGGCAATGGCCGACCAGCTCCTGCCTTTGGCTACTTTGTTTGGAGCCCCTCTTTCCGTCTCCTGTTCTCCCTTTCCCTCTCTCCCACCTCCCCACTGGAGGGATTGTGCAGATTGATGGACTGTCACCTGGAAGGTGGAGGCAGACCCCAGATCGCTACGTTCTTTAAGAAAAGAAGGATTAATGAGCCCCTTAGAGTTGTCTCTGGGCTGGAGCTCATCTCGGTGCCTGCTCTAGCCGGGCCGGCCCACAGCCAAGAGAAAGACAGGCAGCTGTGGTCATGCTGCCCTATGTGTGACCGGTCAGGTTTCGTCTGTGATCGTCTGTGCCCAGTGGTGCAGGTCGCACGCTGAGCTCTTCCCAGGAATCTGATTGTTTGCAGTTGTAAAGTGCAGGAGCTTGGATCTGTCGGAGCAGAGGGTTAAATCATGGAGTGTTTTGCAAGGGCAGCTATAGGGAATGTCTTGTTTTCTCCTTATATGGCTATTTTTCTCAGTCCAGAATCCCAGGGTGGATTTTACGTGGTTGAAATACACAAATGGAGTCATAGTCTTAGCCAAACATGCTATGTGGCTTTAAAATTAACAAGCCTCTCTCTGCTTCTGTACCCCAAACACACATTCACATGCACCATTTCCGTTGAGACTGTGGAAAGATACTCCTTCCTTTCTAGCCAAAAATATTCAATGGGGTGGATTTCTACAATTCCATTGCTTTATGCATGAGAAAGATTTCTTTTGATCTGGGTAGTTTTGCAAGCATGCGGGTCAAATTTAAGTACCCAGTGTTTAATGAGTAGCTACTGTATATGAAGAGCTACCTTCACTGGCTCTGGGCATACAGGCAGAATGGGGCACCAAATGTTAAAATATGAAAAGGAGAGATGTTTGATGCTGGTTCTAGATGACACTGGCCAGAATGCAGCACATAAGAGCATGAATTTGCCATAGGTGCTCAGGGGAAGAAGAAATCTCTTCAGGCTGGTGTGACCAGGGCAGCCTTCCTGGAAGAAGTGGAGGTTTCAACCAGATGGATTTGGTTGGGGAAAAGGGGAGGCATTTTGATGGGGGAAGCCTGCAGGAAAATGCAGACGAAAGAAGATGAAGGGGCTTTTAAAAGAAGAGAACAAATGGGGCACCTGGGCGGCTCAGTCGGTTAAGCGTCCGACTTCAGCTCAGGTCATGATCTCAAGGTTTGTGGGTTCGAGCCCCGTGTTGGGCTCTGTGCTGACAGCTAGCTTAGAGCCTGGAGCCTGTTTCAGACTCTGTTATTTCCCTCTCTCTCTGACCCTCTCCTGCTCATGCTTTCTCTCTCTCTCTCAGAAATAAATAAAGCATAAAATTTTTTGTTTAAAAAGACATTTTCTTTAAAAAAAATAAAAATAAAAGAGAGCAAATAATCAGGGTGGCTAGAGCAAATAGTTGATGCAGAAGAAGAGGCATTTTGGGTGGGAAAGGTAGATTAAGGTTGGAGGCGGCCTAGGAAGTCAGGCTGAGGAGCTGGGATTTTTACTGCATGATAAAGGGGAGGCATTGAGGAGGCATTGAAGGCTTTGGGATATGTATTTTAATCTGAACAGGTCCGGGCACCAGGATACTCAACAATTTCTGCTTCCCAACTTAACTTACTTTTCCTTTTGGCCATCTCAGTGAATATGACAATCTAGTAAATTAAGGTTGGATTAGTTAAATATGACCTTTAGGTATTAAAAGTAAGATTCCTTTCAAGATTTCCTTAATGGTGATTTCATACATGAGAAATGCAGTATTTATTACTGAATACAAATTCTTGGCCACACCTTCTGGAACGCAAACTCGGGTTTTGCAAGAAGTTGATTGGCCAAATTTCATTTGTTGTGGACAAAGCGGGGAGGTTTTGGAGGAAAAATCCGGCATTAGATTCAGATCCAGAAGCACCACAGTTTGAGCAAATTTAGATGAAAATTTGCATTTCAGAGCCATTTTGAAGATAAAATCTGGCATGAGAATATGCTCCCCAAAGCCTACTATCTGAGCCTACTATCTGAGTCTTATTCAATCTCTGCTTGAACTTTCTTCCAGAGATAGAGCTGGAATTATGACGTCTATTATAAATGTGAAGAAACTGTCAAAACGTTTTAATGACTTTCCCAGACTCGGTCAGCTAGTCTGTGGCAGAGTGCGGCTCTCGGGAGCATGGAGGGGTCCAAGCAGCGTCCTCGCCATAGTGAGTTAGGAGTGCATGGGTTCCAGTGGATCAGAGGTATAGTCGGGGAGGTAGCCAAGTTAGACAGAAGGGTTGTCCCGCTAGGCTGGTGAGAGATGACGACGAGGGCTGAGGAGGGCCCTTGTGAGGAGGAGCTTGAGGATTCTGGCCCATGGAAAGAGTGATACCACCAACCCAAATGACAGACGGTCCCTGTAGGCTGGGTGGGGCAGCACTGACCGGAAGGGCTCCCACGTGCGGCCCGCTGGAGCAAAGATGCTGAGAGGCTGAAGACACTCGGCTCCCCAGGGAACCACGTCACTTGAATTTTTCTGAGCCTCAGCTTCCTCCTGTGCAAAATGAAATGAATTAGAACCTGCGAGGGCGAGGCATTACAGGCATTAGATGAGAACATGGGGGCAAAGCATGTGGCTCAGTTCCTGGGACGCAGCAGTGTGAATACAGACTTTTTGAATGAGTATCATCAAGAACTCTCAAGCACGTGAGTCAGGAAGGGTGTGGAGACCTGCAGTTTGTTTAGAGATGAGGATGGCGTTGGGTTTACATTTAAGAACAAAAGAGAAGCTGGGCTAGGAGCTCTCTTTTTTTTTGTTATTTCTATTTTATCATTGAAACTCGGGGAGAAGAAACATATGAGTTCACGTATGCATGCACACGTGTGTGCATACACACACACACACACACACACACAAACTGGGTAAAACTAGTGATGCCTCTGGCTGAGGACGTGCTGTAAGTGAGCAAAGTGGACCATGGAAAAGGCTCTAACTTACAGATGCCCATTTGTGGGTTTATCAAGGTTCATTTAATGGTGATGCTTTTGTCTAGTTTTAAAACCTAAAATTTTTAGCGTTTGCAAGGGGGGATGCCAGGCTTCCTGGTTACTTGCATAGGTGTCGTTGGGTGGATGTTCAGTCAGGGAGGTGTGATACTTCAAGCATCTCTCATACAGGATCAGCACTGAAATACATAAGGTCACAGGATGGTGAAGCCAGAGAAGTTAAGGAGAAAAATCAGGATATAGATGGGCTGTATATAATTGTTACCTGTCAAATACATATTATTTGCAAATGTTTATTGTAAATTTCATTGTAAAATACACCTCATTCTTGCCTCTGGACAGTACAACCATTATTATGTGTTGCCATGCTGTTATTAATACCATCAGTGTACCCTTATGTTTTTATATCTTTGATAATTCTGTTATTTATTATGACTGTCTAGTTCATATTGGCTGGCTACATTACCAGTATTGAAAAGCAAAGATATATTGGTTTAGCAAGAATCATGGGGATGAGTACTGAAGAGTATAGAACCTGGCCAGTTACAAAGATTCAGGAAAATAGTTCTTGATTGCTTGATCTCTTCCAGAATCACATTCTTGCTGAGTTCTTCCTGCATAAATTCTTTTTTAAAAAATTTTAAATGTTTATTTATTTTTGAGAGAGAGAGAGAGGCAGAACGTGAGCAGGGGAGGGGCAGAGAGAGAGGGAGACACAGAATCTGAAGCAGGCTCCAGGCTCTGAGCTGTCAGCACAGAGCCCATTGCAGGTCTTGAATCCATGAACCACGAGATCATGACCTGAGCTGAAGTCATACACTTAACAGACTGAGCCACTCAGGTGCCTCATTCCTGCATAAATTCTTGAACCATGTTTCTAAAAGCGTGACCTGGTGTCAGAATGTCCCACCACATCATTTATTTTGCATTGTTCTTTAAAAAATGTTTTAAGTAAGCTCAGTACCAAGAGGACCACATTTCTTGGGCCACTTCAAAAATGGAATCCTTTTTAATCCCCATCACTATTTCACCCATCAGAGTACACTTATGATGAGCAGTGAGTAATGTATAGAATTGTTGAATCACTATATTGTACAGCTGAAACTAATGTAACATTGTACGTTAATTAAACTGGAATTAAAACTTAAAAATATATTCCTTCTTACTTCAAAAAATGGAATCCTTTAAAATTTTTTTTAATGTTTATTCATTTTTGAGAGAGAGAGAGAGCCAGAGACAGAGCGTGAACGGGGGAGGGGCAGAGAGAGAGAGGAAGACACGCAATCTGATGCAGGCTCCAGGCTCTGAGCTGTCAGCACAGAGCCTGACACGGGGCCCAAACTCAGGAATGGTGAGATCAGACCTGAGCTGAAGTCAGACGCTTAACCTACTGAGCCGCCTAGGCGCCCCCCAAAAACAGAATCCTTTTGAGGAGACAGTGGCAGGATGCAGTGGAAGAGGAGATGTTTGGATATCAGATGTGGCTCTGTTCCTACCTTCTTGGATCTTTTTATATGGAGGTATTTGAGGAACCTAAGCTATCTATCCATCTCTTACAGTGAATTTGAGGGAGATTTCGAGAAGTCAAAATACTGCATCTTAATACTGGGGCTATTTTACAAGTTTGCCATTAGGAAGAGTCAAGGTCTTGTCTGAGTTTCAGAGAATGATGAGAGGCCCTGGCATTACTCAGATATATCCATCTTAATTGCACTTAGGCTTGTTCCGGGAGCTGGGACGCATGGCTCGCGTGGGCAGACCCAGCTATGGGGAGCGCTCTCGCTGCTCACCAGGGAAAACTGTGCCATTTATTCCGAGAGTGTGCAGAAACAGCATTTGATTGGGAAGAGGCCTAAGGTCATTTATCTCCCACTTTTAAAATAATGAGATCGATGTGTCTCCCCAGTGGGCTGTCCCCCTTCTATTCAGCAACAATACACTACTTCTTTTCAAAGAGAAATATGCTTCCAATAAGGGGGGATGGAGGCGGGGGGTGGTAGCAAAGGGGATCAAGCAACTTTCATTGAAGGATTCATTTTTGATTGAAATATTTTGTTCTAATCTCCAACTTCCTTTTAAACTTGGCAGAATGACCAAAAGAAAAACAATGTCCCTCCCTAGCCCAGTTTACGGCCTGCCAGAGCAGAGGATCTGGTTACTTCTTCCAAATTGTATACGTTGGGTTGTTGGATACTTTCTTTTTTTTTTTTTTTTTTTTTTCTTTTTGAATCTATTGCTCATATACATAGGGGTTTCTTTTAATGGCATGTCAAAGTGGACTTTGGTGAAAAACCACAGGAGAAAAAAAAAAACAAAATGAAAAAATATAGATCAAATTTAGCTGGCTATTTAATACTTTTTTTTCTTTGAGTATGTTGTGGAAGGAATTCTCTGCAAGTGATACATCCTGTAACTGTAGGCAGATGTAATCCCTTGACCGTGATACCAGCAAAGATTTCCCTTCGCGTTGGAGCCATTCGTGGCCATTTTGTTCCCTCCCACAAAGAGGAAGTGCACAGGGAGGAGAACATTCTGGGCCATGTGCACACCCTGTAATGTTCCACAGTTGTGTTTACAATTCCCAGGATGCCTTGTGAGCCTGGCCTAGGAAGGGAAAGAAGCCCAGGGTGTTACAACCTGGGTTTGGGATGTGTGGAGTGCCCACGGGGCACGTTCTCTTCTCAGCAAGCTCTTTCTCCTTCTTGCTGCCCATCTGCCTCACTTGTTGCTTTAAGCCTCCTTCAAACTCACCTCCTCAGGACACAGGCTGGGGCGGACCCTGTCCAAATCCAGTCCTTACTCTTCTTGGTGCTCTTTGTAGTGTATCCCTGCGACGTCACTCTTGGTGTTATATTCATTTGGGCTTTTGCCTTTTCTCTATAATTATGTTAAAAACATATTTTTCCCCTCATTGTGGGAAGTGCTTTTTCTAGTGGCAGATAGGAGAAGATTCCACCTGTTTACCCAGACCAGAAAGAGCGGGAGGGGTGTCTTGTTTGTGGCCCCCAGAAGCACACCCTGTGACAGTAGTTTGAGGGTAAATGGCTTACTGGCAGAGGGTCCCAGGAGATCCCAGTAGAGGAGGGGGCAGGGAAGAAGGGGAGGTAAGGGGGTCACCAAAGGGCTCATCAAGCTAGTGGCTACTGTGGGCAACTGGGTCTTAATCTTTGCCGGTAGCACCCCCCTCCCCCACACCTGGTATGACAATCAAAAATGTCTTCAGACAGGGCCATAAATTCCCTGGGTGGGGGCAAAATGGCCGATGGTTTGGAAGCATGGGGACCACAGGGAGCTCTGGGCACCTGCAAATACTGGCCATCAGAAGTCTGGCTGGCGTGTGCTGAGATGAGGAAGCCGACCGGATGTGCCACCATTGGGCCCCGGAGTATCTGCTGCATCCTCTTCTAGAGGCTGAGGAGGGAGCAGTCTGGAAGGGTGTTTTAACTCAAGTTGCGGTGTCCAAAAAAATACCATAAACTGGGTGGTTTATAAATAAAAAAATGATTTCTCACAGTTCAAGAGCCTGGAAATCCAAGATCAGGGTGCTGGTACAGTCGGGTTCAGACTGTATTCTCATACTGTACAGAGCAGAGAGAGGAAGCAAGGGCTCTGGTGACTTTTTACGGCCCTTACTGCATTCATGAAGGCGCCACCCTCATGACCTCATGTAATCCTACTTACCTCCCAAAGGCTCCACTTTCTAATACCATCACATTGGGGGTAGGGTTTCAACACATAAATCTGTGGGAGACACCAGCATTCGGTCCATAACAGAATATTTCCATTTGAATATCCAGTGGGTGTCTTGAGTTCAATTAGTCTCAAACAGACCCCATGAATCTCCCTCCAAAACTCTTAAATCTGCCCCCTTCCTGTAATTTCTTTCCGGTTGGTAACCCACTTCTCAGAGAGGGTTCCTAAACTTCTTTTCACCCTGCATCCCTCCACCCACCTCCCACCCGACACAGCTCATTCCACTTCAAGTATCAGATCTGTTTCCTCTTCACAACTTCCCGACACGGCTCTGGTGCATGCAGCCTTGGTTCTTCATCTGTCCAATATCGGTACTGCCTCTGTGCTGACCTCTGCCTTCCAAGTCCTGTCTGATTATTCTTTCCAAAGGCAATATGACCATCACCATATTCTACTTGAAATCTGAAAAAAACAGTTCCCACCACTCTCTGAATGAACTGCCAAGCGTTTATCCAGGCATATCAAGTCCTCTGCTGCCTGAGAAGGGAGGCTATCAGGGTGATTTAGAGGCAATCCTCCCTGGATTCAAATCTTGGCAACTCAGATTAATTATCTGTTTTTTTTCTCAACCTCGGTTTCTCCAAATGTAAAACAGGGATCGACAGTACCTGTGTGAGTAATCTGTAAAAAGCACTTTGAACAGGACCTGGCCCATGTGAAGAGATCAGTAAATGTTCTCTATCATTGTTATTGCCTGACTTCCAGGGCTGTCATGAGTGTGAAGTAAGGGGACAATTCTGGAAGTGCTCTGCCTGCCATGTCATCTTACTACCGCATCTTGCTCCTCATCGGTGACACAGACTTGTCGGCTCTGGGCGGGGGGTGGGGGAGTGCGGAGGGACACAGGAAGGGTTAGCACATTCCCAGCGCCGGCGCATCAGTCAGGAGGCAAGGCCCCCAGTAGAAAAGGACACGTGGGGCGTGCCTGGGTGGGGACAGAGCTTTGGGTCTCTGCTGTTCCCGCAATGAACTCTTATGATTTGGAGAAGCACCAGTTGACTCATCAGGTTTTGACATTGGCTGCAGAGCTTGATATGCCTCCTGACCAAGAATTCACCACTCTGTCCTGTGACCCTCATCGGGAGCACAATTAAGGGACCTAGAGTGTTCCCAGGACACAGTGACTGATTGCACTGAATGTGTGGAGCCCATATGGTCCATGGCTGGTCCTCTGCATGGCACTCGGATGGGCCAGAAAAGGCACAGCCTGGCAGGTTGCTCCAGGGCCCCCTCCCAGACGTCTCTAGGAGACAGTTGGCTTGGGGAGGGAAGACAGGAGGTGTCCTTGAAAAGGTTCACCTTAGAGAGCAAGCTGGAAGCACTGGGTGAGGTGTTGGCAACAAATGTCACATTTGTAACAAATGAGAAGATACTTCCCATCTTGCTACCTCAGTAACAGAGACAGTCTCCTCGGTTTCTTTAAGGGACCCACTCTGACAATTGTCTGGTAGAGGTTCAGATCACAGATTTGGGACAAAAGTCTCAGGGTTCAAACTTCAGTCAGTGCCACACTAGCCAGTGTGACCTTATGCAAGTAGTTTTATTTTACCATGCCTCAGTTTCCCCATCTGTGAAGTAGAATATTAATAATACCCACCTACTGGAGTTGCCATGACAATGCAATGAGTGTGACATGCTAGGTACTTAGAACCATGCCTGGCACATGGTAAGCGCTGTGGACGGGAGCATCAGCAACGATTTCAAGGAGGCATTTAGGCCATTGCCTCAGACTGAGGGACAGAAGTGCTTGCTGGGTTTGGGTGTGATGGTACAGCAGGCCCCAGGCTCTGGTTTGTACCCCATCCCAGAAGGGTTCCAGATTGTTTTCTCCCTCCCTGCCATCTCCGCCCATCCTCTGTTCTCATCAGCCTGGGTGGGCTTGCTTTTCTCTTCTCTAGGGAGCTCTCCCTTCGGGTTCCACTTGCCAGCCACTCCTTGACCTCTGGGGTGTTGTGGTGGTAAAAGCTCTCTGCTGTAACCAGCTCTCAGGTCCCACCCCATGCTTTGCTGTTTTCCTAAACCCAGCCCCACCCTCCGGTTAAAAACATCTCTTTGTTAAACTCCCCTTCTTGCTTGGCTTGAGTGCGCCATGACAGATCTGAAATCTAACCCCAGCCAGTGGAATCCAGAATTCTCAACCAGTCCACCATACTCACCCTCCTGGGACACAAGAGGTGGGTCACATCTCTTTCATCTTCTAACAAAAACCGACTCGAGCCCCCTCCATCTTGGGGTGCTGAGAAGCCCCGTGCTCAGTTGGAACCTGCCCTTCCTTCATCCAGAGAGGCCAGCAGAGGGAGGAAGGAAGGCTCTGAGGAAGCCTTGGTCCCTGTGCCGACTTCCTGCTTCAGCTTCTCTAGCATGGCATCATGGTGGTCACAGGGGAAAGCTGCCTTGCATGGTCTGGCTGTCCTTGTCTGCTGTGTGCGGCCTCATTTTATTCTTGCAAAATCCTTTTGAGGTGCAGACTTCTCTTCACACCAGAAATGAGGAAACTGAGGCCTACAGAGATTAGCTACCTGATCCGCACTGTTTATATTAGAACGTTCCAGTTTTCAAAATGAAGTGTTTGTTTTTCAAATCGAATTTCTGGCATTAGAATAATCTTAAATCAACTATGGGCCTCCCTACCCAGGGGCTGGCTCACTGGGTGACTGTGCCATTCAGCTGATATGCTCAGTGACTCCCCCCCACCCCCACCCCCCGCACCGAAACTGTCCTGTCTTTATCACTTTTTCTTTCTTCTTCTCTGTTCTCTCCCCAGGTCCTCTTCCTTAACTCTCCTTCCCCCAGTTACATTTTGAGAGGTCATTAAAATCCAGAGTGAGTTAGCAAGTTCCATTAACACCCTTTTTCTTTTCAAACAGACCGTGAGCCTTTCCAGATTCCCCCTCCCGTCACCCACTCACCATTCAGCCACATTTAAGCCCACTGCTGACAGACGGCCTTCCCCTCTTTCCAAATGTTGCCCTCCCCAGCCAAGAATATTCTATGCGCACATTGTTGCTGGAAGGGTAACATTTGCAAAGTCTTAACATTCTGAGTCTCATATCCGCGGGAATAATTCTTCTCAGAGTAGTAGCTGGACAAATCCTCACTGAAGGGTGTAAGTTCCGAAGATCATGGAACTGTAGAGCTGGGCGGCCTCTCAGAGACCTCCCACTCCAGACAGATGAAGAGCCCATACTGTAGAGCTCAGGGGACGTTCTAGAGTCCACTGAGCCTGGCCCGGGGTCTGGGCCTGCGGAGCCTTGGGCAGTGCACAGCACCTTTCCACCATCTCGCATCTTCATCTACTTCCTGCCTAACGACAGTGCTGCTTGACGGCTTTTGGTGTGGGAGAGGGTAATGAGCAGAGAGGGGCCTGGGAGAGTGAAGGCAATAAGGCTCCCATCTCAGCTCTGCCACTGACTTTGGGCAAGTTAGTGCGCCGGTCTGAGCCTCCTGTCCTTGTTGTAGGCTTGTTTTGAGGTTGTGAGGATATAAATAACTCAGTAGGGGTACTTGGTGCAGATATAGGTCAAGGAATGGTGCCTCTAACCTTGCCTCCTCCTTCTCCTTCGCCTCTCCAACAAGCAGTCTGCTGGTCAGCCTGCCTCTTGAGTGTGGTCCTCACTGTCTGTGGTGACAGCCGCTGCTATTGCCGCTGAAGGCTGAATCCCCCCTTGGTGCACTGCTGGGCCAGAGGGAGCTCCTGACGGGCATTGGGCACATGCGAGGGCCTTCTGGATGCCGGTGCCTCAATGTGGCTCCGATTCTTCACTTTACACACTTTATCAAGTGATGAGTTTTCAGGCACGGTTTCAAAATTATTCCACCAGGAAATTCTGGGGTCCACAGATAAGTGTAAATCTGGACATCTCTTCCCCTAGGTATGTCACCTTTCAGGTCATTGATGCGTTCATTACCTTGTCTCTGTTAGCGCCCTCATTTCAGTTCCAGGGCTCAGCAAGCCTTTGTCAAGGGGGCAAGGGGTTGGCATTGGTTCCCAGCACGTGTAGCCTGGCCTGACCACGCCATTCCCTGTCTCCTGCAACAAATCAAGGGGGCTCAGTGCTGTTTTCCAAAGTGTTCTCGTGAGGCCTTCCTATCTCTGAGCACAAGGAAGAGTGTGGTCTTTCTTCGGGTCCACAGCTGACCCAGGGTGCAGGCTACATATTGAAGATTGGTCCTGATACTGGCTTTGTAGACGGCAGCCAGTCTGTGGCCAGAGAGGGTGAAGGGAGGTCCCCGCTCAGGGATCCTGGAACTGCACCCGAGTGACCATTGTCCTGCCACCCTGAGACTGTCTGCTCTCAAGGAAGTCTCTAGCTAGCAAGGGAGAGGATAATCCGTAATAAAGAATTGGTACCTTGTGATGAATGCTGTCCTGCAGGTGTGCATGAAGCCAGAGCTGACACAAGGGAGAAAGGAATCCATATCTGCATGCAGAAGTCAGGGAGGGCTCTCAGAGGAGGTGACGTTTAGATTGGATTCGCATGCACCAGCTAGATGGGGGGGGGACAGTGCAGGCATAATGAACCCCTATGAACACCTCTTGTGTTCTCCAAAGATCCTCTCCTCTCCTTCTCATACAACCCTGGAGATCCCTTGATTAGTGGCCGTTCCCTATGTGTCCCTGGTAGAACCAAGGAGAAGAACAAAGCAGGGAGGGCTAAATATGGAAACAGCTAACATCACGTTACAAAAAATTCTCAAAGTAGCCATTTAGAAGTTTTCCAGGTTGCTGTCTGTTGGTGCCATCATCTTTCCAAGCTGGGTCTGGGGATGAGACCTATTCATAATAGCAAATGTGCAAAAAAAGAAAAATAATCTGTTTCAACGCAATGCATTGAGTGCTCACCCTATAGCCTGGTGGTAGGAAGGCCAACTGTGTCACTTATTACTTCTGTGAACTTGAACCATGACTTAAACCTCTGTGCCTCAGTGTTCTCATCTGTAAAATCGGGGCAATATTGGAACTTATCTCGTAACGCTGCTAGCAGGGGTAGTGAGTGTGTCAAAATAAAAATACATATATTTGGTCCTTATCTTAGTTCTTGACACAGAGCTCCTAAATCCCTTGGAATTTTCTGGGTGATAGGAGCATCTTTTGTTCTAATGTGGAGACCCTTGGTGGGCCTCTAGAAAGCTTCAGGTTGGGGGCTGGTCACCGGAAAGACCAAGCCTTGTTTAGGAGCCTGGAACTTTCTACTCACTCTCTGACTTCTGAAAAGAGAGAGGGGCTGGAGATTGAGTGAATTGCCAATGGTCAGTGATTTAGTCAATTATTCCTACATAATGAAACTTTCATAATAACCACTAAATTTGGGAGTTGGAGAGCTTCTGGGTTGCTGGGAGGCTGGTTCACTCAGAGAGGGCACGGAAACTCTGTGCCCATCCCCCCTCCTTGCCTTCCTTGGGCTTCCTCCATCTGGTTTGTTGTGAGTTGTATTCTTTAGAATAACTGGTAATAACTGAAGTACTTTCCTGAGCCTTGTGGGTTATTCTAGCAAATTCTCAAACTTGAGGAGGGGATTGTGGGAACCCTCTAAGTCTATAGCAACTGATATCTGAAGTGAGGGCAGTCTTGTAGGACTGAGCTCTTAACTTGTGGATTTGATGCTAGTAGGTAGATAGAGAGGGTCAGGAGAGACTGAACTGAAGGACACCCAGGTGGAGGCCAGAGAACTGGGGGCCTTGGTTGGTGTTGGAAAACCCCAAATGCGTTGTAAATAAGAACAGCCTGGAGTGGGTTAAGCAGGTAGACAGAATAATGGTCCCACATGGTGCTGACATCCTAATCCCTAGACCCTGTGAATATGTTACTTTATGTGGCAAAGGAGACTTTGCAGAAGTGATTGAGTTAATAGTTTTGGGATGGGAAGATCATCGGGCTTACCCTAGTGAGCCCAATGTAACCATAAGGGTCACATATGGGGGCAGGAGAGGCAGCAGACAGAGAAAGGGCCACAGTCCAGGAAAACAGGCAGCTTCTAGAGGCTGGAAAGAAAGGGCAAGGAGCAGATTCACTCGTAGAGCCTCCAGGAGGAACACGGCCCAGCGTGTGCCCTTGATTTTAGCCCAGCGAGACGAATTTTGAACTTCTGACCACCAGAACTGTAAGATAATAAATCTGTGTTGTTTTAAGCCACTAAATTTGCAGTGGTTTGTTACGGCAGGATTAGAAAGCTTAATCAGGGCATGTAGAGTACTCAGAACAGAGTTTGGCAGATGGGAAGTGCTCCCTAAGTTTGCTTAGTATTGTCAGGATTTCTCTCCACCAGGCTCCAGGTTAGACTCAGGAGGTGACAGTGATAAGAACAAGGACACTGCCCACCACCCAGCAGCAAGTTCCTGACATCATAGAGTTTACATTCAGGAGGAGGGGACAGCCTGCAAATAAAGAAGTAAATAAATGTTAATGAGGAGAAAGAAAACAAAGGAGACCAACATAGATCGGCTCCTGGGCTTGGGTCTATTGTAAGTGGTAGGGTTGGCAAAGGCCTTCTGAAGAGGTGACCTTGAGCAGAAGCCTGGGTGCAGAAGGCGGGGGCGGGTGGGACTCCCCAGGCAGATGGAGCAGCCAGTGGGAAGGCCAAGGTCAGGGAGAGCAAGAGGCCGTGTTGGGTGTAACAGAGTGAGGGGGGGCTGAGGAGTGGGGCCTGGAAGGTGACAGTGGAAAGGGGGCCTCCAAGGTCATAGTTAAGAAATTAGGATTTTACCCTGAGTGGAGTGGGGGGCAAAACCACACCTGACTTAGTTTTTAAAGGATCATACAGATTCAAGGGCTTCCCAGTGGGGGGGCTATTGGCGTTGGGGGCGGGGCTAATAATTAGCTGTGAAGGATTGTCCTAAGTGTTTAGGATTCTCATCCTCCAGGCATTAAAGGGGACAAGCATTGTTGTGAAAACCCTAAATGCTATCTCCAAACACCTTGGGGAATGTGGGTTGGGTGGAACCACCCTGACTAAGAGGTAGAGTGGAGGCTTGAGGCTCTGAGGCACTTGGTAGAAGCAGAGAGAGAGAATGGTACTTGGGCAGGGGCAGTGGAGGTGGGGAAGGCAGAATTTATGGGATTTAATGATGAACTGGATGTTAGAGAAATCTGAGGGCAAGGAGGACCCCAGGTTTTTGAAAATTTACAGTCTGCTTCCCCCAAGCCCCAAGGTTTGCTTGACGGAATGACGTAACGATGTAAAATTACATTTTAATTTTGGGATACCCATAGGAGATGTTCAGGTAGGTGTTTGAGAGTGGAGATCAGAGGGAGGTCAGGAGGCAGAGAGCAGTTTGGGGGTCCCCATGGTTGGTAAAGCCATGAAGCTGGCTGAGATCAGCGGGGGAGGGAATGTTAATAGAGTGAAGCTGAAAGGCAGAATCTGGGGCTCTGGACACTCCGAGTTCAGGGAGTGGAAAGGATCCGGCAAAGAGAACGGAGAAGGATCAGCCAGTGTGGAAGGAGAACTAGAAGAGTGAAGGTTCTGGAAACTTTCCAGAGAGAGTGTGCCAGGCAATGTGTGGGGCCCTTTCAGGTAAATCACCTCATCAGCTACTCTCATCAGCCCTATGAGGCTCGTGGTATATTGCCGAGAGAATGCTCTTCAAGAACATAATCCTTTCGCTTTAGCTTTTGGCAAATGAAACATGTAATTTCAGGAAGATTATGCTCATCCTAAAGCATGTTGCCCTTACGTAGCATCTGCTGAGCACAGCTCGGACGTAGTGGGAGATGGGTGTTCTCATGTGTGATGACACTCCTGTGGCCTCCACCATTTTTAGGAGCTCAAGAAGGGAAAGGAAGCCTCCACCCCTTTGGTCCATTGGATTTTGTGAATGTTTCTAGTAAAATACAAGCGAGCAAAAAATTCTGTAAGATGGAAGTTTCTCCAGCCCCTTTTAAAGCTAGCAAATGCTATCAATTTTTAAAATTTACCTTTATTTTATGAAAAAAATCCCAACCCATGCTCTTTTTGTGGTAATGGTACCTCTGCTTGATGAAGTATTCTGCAGCCATTGAAAATGTTTCTGAGAAACAGAAAATAATGTAGAAGAATGCCTATATTTTAAAGTTAAGAAGGCAGATTATGACATCGTAGATCCAATAGATCAAAGCCATGTAGTGTAAACAAAACAGATGTGCAGGAAAAAACCCCAACATTGTAAAGAATCTGCCAAAATATTAATAGTGGCTTTCTCTGGGGGATAGGAAAATAAGAAATATATATATCTTTTTCTTGATTTTATGTATTTTCCAGATTTTTGTAATGAGTATATATTATTTTAGAACACTGTTGCTCAATAGAACTTTCTACAGTGATGGAAGTAGGCTCTATTTGTACTGTCTAATCCAGAGCCACCAGCCACGTGTGTGGCTGTGCACTTGAAATATGATTACTGTGACTCAGGAACTGGATTTTTAATTGTATTAAATTGTACACAGTTAAGTTTAAATTTTAGTAGCCATGTGAGGTTAGTGACTACTGTATTTGACAGTGCACGTTTTCAAAAATGTTAATTGATTTTTGAGAGTGTGTGAGAGAGAGAGAGAGAGAGAGAGAGCAAGGAGGAGAGGGCCAAAGAGAGAGGGAGACACAGAATCTGAAGCAGGCTCCAGTCTCCAGGCTGTCAGCACAGAGCCCGATGCGGGGCTCCAACTCTCAAACCGTGAAGTCATGACCTAAGCTGAGGTCAGACACTTAACCTACTGAACCACCCAGGCGACAGTGCAGTTTTAAAGTGCAAAATTAATATGAAGAGACATATTATATCACAATAAAGCTGTTAAAATAATGTAAATATTTTTAAAATGTGTTTACGAATATCAAGGTTTGGAATTTTATTACAATACAGAAGTGAAATTTGACTTCATAATAGAGACTATGGACACAGCACAGGAAAATGTTGGGGTTTTTATTTAAATAGTTTATTTTCTATTATCAGTAAAAAAAAACAAAAACAAAAAACAAACAAACAAAAAAAAACCCCAAAACAATGATACGGCGTTAAGCTCATTTGTACCTGAGTTCAGTTTTAGACTAGAAAGAAACAATCACCTGGATGTCATTAGTTGTTATTCTGCAACAACTTTTGCTATTATGAAAAATATTCTTTTGTAAACAAACACATTGAGATCTTTACATAAGGTCAAATCGTGCGAGTAAATATATTTGAGTTGGGAACAAAGCTTGTTATGCCCACTTTACTGATGTGAAAAATAAAGTCCTAAAGGTTTCATTTCCCAAACACGAAGTAAAGGCAAAGCCCAGAGGATTTTATCGTCTTTCACAATATGGACGGAACGATTTCCGATAACCTGTCTTGGGAAGGAGGTCTTCCCCAAGGAAGTGGAAAGGTTTGCTATTTTAAGGTCCTTTCAATGAAGGGTTTTTTGTCTGCTTGGTTAGTTGGTTTTGTTTTTGTTTGGGGGCTTCTAGAACTGTCCTAATAGTAGTTTACAGGAAGCAAGGCGCTGCATCTATCAAAGGTCACCCTTCATTTGGTTGGATCTGTGTCTTTATGCTTTTCATGGAATACCAAACAAAACGCCCCTGTCTTTCATGTGAGCTTCCTCTGGACCCCCAGCCCCCCTGAAACTCCGTCCCTCTTCCCTCCCTCCACCACACACAGCCCCTGGTGGAGTTAGCCAATCGGAATTCTACATCTGGAAATTTAGAGAGATTTAGAAAGGTACTGAGCTCTCCTGGGATGGCGTTCCCTGGATCACTGAGGGGCAGCGGACACAGTATGAGCGAGATGACCTCAGCTGAACAGGGGCCGGGGGGCTCCCCGCCCCCTCCCCACGCTCTCTTCACCGGTGGCCCTGAGTGTTTGTTAAGAGCGGCAGGCCACAGCGCAACTTAACACAAATGAATCTGCTGAATGTTTTCAAGCCTAAAGTCTCAATCCTTTTTGGTTCAAGTTCCAGGGAAAGGTTGGAGCCAGTTGTGATTTAAAAAATTAATAATAATAAATTGGTTCACTCGTCTGTCAGAACGGCCAAGAAATATTCACATGAGGAGGACTATCCAAAAAAATGAAGAGTAGCTCTCTTCCAAGACAGATCTCTGGAACTCTCTCCCTCCCGTGCTCAGAACCACTTCCTCTCCTCAAATCTCACTTTAAAACCTTCCTGTTTGCTTTAGCCTATGACTGACTCAGGCCCCATTCATCTTTCTTTCCTCTCGCCGCATGACCACATCCTTCCACTCTCCCCTCACCGTCCACCGTGAGAACACTTGCCTGCCTCTCTCCTCCCTCCATTTCTCAGCCCCTTGCCCGTTACCCTGCGGGCCTGCACGGGCCACCCTCACCCAGCCCAGACATGTTTGGAAGTGTGAGGGCCTTCCGCACACGCGTGTTTGCCTTCTCCCTGGCTCTCAGAGCAGGCGGTAATGAATTTCAATGGCACTTCTGCCTAAAGAGGTACTTTACCAGTTGTAGTTTTAAGTTACAGGCTCAGACACTTGAGAAGCAGAACACAAAAGGACCTTGTAACGGGCCTGCGAAGATACCGACTCCCGGCCCTGTTTCCCTCGGGATACTTCAGGTAACGCCTGAGGGAGAGGTGGGAATGAAACCCACGCCAAACCAGAGCTGTTGTTTCACCTTGAGAATAGAGTTATAATCGTCTCAGCTGTGCCTCCTATCGCTCTCAAGTAACGAGGAAAGTAAACCCCCAGTAAAGGTCCCAGGGTTGGCCCTGGGAAAACAGTTCCGGAGTGAGCCCAAGTGTTTGAATGCTTTTTGTTCCGGGCGTACACGCAACCCTTTCTAAAGAGTGTGGTTTCAGGTTGGTTCTCTGGACAATGGGCAAGCTGTGGCTTTCCCACAATGCATTGCTTGTCTCCTCCTAAGATGGAGCATTCTCCCACAGACGTGGAGGTCAGTCTGATCCACCTCCATGGCGGCCTCACAGCTAGCAGTGCAAAAAGTGCGTTCAGAACCAAGAACCACATGTTTTATCTCACTTTTGGTCTTATCACAATAGCAATAGCTGCCATTTTTCTACCCCATATTGTTCCCGAAGCACATTTGTCTTTGTTATGGGAAGCATGGAAGGCAGGTATTAATATTCCCCTTTTACCCTTAAAGGGTGGATGTGACTTGCCTAAGGTCACAGAGGTGGTGAGTGGGGGAGTTGGAATCCATATGAATCTTCAAGAGGAACAACAGACCAAACATAGACATCCCCAGATCAGTGTCTGGAGGGGAACAATCTGGAGAGGGCTTCTGCATGATGGGCAAGGCGAATAGCACTTGGAGTTTGGCTTTCCACTTGGCTTACGGAGGTCTTCTTTGATTTCTGGTGGTAGATCTTCTTTTTCATCATACTTGCCTCATTTAAAAGCTTAGGGATGAGTCAGTGTTACCCAAGCTCACTCAAACAGGTGGCAGAATGATGGTGCCTGTGGTTAAACCCACCTGGGATTAAGTCTGGAGCAGTTAATTCTGCTGTATGAAAAACAAATAATAAAAAACACATTTAAGAAAACCTGGAAAAAGAAATAGTATGGAAAAAGCGCCAACCTGACTTTTGAGTGAAATTAATTATATATATGAGTGTATATGTGTGTGTGTGTGTGTATGTGTGTGTATTATAATAGACAATTTGTATTTAATTGTGTATTGGTTTTCTTCCTTTCAGGGCCTTCTTTATTATCTAGAACTTTCTCTGAAGGCTGGTGCCTTGCCCCGCCACTCGGATGGCAGTGTAGGTCCACTTGATGAGACCTGGGGCAGATGTGACAGACGATCTGGGGAAGGAGAGGGGGCTGTGAGCACAGACACGGGGGTTTTGAGAGCCATTTCTGAGTGCAGGTGGGGAAGAGGAAGCCACAGGGTCGGTGCAGGGTGCCTCCGTGCCACACCTGGGAGCGGTGACTTGAGAAGTGACTGACGTGTTTATTTGCTGTGAGGTCAGCCACAGCGCTGAGAGCAATAACACGATCCCCATAAAACAGACCCCCCAGGCTGGGCCGCTTGCTGCCACACAAGGGGGGGGGGTACCTAGTAAATGAGACGTTGCTTCCAACCCTCCCTAGGTCGGGGAGCCGTTCACTTTGTGGATAATGCAGCTTCTTCCTTGCCCTTCCGTGTCAATCCACGGATGGCTTTTTAGCCCCTTTCTGGCTCGGTACTGCGTCTTGCAGATGAAGAGGAAGGGGAAAAAAGATTTAATTTCAGTGCCTACAGCCCACTCTAACAAAAGGTTTTGTGAAGAAGGAAGTTGAAGCTGTTGGTAGAAGTTAGGGGAAAAAAGAATTCGAGTTACAAGGACAGCAGGAAAAGATGTGCACTTCAGAGTGGACCTCAAAGGAATTTGAATGAAGAACACAGCTCTCTATTCCAAGGCCAACACAGAATGAGGATGTGTTTTATGCAGGAGCAGCTGTTCTTGCCACTGGGTTTCTGCTTGTCATTCTTTCAAATGTCACAGTCAGACCCAGGAAATTCCCAGGGAAGTCCCCTGCATCACACAGTCTGCAGTTTCTCCGTTTTGAGTAGGATTCAGTTGGATCTTGAGAGACCGTTTGATCTTCAGGAAGCTGTTATCACCAACTGGATCTCCCTGCAGTCGGGAGACAGCATGGTTCCCTGAGACAGAAGGGGAGAGGAGCGGGCAATGGGAATCTGAGTCCTAATTTCGTTCCTGCCACCACCAGCCTGGTGGCACTGGGAAAGGCCTGTTATGTCCCTTGTCTTCATGGCTTCATCAGTGAAATGGAATGCCATGGAGATGATGAAAGTGAAAGCATCTGCAATTGTGCCTCTAAGTGCTCAAGAAATTATTCCTTCCTGCATGCCTACCTCAGTTTCCATCGGCAAAGTGAGGGCTTGGACCAGAAGATCTCTGACGCCCCTTCCACTCTGACCCTCCGTGGCTCTGCTGGTAACACCTTAAGATGTTCCAGCGAACCCTCTAGTGAGCCTCGGCCCATCAGATTCTCTCCAATCACGAGAGAATCACTAGTTGTCACTTTGTGTCATAATTTTTATTTTCCCTTATCTTGATTTTTAATTTATCTTTTCTATTTTATGGCTTTTGCTTTTTTTAAGTTGTCACAAATCATTTAGGCAATAAGAAAACAAGTATGACAAACTGGATGAAATAACACATTGACTGAAAGCCAGGGAATAATACTGAGGTAAGTGTAAATACTAATAAATCAGTCTTACTGGACACTCACTGTGTATGGAGAGCTGTGTGAAGCACTTTATACACATTAGGTCACTTAATTCTCCTCATAACCCTGTGAAGCCACAGTTATCACCCTCACTTTATAGATGAAGGAACAGTATTAGAGATATCAAGCAAGTTGTCCAAGGCCACACAATTAATGAGTGGTAGAGCTGAGCCACAAATCCAGGTCTGGCTAAATCAGAACAGTGGTGTGCAGACAAGCAGGCTCTCAAAACAAAAAAACAAAACCAAAACCAAAAACAAACCATCCAAAACAAAAACAAACGCCTAAATCTTGATGTGCACCATTTATTTATTGATTTCCATTGTGTAAATACTCCCACCACAGCCAACTTCAAGTTATCAACAGCTTAAAATCAGCTCCTAAAACTCCTGAATATTTAATGATCTGCTCTTGCAAGCCAACCCCAAAACCCTCCAAGGAGAGTCTGTGCTGATAACCACTTAGCAACACTCTCTCCCTGGATGGTAGGCTGGGGCTAGAGCTGATAGAAAAGAAGGGAGAAAAAGGAGAAGGTTTTGGATAGAGAGTAAAGAGAAACAAATTCATTCATTCATTTATCCCATGAACCCTTACTGAATACCAGCCAAGTACCAAGCCTGTGTTATGTGCTTAGGACTCAGGCATGAGTAAGATGAGCAGGGGGTCCAAGCCTAAAAAGACCAAAGTATGTTGGGGAGAGAGAGACATGCAAACAAACAATTAAAAACATTATGTAGTAAAAGCGTGTATGAGTCTGTGGGAGACCAGGTGAGGGAGGGATGGATTCTGCCTGATGGGCCTGAAGGATGGAGTTAGCCACATTCAATTGGAGGTTTCCACATAACACAAACTTTGCTTTCTTTCCAATTTATAGAGGGTCTTCTCTCACTGGAGAGGCGTGCTCAGCTTAGGTGCATTTTAGAAGTACATAGAGAAACCAAAGATGGCATCAAGAAAGGGACAATGAGGCAGAAGCTCCTTGAGTTGGGAACGTTGTCTTATGGACCCCTATATTCTTGACACCAAGCACCATACTGGTATCAAGTAAATACTCAATAAATTCTTGTTGACTGGATGAATTGTTAATGCATAATGAATCGTGAGCTTCCGAGAAGGTGGTTGAAGAAAAGGGACTAATAATAAGTAAGAAATAAGCAGTGTGAGTAGTGATCCCTAGGCATATAAGGGATTGTGTAGAAGAATAGAGTGAGCACCCAAATACGACATGGGCAGAGACTCCAGATGCTCAGAGTAGAGGTGAAGTTCATGGAAGAGCGTGTGTTCTGGGGTGTGTGTTCTGCTACCTGGTGTGCCAGTGAGGGGGGTGGGGTGAGGGAGTGCATTCTCTGTGAGGAGGATCCAAAGAGGAGGCAAATCTCTGGCTCCCAAGAATTGTACCATTCACTGTCTTGGCTTCCAAGTTCAGTTTGGGAGAGGCTAAAAAATAATTGGTACAGTGAAGTTTGGGGATTTCGATGGGTTTCATTCCTGTTTGTTTGCTCTTCTCTTCCTCCGATTATTAGACATGTCCGCTGTTATGGAAAACCAGGAGTAGATTGGTCTTTCTTGGGACCCCAGATGGTTTTTGTAAGAAGTGCGTCTGCATGTGTAGTTTGCAGATTATTTTCCTTATGGCGATGCCTTGCATTTGTAGATGGTTCCTAGTTTCTAAAGATCTTTCCCATCATTACTTTTGCTGTGTCCTCTCAGCAGTCCCAGGAGGAGGTTAGAGAAGATGCAAATGTCTCTCTTTTATACTAAAGGAGAAAGTTTAACTCAAAGAAATCAAGGCACTCACCCAAAATCACACAGCTGAAGAGCAAGGGCCCAAGATCGTTCATTTTAAATGTGGAGACCTTTGTATTCGCCCAGCTTCCCTTAAAATAATGCCTACCTCCTAGAGTGAGCAAGTCCTGGCCGAGGCATGGGAGCAGCTAGAAACGGTCCTTCGTACTTTTTGAGAACTTCTTTCTCTGCATTGAGAAATTGAACCTGCCTGCCCCAGTTTCTCAGCCACCTCATGACTCGGCGAGCAATTGCTTTAACTCTGACAAAATGAGGCCACCTTCAGCCTAAATGGAGCCCGTTTTCAGAGTAAGACCCTGTGTGGAGACAGCTCTTTCCTGCAAGGATAACAAAAGCATGCTTTTGTGTGTATTTCACTTGATGGAAAGGAATCCCCAGTGAGGCCATATTTTCCCCTTGAATTCTCTCAAGTCCAGAATGTATCCAAGTTTCCAAGATAATCTCAGAAGAGCCATTCATCTATGAAGATGGCCAAATTGTCTTCCAGCTCAGCAGACAGGGTATATTTGAAAGAGAAGGTGAGAGGGTGAGAAGAGGGGTGTGGGAAGGGGGTGAGGGAGACAGAGAGCGAAGGAGGGAGACGTATGAGGGGAAAATGTGTGTGGACAAACACTGATGGGGGAAAGGAAAGAAACCAAAGGGCCAGCCCTGACTCTGGGGTCCCATCTGCCAGGGACACTTGCAGCTGATTCTTTTTAGGACCTGTCACGGTCTGCCTGGCGAGCTGTCGCTTCTCATCACTTGGCTCTCACTGTGGATCTTTGTGTCATCGCTGTCATGAAGAGACCTGGCAGCTGGCGAAGGATTTCCTGGGGCGCTACCTGATCCGCCATTATTCGCCTCTTATCATCTTAGTGGAGTAGTTAGGCTGCTGTCAGAGGTAATGGAGACCATGCCACTAAGAAAATTGGCTGTAATTTATTTATCAATTGTTTCTGCATACCACAAAAGCGTCCTTCTACTTTACGGCTGGGTCTAAGGTATTTGAGAGCCCCCGAAGTTCATGGTTTTCCGGTATTCTAAGTTCTACTTATGGCCTTTCCTGTATATGACACACAACACCACCCTTGTGGCTTGCAGGCCGTTTTCTTCTTTGCTTTCTTTAGTCACAAATCATCCTGAGGCATCCCTTAAGTGCATTTGTATTGTTAAGTGCACCGGCTTGATTTGGTGTTAATTCAATTTGAGTGCCCTTAATATCTTGTGGGGGGTGATGCAATGCAGGCCGCCTGTACCTTGTAAAACCGGGTCCCAGGTCTGCCTGGGAGCAGAGCACCTTTCCCATAGCCATTTACCAAAGTTGCTGATAAAATTTTCATAAGGGAACCTTTTTAGTCTGACCCTATTGTGTTATTCTACCATTAAAGTCTCAGAGAACCGAGCTGGCTTCTAGTGACAGCTTATCACGTTCTCCATTATTGCCGCCTGCCCCAAGAGCTAACCGACTGGGTGTAGTGCCGCGTCCCCCCACCCCCTCCCGCTTCTGGTACCTTCTGGGAAAAGCTTATGGGCCAGCACCTAGGGGCTAATGGGCGATTGTCTCTCTGTGGGTCTGGGAAAAGCTTATGGGCCAGCACCTAGGGGCTAATGGGCGATTGTCTCTCTGTGGGTGCCAGAGAGCGGAGAGCTCTTTCTGAGGAACTGGCTCCCTCTCACTTTGGAAAGCTTGAGAGCCCTTGAAGCTCTTTGTGGAGGCTGTGAGATAAGAAGGGGAGAAGGGAAATAGAGTTAAGAGTCACAGAGCACTTTGCTTACAGCTCAGCCCCTGAGGCTGTGATGACAACTCTTTTTTTTTTTTTTTTTTGAATGTTTTATTTATTTCTAGGAGAGAGAGAGAGAGAGAGCGTGAGCAGGGGAGGGTCAGAGAGAGAGGGAGTCACAGACTGAAACAGGCTCCAGGCTCTGAGCTGGCAGTCAGCACAGAGCCCGACGCGGGGCTCGAACCCACGAACCGCGAGATCATGACGTAAGCGAAAG